>NC_084497.1:25042454-25342454 GCF_030035675.1 Rhineura floridana
AAAGGTCTACAGGCTGCTGCTGTTAACTTACATAATAAGGTTGTCTCCATCTATAGATAAGGACTTTCTAATAATGGAGCATACACAGTCAGGCATAGTGAAGTAAATAGAAATATATGCACTTGCATGTTACATTTAGATTTTTTATGTACTATTAAAGTTTGAAATCTGTTTCTCACAGCTTCAAAACAATTTGGTAGGGTCATGAGGTGTCAAATCAGGATCAATTTTAGATTGTGGCTGCATTCAGACAGTCATATCTCTGCTTAATAAACGAATAAATGAACAGGTCTTTTGCATGGTTTAGTATCCTGGCTTATTCCACAACTGGTAACCATGGTTCCCCAGTTCAAATAAAAAGGGAAGCTACGGTTAGTTAGAATTTTCCTGGTTTGATTGCTTGTGCCACAAAAGGGTATATGCAGGGTGGACAGGTTCATTAATATCTCCGTTTATTAAGCTGAGATATGTTCATTTCAACTGAGCCTTTATGGGATTTTTGGTGGTTTTAAAACTTCTTGTGTAACATTTTTTACATTAATCAATGAATAATCTGAATAATTTCTTTATGAATGCTGTTGATACATTCTTGTTTTTTCTTTTCTAATTTCAGCGTGTTGAAAGTGAACAACACAAGAACTTTGCACAAAGCTCTCATCATCGTATTGTGGATGACATCATTTCCAAGTTTCCTTGTGACTTTGTAGAGTTAAGAGAGAATACACCAAAAATTAAGAGGTAAGTGGCTGCCTTGCCTCCTTTCACTCTGATCGGTTCCAATCAGCAGGAAAGGACAAGGAAGCATGTTAGAAGACTCTTCTCAGTGACTAACAGTTCCCGCCACCCATGACAAACTACAGTTCCATGACTTTGTGGTGGGATTCATGTGCTTCAAATGTGTGTTGGATGTGCATTAAATGCATAATATGGATTCAGCCTAGGTATGCTGTTTATTCATTAGTGAGTTGAAAAGAACAATGTTAAAATACTGTGTACTTTTTTAGATGGGAAGGGCTGTAGGTCAGTGGTAAGGCACATGCTTTGTAAGCAAAAGTCCCATGCTTGACAGGGTCTCCCTCATGTCACCAGTTGTGCTGCAGCATTCTGCACTAACTATAGCCTCCGGGTCAGGTTGTGCTGCATGACGATTTCTGTGACCTTGGCTGACTGGCTTCCAGGATTGTGGGATGCTGAGTTTGCTGTCTTACTCATAGGAATCTTGTTGTGGTTGGTATGGCATTGCATTTAGGAAATCATCATACCTCTGAACACCAGCTGCCAGGAATTTATATCCAGCCTTTCCTCCTGAAGGGGCCCAGCATCTCCTTTCCAGGCAGTGGCTATTCAAGGAAGCTTCCTTTTTCAATCATCCCTTTATTCAGCGCCACAAGGACTAGAACCTTACTTGAATTTTAGGGAAATGGCAGTAGGTCTGTGACAGAGCACCTGGCTTGCATGCAGAGCACCCTAGGTTCAAACCCCAATGACATCTCCAGGTAGGGCTGGGAATGTTCCTTGTCTGAAACCCTGTAGAGCTGCTGCCAGTCAGTGCTGGCAATTCTGAGGTAGATGGCCCAAAGTTCTGACTCGGAGTAAGGTAGCTTCCTGTGTACCCTGCTGGGCTCTTGAAGTTTTGAGAGCTGTGATGTGTGTGTGGAGTCACCTTCTTGTTCATTCTCTCTCTCTCCCCCCCCCAATCTCCTAAATGATTCAAGGAGCCTGTGCCCTTTGCCTGCTCTGGTTGCATATTTAAGCTTGATTGAATGGCAAAAGGGGAATCCAAAACTATTTCATCTATTTCAACATCATGGATGGTGGGGGTACAGTTGCCCCTTTCTAAATCTTGATTTATTTTCAACGTTCTTTTAAATAGTGGTGCAACCTCATATGGGAGTTCAGCCGGAATTTAGGGAGAAGAGGCCTGGCCTAGCCTTCTCCCTAGCTTTCTAAGTGCAGGGATTTGGGCACTTGACCACCTGCATCTATGCAGATCAGAAGCCCTTTGGCCATCTCAACTCCAGCTTGTGTGAACGAGGCTTTAAATTCCATTGTTTATCTGTGGCTCCAGGCCAACAGCGATTTTACATTTACAGTGTTTTTCCGGAATTACTGTATTCTTTTTTTCTTTTTCCTTTTCCAATTCTACTTGCAGCTGAAGTGGCATTGAAATTAACTAATCTTTTGTCACAGACCCCTCTCTGCCGGGAATGGCTCAGGGTCTCTGAAATCACAACAGCTCTTAAGTGGCTCATCCACGGAATGGAGATGTTAGTGATGACCAGCTGGTGCTGAGCCATTATTGATGGCCAGCAACAGCGTTGGCAAAGGAGAATCCAGAAGCTGTCATTTGCCCAATCAAAGCAGAGCAGATAATACTTAAAACAAAACAACCCTCCGCAGAGCAGACGTGTTGCTTGTTCTTGAAGGCCCAAATGAAAGCTGTTGTTGAGCAGCACCCCTTTGTTCTTAAGGCATCATCTTGACTTTGATGGAATCATTCCCCACTCCCCCCGATTAGGCAGAAGAGGGATGGGGAACAACTGTGGCCCTCCAGATGTTGGACTCCAGTCCACATCAGCCCTAGTCAACATGGACAATGGCCAAGGGTGATGGAAATTGTGGTCCAACAGCTATCTAGAAGACAACAGGATCCTCATCCCTGCTTTAGAAAGAGGCATGTGATGGAGGTAGCGAGGGCCAGTAAAGGCAAGTGATGGTCTAGTTCAGGGATGGGGAAGCTGTGACCCTCCAGATGATGCTGGCCTCCGACTACCTTCGGTTCCATCCAGAATGGCCAGTGGTCAGAGGCGATGGGAGTAGTGGTCCAGCAACATCTGGAGGGTGACAAATGTTCCTCATTCCTGCTCCAGGGTCCTTTTTATCTGTGGAAGAAAACCACTGAGTCAGAGTTGGACCCAAGTTCTCAATGAAATCGCCTCCCTCTTATAGAAATCTCTGGATTTTGAGTGGTTGGAATGTAGCCTACTGTGCAAAGCGGTAAAAGCTACATTCATTGCTCTACCCATTGCTAGGATGCGGCTCCTGTTCCTGCCGCCTATGCTAAACAGCCTCCATATCCAGAGGCACTCTACCTCTGTATACCATATCCTGGGGACAAACATAACAGGAGGGCTGTTCCTTTCCTGCCCTGCTGGTTGTCTTCTCTGAGGCATCTGGGAGTGTAGTGGCAAATTCAGAAGTGCAGGGTTCCTTCATGATAGTCACAGCCACACACAAACTTTTTTTTGCTCCTGGGTTGAGAATGAGATCCTTGCTAATGCTTTCCCTGACAACAGCCAACATCTCTAGGAGCCAATCATCATGAAAGGGGGGAGGAGTGTTAGCTACTGAAAAGAGTCTTCTAAGAACATAAGAAGAGCCTGCTGGATCAGGCCAGTGGCCCATCTAGTCCAGCATCCTGTTCTCACAGTGGCCAACCAATTGCCTGGGGGAAGCCCGCAAGCAGGACCCGAGTGCAAGAACACTCTCCCCTCCTGAGGCTTCCGGCAACTGGTTTTCAGAAGCATGCTGCCTCTGACTAGGGTGGCAGAACACAGCCATCATGGCCAGTAGCCACTGACAGCCCTGTCCTCCAAGAATTTGTCCAATCTTCTTTTGAAGCCATGCAAGCTGGTGGCCATTACTGTGTCTTGTGGGAGCAGATTCCATACTATGCGCTGAGTAAAGAAGTACTTCCTTTTGTCTGTCCTGAATCTTCCAGCATTCAGCTTCTTTGAATGTCCACGAGTTCTAGTATTATGAGAGAGGGAGAAAAACTTTTCTCTATCCACTTTCTCAATGCCATGCATAATTTTATACACTTCTATCATGTCTCCTCTGACCAGCCTTTTCTCTATTATTATTTTATTATTATTTATTAGATTTATATACCGCCCGACTAGCAATAGCTCTTTGGGCGGTGAACATAAACTAAACTAAAAAGCCCCAAATGCTGCAACCTTTCCTCATAAGGGAGTCGCTCCATCCCCTTGATCATTCTGGTTGCCCTCTTCTGAACCTTTTCCAACTCTATAATATCCTTTTTGAGATGAGGCGACCAGTACACAGTATTCCAAATGCGGCCACACCATAGATTTATACAACGGCATTATGATATTGGCTGTTTTATTTTCAATACCTTTCCTAATTATCCCTAGCATGGAATTTGCCTTTTTCACAGCTGCCGCACACTGGGTCGACATTAGCACAACTGGATATGCTAGAGCAGGGACAGACAACATCTATATTCTTGAGGGACATACTTGTCTCCAGACAGTGAAAGGTCTACAGGCTGCTGCTGTTAACTTACATAATAAGGTTGTCTCCATCTATAGATAAGGACTTTCTAATAATGGAGCATACACAGTCAGGCATAGTGAAGTAAATAGAAATATATGCACTTGCATGTTACATTTAGATTTTTTATGTACTATTAAAGTTTGAAATCTGTTTCTCACAGCTTCAAAACAATTTGGTAGGGTCATGAGGTGTCAAATCAGGATCAATTTTAGATTGTGGCTGCATTCAGACAGTCATATCTCTGCTTAATAAACAAATAAATGAACAGGTCTTTTGCATGGTTTAGTATCCTGGCTTATTCCACAACTGGTAACCATGGTTCCCCAGTTCAAATAAAAAGGGAAGCTACGGTTAGTTAGAATTTTCCTGGTTTGATTGCTTGTGCCACAAAAGGGTATATGCAGGGTGGACAGGTTCATTAATATCTCCGTTTATTAAGCTGAGATATGTTCATTTCAACTGAGCCTTTATGGGATTTTTGGTGGTTTTAAAACTTCTTGTGTAACATTTTTTACATTAATCAATGAATAATCTGAATAATTTCTTTATGAATGCTGTTGATACATTCTTGTTTTTTCTTTTCTAATTTCAGCGTGTTGAAAGTGAACAGCACAAGAACTTTGCACAAAGCTCTCATCATCGTATTGTGGATGACATCATTTCCAAGTTTCCTTGTGACTTTGTAGAGTTAAGAGAGAATACACCAAAAATTAAGAGGTAAGTGGCTGCCTTGCCTCCTTTCACTCTGATCGGTTCCAATCAGCAGGAAAGGACAAGGAAGCATGTTAGAAGACTCTTCTCAGTGACTAACAGTTCCCGCCACCCATGACAAACTACAGTTCCATGACTTTGTGGTGGGATTCATGTGCTTCAAATGTGTGTTGAATGTGCATTAAATGCATAATATGGATTCAGCCTAGGTATGCTGTTTATTCATTAGTGAGTTGAAAAGAACAATGTTAAAATACTGTGTACTTTTTTAGATGGGAAGGGCTGTAGGTCAGTGGTAAGGCACATGCTTTGTAAGCAAAAGTCCCATGCTTGACAGGGTCTCCCTCATGTCACCAGTTGTGCTGCAGCATTCTGCACTAACTATAGCCTCCGGGTCAGGTTGTGCTGCATGACGATTTCTGTGACCTTGGCTGACTGGCTTCCAGGATTGTGGGATGCTGAGTTTGCTGTCTTACTCATAGGAATCTTGTTGTGGTTGGTATGGCATTGCATTTAGGAAATCATCATACCTCTGAACACCAGCTGCCAGGAATTTATATCCAGCCTTTCCTCCTGAAGGGGCCCAGCATCTCCTTTCCAGGCAGTGGCTATTCAAGGAAGCTTCCTTTTTCAATCATCCCTTTATTCAGCGCCACAAGGACTAGAACCTTACTTGAATTTTAGGGAAATGGCAGTAGGTCTGTGACAGAGCACCTGGCTTGCATGCAGAGCACCCTAGGTTCAAACCCCAATGACATCTCCAGGTAGGGCTGGGAATGTTCCTTGTCTGAAACCCTGTAGAGCTGCTGCCAGTCAGTGCTGGCAATTCTGAGGTAGATGGCCCAAAGTTCTGACTCGGAGTAAGGTAGCTTCCTGTGTACCCTGCTGGGCTCTTGAAGTTTTGAGAGCTGTGATGTGTGTGTGGAGTCACCTTCTTGTTCATTCTCTCTCTCTCCCCCCCCCAATCTCCTAAATGATTCAAGGAGCCTGTGCCCTTTGCCTGCTCTGGTTGCATATTTAAGCTTGATTGAATGGCAAAAGGGGAATCCAAAACTATTTCATCTATTTCAACATCATGGATGGTGGGGGTACAGTTGCCCCTTTCTAAATCTTGATTTATTTTCAACGTTCTTTTAAATAGTGGTGCAACCTCATATGGGAGTTCAGCCGGAATTTAGGGAGAAGAGGCCTGGCCTAGCCTTCTCCCTAGCTTTCTAAGTGCAGGGATTTGGGCACTTGACCACCTGCATCTATGCAGATCAGAAGCCCTTTGGCCATCTCAACTCCAGCTTGTGTGAACGAGGCTTTAAATTCCATTGTTTATCTGTGGCTCCAGGCCAACAGCGATTTTACATTTACAGTGTTTTTCCGGAATTACTGTATTCTTTTTTTCTTTTTCCTTTTCCAATTCTACTTGCAGCTGAAGTGGCATTGAAATTAACTAATCTTTTGTCACAGACCCCTCTCTGCCGGGAATGGCTCAGGGTCTCTGAAATCACAACAGCTCTTAAGTGGCTCATCCACGGAATGGAGATGTTAGTGATGACCAGCTGGTGCTGAGCCATTATTGATGGCCAGCAACAGCGTTGGCAAAGGAGAATCCAGAAGCTGTCATTTGCCCAATCAAAGCAGAGCAGATAATACTTAAAACAAAACAACCCTCCACAGAGCAGACGTGTTGCTTGTTCTTGAAGGCCCAAATGAAAGCTGTTGTTGAGCAGCACCCCTTTGTTCTTAAGGCATCATCTTGACTTTGATGGAATCATTCCCCACTCCCCCCCATTAGGCAGAAGAGGGATGGGGAACAACTGTGGCCCTCCAGATGTTGGACTCCAGTCCACATCAGCCCTAGTCAACATGGACAATGGCCAAGGGTGATGGAAATTGTGGTCCAACAGCTATCTAGAAGACAACAGGATCCTCATCCCTGCTTTAGAAAGAGGCATGTGATGGAGGTAGCGAGGGCCAGTAAAGGCAAGTGATGGTCTAGTTCAGGGATGGGGAAGCTGTGACCCTCCAGATGATGCTGGCCTCCGACTACCTTCGGTTCCATCCAGAATGGCCAGTGGTCAGAGGCGATGGGAGTAGTGGTCCAGCAACATCTGGAGGGTGACAAATGTTCCTCATTCCTGCTCCAGGGTCCTTTTTATCTGTGGAAGAAAACCACTGAGTCAGAGTTGGACCCAAGTTCTCAATGAAATCGCCTCCCTCTTATAGAAATCTCTGGATTTTGAGTGGTTGGAATGTAGCCTACTGTGCAAAGCGGTAAAAGCTACATTCATTGCTCTACCCATTGCTAGGATGCGGCTCCTGTTCCTGCCGCCTATGCTAAACAGCCTCCATATCCAGAGGCACTCTACCTGTGAATACCATATCCTGGAGACAAACATAACAGGAGGGCTGTTCCTTTCCTGCCCTGCTGGTTGTCTTCTCTGAGGCATCTGGGAGTGTAGTGGCAAATTCAGAAGTGCAGGGTCCCTTCATGATAGTCACAGCCACACACAAACTTTTTTTTGCTCCTGGGTTGAGAATGAGATCCTTGCTAATGCTTTCCCTGACAACAGCCAACATCTCTAGGAGCCAATCATCATGAAAGGGGGGAGGAGTGTTAGCTACTGAAAAGAGTCTTCTAAGAACATAAGAAGAGCCTGCTGGATCAGGCCAGTGGCCCATCTAGTCCAGCATCCTGTTCTCACAGTGGCCAACCAGGTGCCTGGGGGAAGCCCGCAAGCAGGACCTGAGTGCAAGAACACTCTCCCCTCCTGAGGCTTCTGGCAACTGGTTTTCAGAAGCATGCTGCCTCTGACTAGGGTGGCAGAACACAGCCATCATGGCCAGTAGCCACTGACAGCCCTGTCCTCCAAGAATTTGTCCAATCTTCTTTTGAAGCCATGCAAGCTGGTGGCCATTACTGTGTCTTGTGGGAGCAGATTCCATACTATGCGCTGAGTAAAGAAGTACTTCCTTTTGTCTGTCCTGAATCTTCCAGCATTCAGCTTCTTTGAATGTCCACGAGTTCTAGTATTATGAGAGAGGGAGAAAAACTTCTCTCTATCCACTTTCTCAATGCCATGCATAATTTTATACAGTTCTATCATGTCTCCTCTGACCCGCCTTTTCTCTAAACTAAAAAGCCCCAAATGCTGCAACCTTTCCTCGTAAGGGAGTCGCTCCATCCCCTTGATCATTCTGGTTGCCCTCTTCTGAACCTTTTCCAACTCTATAATATCCTTTTTGAGATGAGGCGACCAGAACTGTACACAGTATTCCAAATGCGGCCACACCATAGATTTATACAATGGCATTATGATATCGGCTGTTTTATTTTCAATACCTTTCCTAATTATCACTAGCATGGAATTTGCCTTTTTCACAGCTACCGCACACTGGGTCGACATTTTCATCGTGCTGTCCACTACAACCCCGAGGTCTCTCTCCTGGTCGGTCACTGCCAGTTCAGACCCCATGAGCGTATATGTGAAATTAAGATTTTTTGCTCCAATATGCATAATTTTACACTTGTTTATATTGAATTGCATTTGCCATTTTTCCGCCCATTCACTCAGTTTGGAGAGGTCTTTTTGGAGCTCTTCACAATCCCTTTTTGTTTTAACAACCCTGAACAATTTAGTGTCGTCAGCAAACTTGGCCACTTCACTGCTCACTCCTAATTCCAGGTCATTAATGAACAAGTTGAAAAGTACAGGTCTCAATACCGATCCTTGAGGGACTCCACTTTCTACAGCCCTCCATTGGGAGAACTGTCCGTTTATTCCTACTCTCTGCTTTCTGCTTCTTAACGAATTCCTTATCCACAAGAGGACCTCTCCTCTTATTCCATGACTGCTAAGCTTCCTCAGAAGTCTTTGGTGAGGTACCTTGTCAAACGCTTTTTGAAAGTCTAAGTACACTATGTCCACTGGATCACCTCTATCTATATGCTTGTTGACACTCTCGAAGAATTCTAATAGGTTACTGAGACAGGACTTTCCCTTGCAGAAGCCATGCTGGCTCTGCTTCAGCAAGGCTTGTTCTTCTATGTGCTTAGTTAATCTAGCTTTAATGATACTTTCTACCAGTTTTCCAGGGACAGAAGTTAAGCTAACTGGCCTTTCTTTCCTGCTGATTGAAGCCAATCGGAGTGAAAGGAGGTAAAAGAGCCACTGAGAAGACTCTTCTCAGTAACTAACACACTCCCCTTCCATGCTGATTGGCTTTTAGGAACTTTTGTTGTTGTGGGAGAAGGCACACACGGAAAGGAGTGTGGAGATGATGACTGAGAGCAAGCGAGCAAGGGGCCGTGGCATGACTATCATGAGGGGACCCTGCACTTCTGGATTTGCCACTATACTATGATGTTGTTGATGATGTTGTTGATGATGATGATCATGTTGATGTTGTTGTTGTTGATGTTGATGCAGCCACGTAGATCTTCTTGGAGAAGCTGCACCTGCCACCCTGTTGGATGAGTGCTGTCCACGGCGTACCTGCAACGGTGATGGCGGCCAGGATGCTGAAGCTGGTGAGTGGGTTGATGTTCATGATGTTGATCTTGATGTTGATAATGATGATGTTGTTGATGATGTTGGCCAGGGCGGTGGACACGATTGCTCCTGAGTGTCCCCTCTTATGGAGTGGAGCAGTGGGCTGGTGGTGCTGAAACATAAGACAGGGAAAATGACAATGATGATGATGTGTTGTTGTTGTTGCCCAGCCTTGATGTTGATGTTGATGCTCATGTTGATGTTGATGACGGTGACGTGTTGTTGATGATGATGTTTTTGTTGAGGATGTTATTGTTGTTGATGTTGACATTGACGATGATGGTGATGCGTTGTTGTTGACGATGACGTTTTTGTTGAGGATGTTATTGTTTCAGATGATGTTGGTGTTGACGTTGACGATGACATGTTGATGTTAATGTTGATGTTGATGGCAATATTGACGACTGACAATGACGATGACAATGACATAATGATGTGATGATGTTGATGACAATGAGGTGATGCGTTGTTGTTGATCTTTTTGTTGAGGACATTATTGTTTCAGATGTTGATGTTGACATTGATGATGACGTGTTGTTGATGTTGATGGCAATATTGATGACTATGACAATGACGATTATAATGATGACGATGACGTGTTGTTGATGATGTAGATGTTGATGCTCATGTTGATGTTGTTGCTGTTATTGACGATAACTATCTTCTCGGAGAAGCTGCACCCGCCGCCCTGCTGGACGAGGGTGAGCCTGCAAAGGTAAGTTGATGATATTTTTATTATTGTTATAGTTTATTTATCTTGACGATATTGATGCTGTTGTTGTTGTTGTTGATGATGATGTCTATGTCAGTGATATTGTTGATGATAACAATGACGTGTTCTTGTTGATGTTGATGTTGATGTTGATGCTCATGTTGATGTTGATGCTGTTATTGACCATGATGATCTTCTCGGAGAAGCTGCACCCGCCGCCCTGCTGGACGAGGGTGAGCCTGCAAAGGTGAGTTGATGATATTTTTATTATTGTTATAGTTTATTTATCTTGACGATATTGATGCTAATGTTGTTTTATTTATTTATTAAATTTATACTCCGCCTTATGGCCCAAAGGCCCTCAAGGCGGCTTACAAAAAAACACAAACAATACATCAATAAAATAATACAGTTCTCAAAATGAAATAACAATTCTCAAAATGAAATAATTCTCAAAATTAAATAACAAATAACATTTGCAGTAACTAACTATAAAATAAGGTGATTCCTGCGTCATAACGTAACAGTTAGCAAAAAATAAAAACAAAACAGATCAAAACAGTAAAACTTGTTGATGATGATGATGTCGATGATGATGATGATGTCGATGATGTTGATGCTGCTGCTATTATTATTATAGTTTATTTATACTCCACCTTGATGTTGATGGTGTTGTTGATGCTGCTGCTGCTGCTGCTGCTGTTGATAATGTTATTATAATTATTGTTATAGTTTATTAATCTTGAACATGTTGATGCTCATGTTGATGTCGATGTTGATGACAATGATGGTGACGTGTTATTGTTGTTGATGTTTTTGTTGAGGACATTGTTTCAGATGTTGATGTTGACGATCACGATGACGTGTTGTTGATGTTAATGTTGATGTTGATGGCAACATTGACGATTATGACAATGACTATGACAATGATGATTATAATGACAATGACATCATGTTGATGATGTTGATGTTGATATGGATGTTGATGACAATGACTGTGATGTGGTGTTGAAGTTTTTGTTGATGATGTTATTGTTTCAGATGTTGATGTTGACATTGACATTGACGATGACGTGTTGATGTTGATGTTGATGGCAATATTGACGACTATGATGACAATGACAATTATAATGATGATGACGTGTTGATGTTGATGGTCATGTTGATGTTGTTTTTGCTGTTATTGATGATGACGATCTTCTCGGAGAAGCTGCACCCGCCACCCTGCTGGACGAGGGCGAGCATCCAAAGGTGAGTTGATGTTATTTTTATTATTGTTATAATTTATCTTGACGATATTGATGCTAATCTTGTTGATGATGATGATGTCAATGTCGATGATGGTGATGATGATGTCAATGATGTTGATGATGCTGATGCTATTATTATTATAGTTTATACCCCACCTTGATGTTGATGGTGTTGTTGGTGATGCTGCTGCTGCTGGAGATGTTGTTGTTATTATTGTTATAGTTTATTTATCTTGATGATGTTGATGTCAATGACGGTGACGTGTTGTTGTTGATGATGTTGATGTCGATGTCGATGTTGATGCTCTTCTTGATGTTGTTGATGCTGTTATTGACTATGACTATCTTCTTGGAGAAGCTGCACCCACCGCCCTGCTGGACGAGGGTGAGCCTGCAAAGGTGAGTTGATGATGTTATTTTTATTATTTTTATAGTTTATCTTGACGATATTGATGCTAATGTTGTTGTTGATGATGATAATGATGTCGATGATGATGGTGATGTTGATGTCAATGATGTTGATGCTATTATTATTATATATTTATACCCCGCTTTGATGTTGATGGGGTTGTTGGTGATGCTGCTGCTGCTGTAGATGTTATTATTATTGTTATAGCTTATTTATCTTGATGATGTTGATGCTCATGTTGATCTTGATGTTGATGTCGATGTTGATGACGATGACGGTGATGCATTGTGGTTGTTATTGTTGATGATGTTTTTCTTGAGGATGTTATGGTTTCACACGTTGATGTTGATGTTGTTGATGCTGTTATTGACGATGACGATCTTCTCGGAGAAGCTGCACCCGCCGCCCTGCTGGACGAGGGCGAGCCTGCAAAGGTGAGTTGATGATATTTTTATTCTTATAGTTCATTATCTTGATGATATTGATGCTAATGTTGTTGTTGATGATGATGATGTCAATGTCAGTGATGTTGATGATGTTGATGATGATGCTATTATTATTATTATTATTATAGTTATACCCCACCTTGATGTTGATGGGCTTGTTAGTGATGCTGCTGCTGACGTTGATGATGTTATTATTATTATTATTGTTATAGTTTATTTATCTTGATGATGTTGATGCTCATGTTGACGGCGATGACGAGTTGTTGTTGTTGATGTTTTTGTTGAGGACCAGAGCTTGGAAGTAACTAGTTACAAGTAACGAATTACTTGTAATTTATTACTTTTTTGAATAACGAGTGGGTAACTTCATTACATTTTGCTGGTAATAGAACAAGTAGTAACTTCATTACTTTTGAGGAGCAATTGTAATGTTTCCAGCATTACTTTTGCGCATTACTTGGGGGTGGTGGAGCAGGGGAAGTCTTCTGCTCCTCTGATTTGTGAATAAAAATAATGTGCTTCAAATTGGGCTTCTGTGCAGCGTTGTTCTTCCTTCATGCTCTATGAGTGCTTAGGAGGCGATGAGGGAGGAGGTGGAGAGCGAGACGGGGTGGAGAAAACAATTGTTTAAGAATTGACAGGAGTGGAAGGAGAAAAGAGCTGGAGGCAATATATATATATACAAAAATATGTGTGTTGGGGTATCATCATTGCTGGGGGTGGGGTGAGGGGATGTGAGATCCTGTTGTGCCATTCTGTTAATCTTATGAATAAAAAAATTATTCTACTACCCTCTGTGTGTGTGTGCTTATTTTTAATGTTGTTTTAAGCTACTTAGATATGCAGCAACCAAGGCCAGCACCTTGTAGGCAATTTTTTAAAAAGTAACTGAAATGTAATCGTAGCAATTTCTTTTGAGTAAAAGTAAAGTAAGTTACTTTCAGAGCAATTGTAATTGTAATGGTAATTGCTACCTTTTGGGGGCCATGTAACTGTAACTGTAATTTATTACTTTTTAAAAGTAATCTTCCAAGCTCTGTTGAGAACGTTATTGTTTCAGATGTTGATGTTGATGTTGACATTGACAATGACGATGACATGTTGATGTTGATGTTGATGGCAATATTGACGACAATGACAATGACGATTATAATGACGATGACATGTTGTTGTTGATGTTGATGCTCATGTTGATGTTGTTGTTGATGCTGTTATTGATGATCTTCTCGGAGAAGCTGCACCCGCTGCCCTGCTAGACGAGGGCGAGCCTGCAAAGATGAGTTGATGTTATTTTTATTGTTATAGTTTATTTATATTGACAATGACGATGCTAATGTTGTTGTTGATGATGATGTCTATGTCAGTGATGTTGGTGATGATGATGACAATGACGTGTTCTTGTTGATCATGATGTTGATGTCGATGTTGATGCTCATATTGATGTTGTTGATGCTGTTATTGATGATGACGATCTTCTCAGAGAAGCTGCACCCGCTGCCCTGCTGGACGAGGGTGAGCCTGCAAAGGTGAGTTGACGATACTTTTATTCTTATAGTTTATTTATCTTGATGATATTGATGCTAATGTTGTTGTTGTTGTTGATGATGATGTCTGTCAATGATGTTGGTGATGATGATGTCGATGTTGATGATGTTGATGCTGATGCTATTATAGTTTATTTATACACCACCTTGATGTTGATGGTGTTGTTGGTGATGCTGCTGCTGCTGTTGATGATGTTATTATTATTGTTATAGCTTATTTATCTTGATGATGTTGATGCTCATGTTGATGATGTTGATGACGGTGACGTATTCTTATTGTGGTTGTTGCTGTTTTTGTTGAGAACGTTGTTATTTCAGATGTTGATGATGTTGATGTTGACATTGACGATGACATCTTGTTGATGTTGACAGCAATATTCATGACTATGACAATGACAGTGACGATTATAATGATGATGACGATGAGTTGTTGATGTTGATAGCAATATTCACGACTATGACAATGACGACGTGTTGTTGATGATGATGTTGACGTCGATTTTGATCCTCATGTTGATGTTGTTCTTGATGCTGTTACTGATGACGATCTTCTCAGAAAAGCTGCACCCGCCGCCCTGATAGACGAGTGTGAGCCTGCAAAGGTAAGTTGATGGTTATTTTTATTATTGTTACAGTTTATGTTGACGATCTTGATGCTAATGTTGTTGTTGATGATGAAGATGTCAAAGCCAATGATGTTAGTGATGATGATGTCGATGTCAATGATGTTGATGATGCTGATGCTATTATTATATTTTATACCCGCCTTGATGTTGATGGTGTTGTTGGTGATGCTTCTGCTGCTGGTCATGTTATTATTATTGTTATAGTTTATCTTGATGATGTTGATGCTCATGTTGATGTCGATAACGGTGATGCGTTGTTATTGTTGATGATGTTGATGTCAATGTTGATGCTCATGTTGATGCTGTTGATGCTGTTATTGACTATGACTATCTTCTCGGAGAAGCTCCACCTGCCACCCTGCTGGACGAGGGTGAGCCTGCAAAGGTAAGTTGATGATGTTATTTTTATTATTGTTACAGTTTATTTATCTTGACGATATTGATGCTAATGTTGTTGATGATGATGCTCTTGACAGCAATATTGATGACTATGACAATAACAATGACAATAATGACGGTTGTTGATGTTGATATTGATGTTGACAATGATGGTGATGCGTTGTTGTTGTTGATGTTTTTGTTGAGGACGTTATTGTTTCAGATGTTGATGTTGATGTTGACATTGACGATGACATCTTGTTGATGTTGACGGCAATATTCATGACTATGACAATCACAGTGACGATTATAATGATCATGACGATGAGTTGTTGATGTTGATAGCAATATTCACAACTATGACAATGACGACGTGTTGTTGATGATGATGTTGATGTCGATTTTGATCCTCATGTTGATGTTGTTCTTGATGCTCTTACTGATGACGATCTTCTCAGAGAAGCTGCACCCGCCGCCCTGATAGACGAGTGTGAGCCTGCAAAGGTAAGTTGATGATGTTATTTTTATTATTGTTACAGTTTATTTATGTTGACAATATTGATGCTAATGTTGTTGTTGATGATGAAGATGTCAATGCCCATGATGTTAGTGATGATGATGTCGATGTCAATGATGTTGATGATGCTGATGCTATTATTATATTTTATACCCGCCTTGATGTTGATGGTGTTGGTGATGCTTCTGCTGCTGGTCATGTTATTATTATTGTTATAGTTTATTTATCTTGATGATGTTGATGCTCATGTTGATGTCGATAACAGTGATGCATTGTTATTGTTGATGATGTTGATGTCAATGTTGATGTTCATATTGATGCTGTTGATGCTATTATTGACTATGACTATCTTCTCGGAGAAGCTCCACCTGCCACCCTGCTGGACGAGGGTGAGCCTGCAAAGGTGAGTTCATGATATTTTTATTATTGTTATAGTTCATTTATCTTGATGATATTGACGCTAATGTTGATGATGATGTCGATGTCAATGATGTTGATGATGATGAGGTTGTTGGTGGTTAACTACCCCACAATGGTTCAACTTGCATCATACTTGGTACTGGGGCGAAAACCTGGTTCCTTTATGGGCCAGAAGCAGGGTCCTTTATGGGCCAGTAGCGGGGTCCTTTATGGGCCAGTAGCGGGGTCCTTTATGGGCCAGTAGCGGGGTCCTTTATGGGCCAGTAGCGGGGTCCTTTATGGGCCAGTAGCGGGGTCCTTTATGGGCCAGTAGCGGGGTCCTTTATGGGCCAGTAGCGGGGTCCTTTATGGGCCAGTAGCGGGGTCCTTTATGGGCCAGTAGCGGGGTCCTTTATGGGCCAGTAGCGGGGTCCTTTATGGGCCAGTAGCGGGGTCCTTTATGGGCCAGAAGCGGGGTCCTTTATGGGCCAGAAGCGGGGTCCTTTATGGGCCAGAAGCGGGGTCCTTTATGGGCCAGAAGCGGGGTCCTTTATGGGCCAGAAGCGGGGTCCTTTATGGGCCAGAAGCGGGGTCCTTTATGGGCCAGAAGCGGGGTCCTTTATGGGCCAGAAGCGGGGTCCTTTATGGGCCAGAAGCGGGGTCCTTTATGGGCCAGAAGCGGGGTCCTTTATGGGCCAGAAGCGGGGTCCTTTATGGGCCAGAAGCGGGGTCCTTTATGGGCCAGAAGCGGGGTCCTTTATGGGCCAGAAGCGGGGTCCTTTATGGGCCAGAAGCGGGGTCCTTTATGGGCCAGAAGCGGGGTCCTTTATGGGCCAGAAGCGGGGTCCTTTATGGGCCAGAAGCGGGGTCCTTTATGGGCCAGAAGCGGGGTCCTTCATGGGCCACAGCTTACATCGTTTATTGCCAGGGTAAGGCAAAGCGGACCTTGTTGGTGGCTAACTGCCCCACAATGGTTTAGCTTGCATCATATTTGGTGCTGGGGTGAAAAACTGGTTCCTTTATAGGCCAGTAGTGGGGTCCTTTATGGGCCAGAAGCGAGGTCCTTCATAGGCCAGAAGCAGTGTCCTTTATGGGCCAGAAGCAGGGTCCTTCATGGGCCACAGCTTACATATTTTATTGTGAGGATGAGGAGAACACGACATTGTTGGTGGTTAACTGCCCCACAATGGTTTAGCTTGCATCATACTTGGTGCTGGGGAGAAAACCTGGTTCCTTTATGGGCCAGTAGCGGGGTCCTTTATGGGCCAGTAGCGGGGTCCTTTATGGGCCAGTAGCGGGGTCCTTTATGGGCCGGTAGCGGGGTCCTTTATGGGCCGGAAGCGGGGTCCTTTATGGGCCGGAAGCGGGGTCCTTTATGGGCCGGAAGCGGGGTCCTTTATGGGCCGGAAGCGGGGTCCTTTATGGGCCGGAAGCGGGGTCCTTTATGGGCCGGAAGCGGGGTCCTTTATGGGCAGGAAGCGGGGTCCTTTATGGGCCGGAAGCGGGGTCCTTTATGGGCCGGAAGCGGGGTCCTTTATGGGCCGGAAGCGGGGTCCTTTATGGGCCGGAAGCGGGGTCCTTTATGGGCCGGAAGCGGGGTCCCTTATGGGCCGGAAGCGGGGTCCCTTATGGGCCGGAAGCGGGGTCCTTCATGGGCCACAGCTTACATCTTTTATTGTGAAGATGAGGAGAATACAACGTTGTTGGTGGTTAACTGCCCCACAATGGTTTAGCTTGCATCATATTTGGTGCTGGGGCGAAAAACTGGTTCCTTTATGGGCCGGAAGCGCGGTCCTTTATGGGCCGGAAGCGCGGTCCTTTATGGGCCGGAAGCGCGGTCCTTTATGGGCCGGAAGCGGGGTCCTTTATGGGCCGGAAGCGGGGTCCTTTATGGGCCGGAAGCGGGGTCCTTTATGGGCCGGAAGCGGGGTCCTTTATGGGCCGGAAGCGGGGTCCTTTATGGGCCGGAAGCGGGGTCCTTTATGGGCCGGAAGCGGGGTCCTTTATGGGCCGGAAGCGGGGTCCTTTATGGGCCGGAAGCGGGGTCCTTTATGGGCCGGAAGCGGGGTCCTTTATGGGCCGGAAGCGGGGTCCTTTATGGGCCGGAAGCGGGGTCCTTTATGGGCCGGAAGCGGGGTCCTTTATGGGCCGGAAGCGGGGTCCTTTATGGGCCGGAAGCGGGGTCCTTCATGGGCCGGAAGCGGGGTCCTTCATGGGCCACAGCTTACATATTTTATTGTGAGGATGAGGAGAACACGATGTTGTTGGTGGTTAACTGCCCCACAATGGTTTAGCTTGCATCATACTTGGTGCTGGGGAGAAAACCTGGTTCCTTTATGGGCCAGAAGCGGGGTCCTTCATGGGCCACAGCTTACATCTTTTATTGTCAGGGTAAGGCAAAGCGGACCTTGTTGGTGGCTAACTGCCCTACAGTGGTTTAGCTTGCATCATACTTGGTGCTGCGGCAAAGACCTGGTTCCCTTATGGGCCAGAAGCGGGGTCCTTCATGGGCCAGAAGCGGGGTCCTTCATGGGCCAGAAGCGGGGTCCTTCATGGGCCAGAAGCGGGGTCCTTCATGGGCCAGAAGCGGGGTCCTTCATGGGCCAGAAGCGGGGTCCTTCATGGGCCAGAAGCGGGGTCCTTCATGGGCCAGAAGCGGGGTCCTTCATGGGCCAGAAGCGGGGTCCTTCATGGGCCACAGCTTACATCGTTTATTGCCAGGGTAAGGCAAAGCGGACCTTGTTGGTGGCTAACTGCCCCACAATGGTTTAGCTTGCATCATATTTGGTGCTGGGGTGAAAAACTGGTTCCTTTATAGGCCAGTAGTGGGGTCCTTTATGGGCCAGAAGCGAGGTCCTTCATAGGCCAGAAGCAGTGTCCTTTATGGGCCAGAAGCAGGGTCCTTCATGGGCCACAGCTTACATATTTTATTGTGAGGATGAGGAGAACACGACATTGTTGGTGGTTAACTGCCCCACAATGGTTTAGCTTGCATCATACTTGGTGCTGGGGAGAAAACCTGGTTCCTTTATGGGCCAGTAGCGGGGTCCTTTATGGGCCAGTAGCGGGGTCCTTTATGGGCCAGTAGCGGGGTCCTTTATGGGCCAGTAGCGGGGTCCTTTATGGGCCAGTAGCGGGGTCCTTTATGGGCCGGAAGCGGGGTCCTTTATGGGCCGGAAGCGGGGTCCTTTATGGGCCGGAAGCGGGGTCCTTTATGGGCCGGAAGCGGGGTCCTTTATGGGCCGGAAGCGGGGTCCTTTATGGGCCGGAAGCGGGGTCCTTTATGGGCCGGAAGCGGGGTCCTTTATGGGCCGGAAGCGGGGTCCTTTATGGGCCGGAAGCGGGGTCCCTTATGGGCCGGAAGCGGGGTCCCTTATGGGCCGGAAGCGGGGTCCCTTATGGGCCGGAAGCGGGGTCCCTTATGGGCCGGAAGCGGGGTCCTTCATGGGCCGGAAGCGGGGTCCTTCATGGGCCACAGCTTACATCTTTTATTGTGAAGATGAGGAGAATACAACGTTGTTGGTGGTTAACTGCCCCACAATGGTTTAGCTTGCATCATATTTGGTGCTGGGGCGAAAAACTGGTTCCTTTATGGGCCGGAAGCGCGGTCCTTTATGGGCCGGAAGCGCCGTCCTTTATGGGCCGGAAGCGGGGTCCTTTATGGGCCGGAAGCGGGGTCCTTTATGGGCCGGAAGCGGGGTCCTTTATGGGCCGGAAGCGGGGTCCTTTATGGGCCGGAAGCGGGGTCCTTTATGGGCCGGAAGCGGGGTCCTTTATGGGCCGGAAGCGGGGTCCTTCATGGGCCGGAAGCGGGGTCCTTCATGGGCCACAGCTTACATATTTTATTGTGAGGATGAGGAGAACACGATGTTGTTGGTGGTTAACTGCCCCACAATGGTTTAGCTTGCATCATACTTGGTGCTGGGGAGAAAACCTGGTTCCTTTATGGGCCAGAAGCGGGGTCCTTCATGGGCCACAGCTTACATCTTTTATTGTCAGGGTAAGGCAAAGCGGACCTTGTTGGTGGCTAACTGCCCTACAGTGGTTTAGCTTGCATCATACTTGGTGCTGCGGCAAAGACCTGGTTCCCTTATGGGCCAGAAGCGGGGTCCTTCATGGGCCAGAAGCGGGGTCCTTCATGGGCCAGAAGCGGGGTCCTTCATGGGCCAGAAGCGGGGTCCTTCATGGGCCAGAAGCGGGGTCCTTCATGGGCCAGAAGCGGGGTCCTTCATGGGCCAGAAGCGGGGTCCTTCATGGGCCAGAAGCGGGGTCCTTCATGGGCCAGAAGCGGGGTCCTTCATGGGCCAGGAGCGGGGTCCTTCATGGGCCAGGAGCGGGGTCCTTCATGGGCCAGGAGCGGGGTCCTTCATGGGCCAGGAGCGGGGTCCTTCATGGGCCAGGAGCGGGGTCCTTCATGGGCCAGGAGCGGGGTCCTTTATGGGCCAGGAGCGGGGTCCTTTATGGGCCAGGAGCGGGGTCCTTCATGGGCCAGGAGCGGGGTCCTTCATGGGCCAGGAGCGGGGTCCTTCATGGGCCAGGAGCGGGGTCCTTCATGGGCCAGGAGCGGGGTCCTTCATGGGCCAGGAGCGGGGTCCTTCATGGGCCAGGAGCGGGGTCCTTCATGGGCCAGGAGCGGGGTCCTTCATGGGCCAGGAGCGGGGTCCTTCATGGGCCAGGAGCGGGGTCCTTCATGGGCCAGGAGCGGGGTCCTTCATGGGCCAGGAGCGGGGTCCTTCATGGGCCAGGAGCGGGGTCCTTCATGGGCCAGGAGCGGGGTCCTTCATGGGCCAGGAGCGGGGTCCTTCATGGGCCAGGAGCGGGGTCCTTCATGGGCCAGGAGCGGGGTCCTTCATGGGCCAGGAGCGGGGTCCTTCATGGGCCAGGAGCGGGGTCCTTCATGGGCCAGGAGCGGGGTCCTTCATGGGCCAGGAGCGGGGTCCTTCATGGGCCAGGAGCGGGGTCCTTCATGGGCCAGGAGCGGGGTCCTTCATGGGCCAGGAGCGGGGTCCTTCATGGGCCAGGAGCGGGGTCCTTCATGGGCCAGGAGCGGGGTCCTTCATGGGCCAGGAGCGGGGTCCTTTATGGGCCAGGAGCGGGGTCCTTTATGGGCCAGGAGCGGGGTCCTTTATGGGCCAGGAGCGGGGTCCTTTATGGGCCAGGAGCGGGGTCCTTTATGGGCCAGGAGCGGGGTCCTTTATGGGCCAGGAGCGGGGTCCTTTATGGGCCAGGAGCGGGGTCCTTCATGGGCCAGGAGCGGGGTCCTTCATGGGCCAGGAGCGGGGTCCTTCATGGGCCAGGAGCGGGGTCCTTCATGGGCCAGGAGCGGGGTCCTTCATGGGCCAGGAGCGGGGTCCTTCATGGGCCAGGAGCGGGGTCCTTCATGGGCCAGGAGCGGGGTCCTTCATGGGCCACAGCTTACATCGTTTATTGTCAGGGTAAGGCAAAGCGGACCTTGTTGGTGGCTAACTGCCCCACAATGGTTTAGCTTGCATCATATTTGGTGCTGGGGCGAAAAACTGGTTCCTTTATAGGCCAGTAGTGGGGTCCTTTATGGGCCAGAAGCGAGGTCCTTCATAGGCCAGAAGCAGTGTCCTTTATGGGCCAGAAGCAGGGTCCTTCATGGGCCACAGCTTACATATTTTATTGTGAGGATGAGGAGAACATGACATTGTTGGTGGTTAACTGCCCCACAATGGTTTAGCTTGCATCATACTTGGTGCTGGGGAGAAAACCTGGTTCCTTTATGGGCCAGTAGCGGGGTCATTTATGGGCCAGTAGCGGGGTCCTTTATGGGCCAGTAGCGGGGTCCTTTATGGGCCAGTAGCGGGGTCCTTTATGGGCCAGTAGCGGGGTCCTTTATGGGCCAGTAGCGGGGTCCTTTATGGGCCAGAAGCGGGGTCCTTTATGGGCCAGAAGCGGGGTCCTTTATGGGCCAGAAGCGGGGTCCTTTATGGGCCAGAAGCGGGGTCCTTCATGGGCCAGAAGCGGGGTCCTTCATGGGCCAGAAGCGGGGTCCTTCATGGGCCAGAAGCGGGGTCCTTTATGGGCCAGAAGCGGGGTCCTTCATGGGCCACAGCTTACATCGTTTATTGTCAGGGTAAGGCAAAGCGGACCTTGTTGGTGGCTAACTGCCCCACAATGGTTTAGCTTGCATCATATTTGGTGCTGGGGCGAAAAACTGGTTCCTTTATAGGCCAGTAGTGGGGTCCTTTATGGGCCAGAAGCGAGGTCCTTCATAGGCCAGAAGCAGTGTCCTTTATGGGCCAGAAGCAGGGTCCTTCATGGGCCACAGCTTACATATTTTATTGTGAGGATGAGGAGAACACGACATTGTTGGTGGTTAACTGCCCCACAATGGTTTAGCTTGCATCATACTTGGTGCTGGGGAGAAAACCTGGTTCCTTTATGGGCCAGTAGCGGGGTCCTTTATGGGCCGGAAGCGGGGTCCTTTATGGGCCGGAAGCGGGGTCCTTTATGGGCCGGAAGCGGGGTCCTTTATGGGCCGGAAGCGGGGTCCTTTATGGGCCGGAAGCGGGGTCCTTTATGGGCCGGAAGCGGGGTCCTTTATGGGCCGGAAGCGGGGTCCTTTATGGGCCGGAAGCGGGGTCCTTTATGGGCCGGAAGCGGGGTCCTTTATGGGCCGGAAGCGGGGTCCTTCATGGGCCGGAAGCGGGGTTCTTCATGGGCCACAGCTTACATCTTTTATTGTGAAGATGAGGAGAATACAACGTTGTTGGTGGTTAACTGCCCCACAATGGTTTAGCTTGCATCATATTTGGTGCTGGGGCGAAAAACTGGTTCCTTTATGGGCCGGAAGCGGGGTCCTTTATGGGCCGGAAGCGGGGTCCTTTATGGGCCGGAAGCGGGGTCCTTTATGGGCCGGAAGCGGGGTCCTTTATGGGCCGGAAGCGGGGTCCTGTATGGGCCGGAAGCGGGGTCCTGTATGGGCCGGAAGCGGGGTCCTGTATGGGCCGGAAGCGGGGTCCTGTATGGGCCGGAAGCGGGGTCCTGTATGGGCCGGAAGCGGGGTCCTTTATGGGCCGGAAGCGGGGTCCTTTATGGGCCGGAAGCGGGGTCCTTTATGGGCCGGAAGCGGGGTCCTTTATGGGCCGGAAGCGGGGTCCTTCATGGGCCACAGCTTACATATTTTATTGTGAGGATGAGGAGAACACGACGTTGTTGGTGGTTAACTGCCCCACAATGGTTTAGCTTGCATCATACTTGGTGCTGGGGAGAAAACCTGGTTCCTTTATGGGCCAGAAGCGGGGTCCTTCATGGGCCACAGCTTACATCTTTTATTGTCAGGGTAAGGCATGGCGGACCTTGTTGGTGGCTAATTGCCCTACAGTGGTTTAGCTTGCATCATACTTGGTGCTGGGGCAAAAACCTGGTTCCTTTATGGGCCAGAAGCAGGGTCCTTTATGGGCCAGAAGCAGGGTCCTTCATGGGCCACAGCTTACATCTTTTATTCTTAAGATGAGGAGAATACGACGTTGTTGGTGGTTAACTGCCCCAGAATGGTTTAGCTTGCATCATATTTGGTGCTGGGGAGAAAACCTGGTTCCTTTATGGGCCAGAAGCGGGGTCCTTTATGGGCCAGAAGCGGGGTCCTTTATGGGCCAGAAGCGGGGTCCTTTATGGGCCAGAAGCGGGGTCCTTTATGGGCCAGAAGCGGGGTCCTTTATGGGCCAGAAGCGGGGTCCTTTATGGGCCAGAAGCGGGGTCCTTTATGGGCCAGAAGCGGGGTCCTTTATGGGCCAGAAGCGGGGTCCTTCATGGGCCAGAAGCGGGGTCCTTCATGGGCCAGAAGCGGGGTCCTTCATGGGCCAGAAGCGGGGTCCTTCATGGGCCAGAAGCGGGGTCCTTCATGGGCCAGAAGCGGGGTCCTTCATGGGCCACAGCTTACATCTTTTATTGTCAGGGTAAGGCAAAGCGGACCTTGTTGGTGGCTAACTGCCCTACAGTGGTTTAGCTTGCATCATACTTGGTGCTGGGGCAAAGACCTGGTTCCCTGATGGGCCAGAAGCGGGGTCCTTCATGGGCCAGAAGCGGGGTCCTTCATGGGCCAGAAGCGGGGTCCTTCATGGGCCAGAAGCGGGGTCCTTTATGGGCCAGAAGCGGGGTCCTTTATGGGCCAGAAGCGGGGTCCTTTATGGGCCAGAAGCGGGGTCCTTTATGGGCCAGAAGCGGGGTCCTTTATGGGCCAGAAGCGGGGTCCTTTATGGGCCAGAAGCGGGGTCCTTTATGGGCCAGAAGCAGGGTCCTTCGTGGGCCACAGCTTACATCTTTTATTGTGAAGATGAGGAGAATACGACGTTGTTGGTGGTTAACTACTCCACAATGGTTTAGCTTGCATCATATTTGGTGCTGGGGCGAAAAACTGGTTCCTTTATGGGCCAGTAGCGGGGTCCGTTATGGGCCAGTAGCGGGGTCCGTTATGGGCCAGTAGCGGGGTCCGTTATGGGCCAGTAGCGGGGTCCTTCATGGGCCAGTAGCGGGGTCCTTCATGGGCCAGTAGCGGGGTCCTTCATGGGCCAGTAGCGGGGTCCTTCATGGGCCAGTAGCGGGGTCCTTCATGGGCCAGTAGCGGGGTCCTTCATGGGCCAGTAGCGGGGTCCTTCATGGGCCAGTAGCGGGGTCCTTCATGGGCCAGTAGCGGGGTCCTTCATGGGCCAGTAGCGGGGTCCTTCATGGGCCAGTAGCGGGGTCCTTCATGGGCCAGTAGCGGGGTCCTTCATGGGCCAGTAGCGGGGTCCTTCATGGGCCAGTAGCGGGGTCCTTCATGGGCCAGTAGCGGGGTCCTTCATGGGCCAGAAGCGGGGTCCTTCATGGGCCAGAAGCGGGGTCCTTCATGGGCCAGAAGCGGGGTCCTTCATGGGCCAGAAGCGGGGTCCTTCATGGGCCAGAAGCGGGGTCCTTCATGGGCCAGAAGCGGGGTCCTTCATGGGCCAGAAGCGGGGTCCTTCATGGGCCAGAAGCGGGGTCCTTCATGGGCCAGAAGCGGGGTCCTTCATGGGCCAGAAGCGGGGTCCTTCATGGGCCAGAAGCGGGGTCCTTCATGGGCCAGAAGCGGGGTCCTTCATGGGCCAGAAGCGGGGTCCTTTATGGGCCAGAAGCGGGGTCCTTCATGGGCCACAGCTTACATGTTTTTTTGTCAGGGCGAGGCAAAGTGGACGTTGCTGGTGGCTAACTGCCCCACAATGGTTTAGCTTCCATCATACCTGGTGCTGGGGCGAAAACCTGGTTCCTTTATGGGCCAGAAGCGAGGTCCTTTATGGGCCAGAAGCGAGGTCCTTCATGGGCCAGAAGCGAGGTCCTTTATGGGCCGGAAGCAGGGTCCTTCATGCGCCACAGCTTACACCTTTTATTGTGAATATGAGGAGAATACGACGTTGTTGGTGGTTAACAATGGTTTAGCTTGCATCATACTTGGTGCTGGGGCGAAAACCTGGTTCCTTTATGGGCCAGAAGCAGGGTCCTTTATGGGCCAGAACTTACATCTTTTATTGTGAGGATGAGGAGAACACGACGTTGTTGGTGGTTAACTGCCCCACAATGGTTTAGCTTTCATCATACTTTTTGCTGGGGCGAAAACCTGGTTTCTTTATAGGTCAGAAGCAGAGTCCTATATGGGCCAGATGTGAGGTCCTTTATAGGCCAGAAGCAGGGTCCTTCATGGGCCACAGCTTACATCTTTTATTGTGAAGATGAGGAGAATATGACATTCTTGGTGGCTAACTACCCTACAATGGTTTAGCTTGCATCATACTTGGTGCTGGAGCAAAAACCTGGTTCCTTTATGGGCCAGAAGCAGGGTCCTTTATGGGCCAGAACTTACATCTTTTATTGTGAGGATGAGGAGAACACGACGTTGTTGGTGGTTAACTGCCCCACAATGGTTTAGCTTTCATCATACTTGGTGCTGGGGCGAAAACCTGGTTCCTTTATTGGCCAGAAGCGGAGTCCTTTATGGGCCAGAAGCGAGGTCCTTTATGGGCCAGAAGCGAGGTCCTTTATGGGCCAGAAGCGAGGTCCTTTATGGGCCAGAAGCGAGGTCCTTTATGGGCCAGAAGCGAGGTCCTTTATGGGCCAGAAGCGAGGTCCTTTATGTGCCAGAAGCAGGGTCCTTCATAGGCCATAGCTTACATATTTTTTTGTCACGGCGAGGCAAAGCGGACGTTGTTGGTGGCTAACTGCCCCACAGTGGTTTAGCTTGCATCATACTTGGTGCTGGGGCAAAAACCTGGTTCTTTTAAGGGCCAGAAGTGAGATCCTTTATGGGCCAGAAGCAGGGTCCTTTATGGGCCAGAAGCAGGGTCCTTTATGGGCCAGAAGCAGGGTCCTTTATGGGCCAGAAGCAGGGTCCTTTATGGGCCAGAAGCAGGGTCCTTTATGGGCCAGAAGCAGGGTCCTTTATGGGCCAGAAGCAGGGTCCTTTATGGGCCAGAAGCAGGGTCCTTTATGGGCCAGAAGCAGGGTCCTTTATGGGCCAGAAGCAGGGTCCTTTATGGGCCAGAAGCAGGGTCCTTCATGGGCCAGAAGCAGAGTCCTTCATGGACCACAGCTTACATCTTTTATTGTGAAGATGAGGAGAATACGACATTGTTGGTGGTTAACTGCCCCACAATGGTTTAGCTTGCATCATACTTGGTGCTGGGGTGAAAACCTGGTTCCTTTATGGGCCAGAAGCGGGGTCCTTTACGGGCCAGAAGCGGGGTCCTTTACGGGCCAGAAGCGGGGTCCTTTACGGGCCAGAAGCGGGGTCCTTTACGGGCCAGAAGCGGGGTCCTTTACGGGCCAGAAGCGGGGTCCTTTACGGGCCAGAAGCGGGGTCCTTTACGGGCCAGAAGCGGGGTCCTTTACGGGCCAGAAGCGGGGTCCTTTACGGGCCAGAAGCGGGGTCCTTTACGGGCCAGAAGCGGGGTCCTTTACGGGCCAGAAGCGGGGTCCTTTACGGGCCAGAAGCGGGGTCCTTTACGGGCCAGAAGCGGGGTCCTTTACGGGCCAGAAGCGGGGTCCTTTACGGGCCAGAAGCGGGGTCCTTTACGGGCCAGAAGCGGGGTCCTTTACGGGCCAGAAGCGGGGTCCTTCATGGGTCACAGCTTTCAACTTTTATTGTCAGGGTGAAGAGAACAGGACGTTAGTGGTGGCTAACTGCCCCACAATGGTTTAGCTTGCATCATACTTGGTGCTGGGGCGAAAACCTGGTTCCTTTATGGGGCAGAAGTGGAGTCCTTTATTGGCCAGAAGCGAGGTCCTTTATTGGCCAGAAGCGAGGTCCTTTATGGGCCAGAAGCGAGGTCCTTTATGGGCCAGAAGCGAGGTCCTTTATGTGCCAGAAGCAGGGTCCTTCATAGGCCATAGCTTACATATTTTTTTGTCACGGCGAGGCAAAGCGGACGTTGTTGGTGGCTAACTGCCCCACAATGGTTTAGCTTGCATCATACTTGGTGCTGGGGCAAAAACCTGGTTCTTTTAAGGGCCAGAAGTGAGATCCTTTATGGGCCAGAAGCAGGGTCCTTTATGGGCCAGAAGCAGGGTCCTTTATGGGCCAGAAGCAGGGTCCTTTATGGGCCAGAAGCAGGGTCCTTTATGGGCCAGAAGCAGGGTCCTTTATGGGCCAGAAGCAGGGTCCTTTATGGGCCAGAAGCAGGGTCCTTTATGGGCCAGAAGCAGGGTCCTTTATGGGCCAGAAGCAGGGTCCTTTATGGGCCAGAAGCAGGGTCCTTCATGGGCCAGAAGCAGAGTCCTTCATGGACCACAGCTTACATCTTTTATTGTGAAGATGAGGAGAATACGACATTGTTGGTGGTTAACTGCCCCACAATGGTTTAGCTTGCATCATACTTGGTGCTGGGGTGAAAACCTGGTTCCTTTATGGGCCAGAAGCGGGGTCCTTTACGGGCCAGAAGCGGGGTCCTTTACGGGCCAGAAGCGGGGTCCTTTACGGGCCAGAAGCGGGGTCCTTTACGGGCCAGAAGCGGGGTCCTTTACGGGCCAGAAGCGGGGTCCTTTACGGGCCAGAAGCGGGGTCCTTTACGGGCCAGAAGCGGGGTCCTTTACGGGCCAGAAGCGGGGTCCTTTACGGGCCAGAAGCGGGGTCCTTTACGGGCCAGAAGCGGGGTCCTTTACGGGCCAGAAGCGGGGTCCTTTACGGGCCAGAAGCGGGGTCCTTTACGGGCCAGAAGCGGGGTCCTTTACGGGCCAGAAGCGGGGTCCTTTACGGGCCAGAAGCGGGGTCCTTTACGGGCCAGAAGCGGGGTCCTTTACGGGCCAGAAGCGGGGTCCTTTACGGGCCAGAAGCGGGGTCCTTTACGGGCCAGAAGCGGGGTCCTTTACGGGCCAGAAGCGGGGTCCTTTACGGGCCAGAAGCGGGGTCCTTTACGGGCCAGAAGCGGGGTCCTTTACGGGCCAGAAGCGGGGTCCTTTACGGGCCAGAAGCGGGGTCCTTTACGGGCCAGAAGCGGGGTCCTTTACGGGCCAGAAGCGGGGTCCTTCATGGGTCACAGCTTTCAACTTTTATTGTCAGGGTGAAGAGAACAGGACGTTAGTGGTGGCTAACTGCCCCACAATGGTTTAGCTTGCATCATACTTGGTGCTGGGGCGAAAACCTGGTTCCTTTATGGGGCAGAAGTGGAGTCCTTTATTGGCCAGAAGCGAGGTCCTTTATGGGCCAGAAGCGAGGTCCTTTATGGGCCAGAAGCGAGGTCCTTTATGTGCCAGAAGCAGGGTCCTTCATAGGCCATAGCTTACATATTTTTTTGTCACGGCGAGGCAAAGCGGACGTTGTTGGTGGCTAACTGCCCCACAATGGTTTAGCTTGCATCATACTTGGTGCTGGGGCAAAAACCTGGTTCTTTTAAGGGCCAGAAGTGAGATCCTTTATGGGCCAGAAGCAGGGTCCTTTATGGGCCAGAAGCAGGGTCCTTTATGGGCCAGAAGCAGGGTCCTTTATGGGCCAGAAGCAGGGTCCTTTATGGGCCAGAAGCAGAGTCCTTTATGGGCCAGAAGCAGAGTCCTTTATGGGCCAGAAGCAGGGTCCTTTATGGGCCAGAAGCAGGGTCCTTTATGGGCCAGAAGCAGGGTCCTTTATGGGCCAGAAGCAGGGTCCTTTATGGGCCAGAAGCAGGGTCCTTTATGGGCCAGAAGCAGGGTCCTTTATGGGCCAGAAGCAGGGTCCTTCATGGGCCAGAAGCAGGGTCCTTCATGGGCCACAGCTTACATCTTTTATTGTGAAGATGAGGAGAATACGACATTGTTGGTGGTTAACTGCCCCACAATGGTTTAGCTTGCATCATACTTGGTGCTGGGGTGAAAACCTGGTTCCTTTACGGGCCAGAAGCGGGGTCCTTTACGGGCCAGAAGCGGGGTCCTTTACGGGCCAGAAGCGGGGTCCTTTACGGGCCAGAAGCGGGGTCCTTTACGGGCCAGAAGCGGGGTCCTTTACGGGCCAGAAGCGGGGTCCTTTACGGGCCAGAAGCGGGGTCCTTTACGGGCCAGAAGCGGGGTCCTTTACGGGCCAGAAGCGGGGTCCTTTACGGGCCAGAAGCGGGGTCCTTTACGGGCCAGAAGCGGGGTCCTTTACGGGCCAGAAGCGGGGTCCTTTACGGGCCAGAAGCGGGGTCCTTTACGGGCCAGAAGCGGGGTCCTTTACGGGCCAGAAGCGGGGTCCTTTACGGGCCAGAAGCGGGGTCCTTTACGGGCCAGAAGCGGGGTCCTTTACGGGCCAGAAATGGGGTCCTTCATGGGTCACAGCTTTCAACTTTTATTGTCAGGGTGAAGAGAACAGGACGTTAGTGGTGGCTAACTGCCCCACAATGGTTTAACTTGCATCATACTTGGTGCTGAGGTGAAAACCTGGTTCCTTCATAGGGCAGAAGCGAGGTCCTTTATGGGCCAGAAGCGAGGTCCTTTATGGGCCAGAAGCGAGGTCCTTTATGGGCCAGAAGCGAGGTCCTTTATGGGCCAGAAGCGAGGTCCTTTATGGGCCAGAAGCGAGGTCCTTTATGGGCCAGAAGCGAGGTCCTTTATGGGCCAGAAGCGAGGTCCTTTATTGTCAGGGTGAGGAGAACAGGAGATTTTTGATGGTTAACTTCCCCACAATGGTTTAGCTAGCATTATACTTGGTGCTGGGCCAAAAACCTGGTTCCTTTATGGGCCAGAAGTGGGGTGCTTTATGGGCCAGTAGCGAGGTCCTTTATGGGCCACAAGCGGAGTCCTTCATGGGCCACAGCTTACATCTTTTATTCTGAGGGTGAGGTGAAGAGGACGTTTTTGGTGGCTAACTGCTCAACAATGTTTTAGCTATCCTTAAGTAGAGGCTTAACTCTTCACTGACTGAAACTCTGAACGTCTCTACTAGCTTTCGTGTTTCACAACACAGAGCTCCTTTAATTGCTCAATCTCATTTTGCATGGCTGGGCCCCATAACCTGTCGGAGAGTCGCAATGATGGGCAACGGAGATTACTGAGCGAGCTTACATGTTTGTGTTTGAATCTTTGCTAAGATTATACCTTCTCTGCAAATTAGTCAAAGACTTTAAGCTTTAAAATAAGAAATAACTACTTTATTCTGGAAGTATATACTTGATAGGAAAGAGTTCTATATCTAGCTAAGTAGCTAGGTTGGAGCAGCTGGCACTGGTCCCAGTGCTAGCCCTCATGGTGGTTGAGAGGGAGAGACAAAGAGAAGATGTCTGCTCCCCTCTCGAGAGAGAAGAAGAACTGGGAAGGCCGGAAGGGACTGGGATCAACATCCTTTGCACATCAGTCTAGCAGGAAGGGAGAGACAGCAGGAGATCAAAGGACAGGTATAGCCTAGCAACCAAGAGGTCTCCTCTCTAGCTACACTTTTTAATTCCATGCAACCTCAACCCACAAGTTGGAGTTGAACCTCATACATTCCAACAGTTCCATCTAGCTTAGGGTTGTCTGCACTGATTGGGAGAGGCTCTCCAGGTTTCAGGCAGGGAGCCTTTCTCCCTAGCTGGAGATGCTGCCAGGGACTGTAGCAGGCTGCCTTTGGCATGTAAACCAGGTGCTCTGCCACTTAGTTATGGTTCATTCCCCCTCCCAGTAAAACAGGGTTCTTGTCCTCATGGTTCTGAATCGAGGGCTGATTTAAATAGGACGCTGCCTTCAATCAAGTCAGACAGTTGGTCAGTCTAGCTCACTACACTGACTGGGTGTGGCTGTCCAGGGCTTCAAGAAGGGGATGTTCCTAGCCCAACTTGGAGATGTCCAGAGACTTTCTGGAAGCTGTGCACATGGGGTTAAATGCTCAAACGAAGTTAGCAATAGGGAGAATGGATCTAGAAGGTGTTACTTGGCGGGAATTGAGTGTGGCTATTTTGCAAGTCTCTGAGCTCCTTCAAGAGGTTGGAGGGGGGTGAAAAGCCACCACTGCACAGAAGAAGGTTCAGCTTGAGCCGATTCAAACTGTCACATATACCAGTCAGGGGCCTCATTCATCTGTTGTACCCAATGCAAATCGGGTACCCCAGGGAAGAGGAAACTATCGCCCTTTCTTGGCCCCTGGTTCCAGTCGGGGTAATTTCACATCAAAGGGGGCAGAAAGAAGATCTGGGTTCAATAACTCCAGCAGCAATCACGGCAACTTTTCTTCCCCACAACAAGGCCCTACTCAGATACAACAGGGGAATGAACAGGTGGATTTTGGGGATCCCTTCCATAATCAGCTTTGGTCCATGCTTAGAAATTTGGGAGAAAATATGGATCAATTTCACAAGCAACCCACTGAAGTTTTGCTGAATGCTTTAAACAGGAGAGCACAGGCACAGGCTCCTGACATAGCCCCGTCCACCTCTGCTTCTGTTCCCCCCCTCCCGCTCCCACTGCTCCTATCCAGCTTCGCTCAGAAGAGCAGAGGCAGGCCATTCAAGATGTCCACAATCGAACCCAGGGCTGCCCAGTTCCTGCTGCTGCAGTCACAACTGTGTCTATGTTAGCGCCAGCTTTGTGGGGCAGAATGAATGTGGAGGCCACCACTTGGGAACTGGGAACAGTGGCCAGAAAACCAGGCTTGGGTTTTTCAGATGAATCCAGTCTGCAAAAACCAGAGGTCTTTAGTGCAAATTCTGTAGCTACGGGGGGAGGCGATTCTCTCCTAGAACAGGGTGTCATGGATCACAGTGCAAAACCCTCTTTGGCACAAAAGGAAAAGTTTTCTTTAACCAAAGAAGTTGAAAGTCCAGAAACAGCTGGAAACGGAAGGGCTCCTGTTACTGAGCAAAGTCCTGTTAATGTTCTTAAAGAGAAACATACAAAAACATCTTCTGAAATTGCAGGCGCTTATTTAAATGCTTCAGATTTGCTTGAAAACACACAAGATGTGCTCACTTCCATGGAAAGAAATACTGATTTAAATGTTTCCTTTGGGTCTACTACACCACAGTCTCTTGCTAATGAACATTCTTTTCCTAAGGAACAATCTCTTGCTGGCAAACAGCCTTTGGATCAAAACAAGACTCAAAGTATAGAGCTTCTAGCTTCAGGAAGAGTCTATCCAGAATCTGAAGTTACTTTGAAAATTAATACAATTTGGCTTCCAAAACAGCAGCTGGTTTCTAATGCCATCTGCATGAGAATGGACAAGTTGCAAAACCCCAATTCCAACAGGGAGCTGCTTTCTTCATTGTCATGCTTTGTGTGTGCAAATTCCAGCACTGATGCAAATGTGTTATTGCATGCAGTCCCTGACAGGCTGAGTAACAGGGAACCCAGAGCAATTGCTCTGCAAACAGGGTGTTCACCAGTGAAACTCCCTGACATAGTACAAATGGAAGCTCAATTGTATTTGGAATGTTATATGCTGGTGCTACTGACTGTGCTTTGTTTTGCATCTGCAGCAAGAGAAATCCAAAAGAGGAAGATCCCACATGTATCAGAATTAAGCACAACATTAGGGAAAGGAATCTCAGACTCAAATGCATTACACGCAAAAGATTTGGACACAAAAGCAGCAAAGGATCCTGTAAGCAAATCCAAATCTAAGAAATGGGAAAATGCAAGTGTGACCCATGGTAAGAAGCAAGGAAAGTGCATTCAGATGGTGTACAGACAAAGACATGAGGGTAAGACTTACAGACACACTGACAAAGATGCCTGTAATACTAAATATTTTCTTGGTGCCTCACTGAAGGTACAAGTTCTTGCAACTAAGGAGTGGAAGGACAAACCACCTGATGTGCTTTCTCCCTCCAGTTTTAGTTGTGTGCATGGATCCCAAATTCAGGACTTCATTGCCCAAGATGTAATATGGTATTCTTCAATGGGCACAGCTTGAATGGTGTTATATGCATTTTTTTTCTTTCCCTCGGTTTTGCAATTGTTCAGTTAGGTTTTTTTTGAAGAAATGTGCTCTGTTTGTCTAAGCAAATGATTAAAGAAGAAAGGATGGGAGAAGGGAATGCAAAGGTGGTCCTGGAAGTTTTAAGCTTCCCTATAGCAGGTAAAAGCATAGTGACATAACCTTTAATAAAGGGTGGTATGTGGAAGGAACCCCAGTTCCCATTGGACAGGGGTAGTTTTAAGATTGAGGCATACAGGATGTAGACAGAAGGTTTGAGAAACGTAGGAAAACAGTGGAAAGATTAAACAGTCAGTGACCATTTGTGTTGGGTAAGGAATGTCTTGGGCAAATTAATGGATTGACTCATGGGAGGGGGAGGGAAAAGAATAATTTTTGTGTTTTTTTCTTAAAGCACCAGAACATGCCCACTATCCTGTTGATAATATGTGGAATCTTAGGAGCACATGCAGAGTGGAAGGCAGGTATCCTGGAGAATACTGGCATCGAGCCCATCCCTGCAAATGCTTGGATCTGTTATCAGGACCCAGAGGTGGAGATGGCCTGTCGATTTCCAGGGTTACTGAGTAATGCTTCCAGGAGACAACATCTGGAAAAAGATATCCTCCATCAGCTACCTGTCTCACAGAGTGCAGCTTGTGAGGAGTCACGATTAATTAAATGCACCAAGGGTCCCCAGAAGCAGCAAGTTCATTTTTGCCATGATTCTTCTGTGGACACCAAGATTTCTTGCACCCCATGATTTGGTGAAATGTCCCAAGGCAGCGACATGATATATGAAGAAGTTTGCAACATTTTATGGATTTCTATGGTCACTTGGGGGGAGGGATCACCTTTGCACTTCCAGGTTTTTGTGGCAAGTGCCAAGAAAAGAGGACCTGCTGATGAACTGGCTCTTGTCCTGATTTCATCAAAAGGGCAAGAATATCCCAGAACTATAACGAACTGGAAGAGGTACAATGGACTTATGGACGTGACCAAAATACACACTGTCGGTCCTCCAGACTGAATAATGCCTATCCAGGAAATGTACTGCCATTATGGACAATATCATATTCCTTTTAAGTCAATAGGTTATGTTTCTATTATTGAGAAATATAGCACACCAAGGTTTTATAGGTTGGAAGTAGGTTTGTCATTTAAGAAAATCATAACACTGAATCCCCTTATTAAAAAAATAAATGAATTAAGCCTTTTGAGAAGCCCTCTTGTCGGATCTCATGTGATTAAATTGAACCACCCCCAGCAATTATTGATAAAACCAGCGACTGCACTTAAGGAAGTGGTAGTCTCATTTGAGAAATTAAATATTGCAAAGGAATTCCCTGTTTGTGCATCCTATTTAGAGATGAGTAATAGAGGATGGGATAATTGGGTTAAATTATGGGAGGGGGAGAATGGGAAGAGAAATAAGCGGAATTTGTCAGGGTGGCTGGGTACTGGAGCTGCTTTTCTGGATGGTACCAATATTGAAATATTAGCCAACAAATTACATTATACCACTGAAGAAATAAGTAAGATGACAGAACCTATCAATAGGGCTCTGGAAAAGACTAGTGAAACCCCCCAAATCATAGCCAGTTTACTTCCAATGTGGGAACAGAGAATGGAAAAAGATTATCATGACATAGGAAATACCATGCAGTCCTTACGACAGAATATTTCCTTGGCCATTACATGCACCCATATGTAGAACTGGGCCCATACAGTGGCTTTGGAACTTATTCACATGACAGATAGTGGGTTTATACCCAGGGAAATTAGGTTCCTAGTTTGACATCAAGTGTCCAAGGGAGAAAAAAAATTGGAAGACTGGTGGAGCCTTGTCAATGCCACATATGATAAGCAAAATCATGCATTAAGATTGTCTATTGTAATGGTAGAAGCATCTGAAATCATTACTGTATATCCTGTAATTCCATTGTGAATCACTGTAGATCAAGATTTAGTTCTTTATGCCCAGGAAGTTCATCAGTGGGCCATAATTAATCATGCAAGATGGGTAACCATTAATGTGAAAGGTTGTCAACATCATAAGAAGTTAGGATTTGTTTGTGAAGATGATAGTTTGGAATCCCATCAAGATTGCTTTTCTCTCAGAATGATTAGTGTATTGTATTGCTCTTTCATGCTAAGAAATGAATCAAGTTCAACCATTGTATATTCTGGACATGGGTGTGTGTGCCTTAGAACATTTTGTGATTATGCTGTTATTGATAAGTATTATATACAAACTATGCTAAGATATATCAATAGATGCTTTTGTGGTATTGAGGAAATAGTAGGATGTGATTTTTCATTTAAAGTCCCTGTATGGACCATCCAGAGAATATTAGTTAATCCAGATTTGTTTCAATACCTCAAACCCATTGCATTAGGGTATGGCCTAGCTGATCTCCAGAAGTTACTTTCTCATCCTATGTTACAGAAATAATTAGAAGCAGTTAAACAAATGGGAGAGCAACCTACACTCCAGATAAAACACGAGTGCCATACAATTACCAATATAGCAGCCAAGATCAAACAGATAGGGGCACATAAATGGTGGGATTCCCTGTTTGGCTGGGGAGAAGGCGCCAAAGGAGGCCTAAACATTTAATGCACCCCATTGTGGTGATTCTAATATGGCAAGTTTTTTTGGTCTTCGTCTTAATAGCCCTTGTAATATGGATCCGATCTCAAATGGCACAGATACCCCAGAGGGAATGTCACCCCCCACTGCTGCTTGTGCCCCCCGCTGTCCCCACAGCATGTTCTGCTGCCCCCGCCACCCCACCTCTTGTTCCACCACCACCCCACCACCACCCTGCCTCTCATTCCCCCGCCGCTGCTGCAGTTCCTGCAGCCCCCCACCCCATCTCTCGTTACCCCTGCTGCCGCTGCACCTCCTGCCACCCCCACCTACCTCTCATTCCGCTGCCGACCTCCCATTCCCCCGCCGGACCTCCTGCCACCCCTGCCTCTCGTGCCACTGCTGCTGCACCGCCTGCCACCCCCCGCCTCTCATTCCCCTGCTGCCGCCGCCACATCTCCTGCCACCCACCACCCCGCCTCTCATTCCCCTGCCGCTGCCACATCTCCTGCCACCCACCACCTCACCTCTCATACCCCTGCTGCTGCCGCCCCTCCTGCCGCCGCTGCCGCCCCTCCTGCCGCCGCTGCCGCCCCTCCTGCCGCCGCTGCCGCCCCTCCTGCCGCCGCTGCCGCCCCTCCTGCCGCCGCTGCCGCCCCTCCTGCCGCCGCTGCCGCCCCTCCTGCCGCCGCTGCCGCCCCTCCTGCCGCCGCTGCCGCCCCTCCTGCCGCCGCTGCCGCCCCTCCTGCCGCCCCTCCCGCCGCCGCCGCCGCCGCTGCCGCCGCCCCTGCCGCCGCCGCCGCCCCTCCTGCCGCCCCTGCCGCTGCCGCCCCTCCTGCCGCCCCTGCCGCCGCCGCCCCTCCTGCCGCCCCTGCCGCCGCCGCCCCTCCTGCCGCCCCTGCCGCCGCCGCCCCTCCTGCCGCCCCTGCCGCCGCCGCCCCTCCTGCCGCCCCTGCCGCCGCCGCCCCTCCTGCCGCCCCTGCCGCCGCCGCCCCTCCTGCCACTGCCCCTCCTGCCGCCGCCGCCCCTCCTGCCACTGCCCCTCCTGCCGCCGCCGCCCCTCCTGCCCCTCCTGCCGCCGCCGCCGCCCCTGCCCCTCCTGCCGCCGCCGCCCCTGCCCCTCCTGCCGCCGCCGCCGCCCCTCCTGCCGCCGCCGCCGCCCCTCCTGCCGCCGCCGCCGCCCCTCCTGCCGCCGCCCCCGCCGCCCCTCCTGCCGCCCCCGCCGCCGCCCCTCCTGCCGCCCCCGCCGCCGCCCCTCCTGCCGCCCCCGCCGCCGCCCCTCCTGCCGCCCCCGCCGCCGCCCCTCCTGCCGCCCCCGCCGCCGCCCCTCCTGCCGCCCCCGCCGCCGCCCCTCCTGCCGCCCCCCCGCCGCCCCTCCTGCCGCCCCCCCCGCCGCCCCTCCTGCCGCCCCCCCCCGCCGCCCCTCCTGCCGCCGCCCCCGCCGCCCCTCCTGCCGCCGCCCCCGCCGCCCCTCCTGCCGCCGCCCCTCCTGCCGCCGCCCCTCCTGCCGCCGCCCCCGCCGCCCCTCCTGCCGCCGCCCCCGCCGCCCCTCCTGCCGCCGCCCCCGCCGCCCCTCCTGCCGCCGCCCCCGCCGCCCCTCCTGCCGCCGCCCCCGCCGCCCCTCCTGCCGCCGCCCCCGCCGCCCCTCCTGCCGCCGCCCCCGCCGCCCCTCCTGCCGCCGCCCCCGCCGCCCCTCCTGCCGCCGCCCCCGCCGCCCCTCCTGCCGCCGCCCCCGCCGCCCCTCCTGCCGCCGCCCCCGCCGCCCCTCCCGCCGCCGCCCCTCCTGCCGCCGCCCCTCCCGCCGCCGCCCCTCCTGCCGCCGCCCCTCCCGCCGCCGCCCCTCCCGCCGCCCCTCCCGCCGCCGCCCCTCCCGCCGCCCCTCCCGCCGCCGCCCCTCCCGCCGCCGCCCCTCCCGCCGCCGCCCCTCCCGCCGCCGCCCCTCCCGCCGCCGCCCCTCCCGCCGCCGCCCCTCCCGCCGCCGCCCCTCACGCCGCCGCCCCTCCCGCCGCCGCCCCTTCTGCCGCCGCCCCTTCTGCTGCTCATTCCGCCACCACTGCCACACCTCCTGCCGCCCCACCACCACCCCACCTCTCATTCGCTGGGTGATTGGCAATAGATCAGCAATTGCTTTTGCCTCCCAACTGTTTAAAGCCTGATATAGAGCTTGGTTTAAATATTGTCACTCACACATTTCAGCAGTGGAATTGCAAAGCTGCTCCTATGGTGGTTTACATTTCAGAGTGGTTCCAGGATTATATGAATGGATCTCTCAAGGACCAAACTCTATGTGTGATTTGACTTCTCATTACATATAGGTCTGCCTTGGTGGGGGGGAGGGCTGCAGAACCTTCACCTTGTCCCACCATGTATCTACCTTCATTTCAGGCAGTTTTTTCTGTTCATTTGGCAAATGTTAGGCTGTATAATACTTAGAAAAATGTAAGATTTGTTACATTTAATGCCTAAGGTTTGATTTTAGTACCTGGTAAATGTTTCCTCCCCCCCCCCAGTTCTTATTTTGAAATTTAAAAGCCTGATGTGTTTAAATGTTCAGGATGGCTAGATTTTAGATGTAAAAGGTTTTTGGAACATGTAAACTTCCTATAGTATGTATGTAACTTGTATTTTTAAGAATCACTGTACTATTGTGGTCCATTGTTTCTGTCAATAGCTCCTAAAGGAGTTCTTACCGTAGAAATGTGTAGACCTACAATAAACCATTTTGCTTTACTGAGCACCAGAACTTGCCCCCTCTTTTTGTTTTGTCCTAATTCTTTTTTCTGAGTTGGACTTATTTGTGGTAACAGAGGCCAGATGGATAAATGCTAGATGAGGGACCCGCCACAGGGAGGTAAGCTGTGAGCAGGGGAGGCAGTACCGTAGTCAGTGGTAAGAGCATCTGCTTTACATTCAGAAGACTCCAGGTTTGGTCCCCAGCATCTCCAGGTAGGCCTGGAAATGTCCCAACTAAAACCATAGAGAGCTACTGCCAGTCAGTGTAGACAGTACTGAGCTAGATGGACCCATGGCCTAAGAACGTACAAAGAGCCCTGCTGGTTCAGGCCAAAGACCCATCTAGTCCAGAATTCTGTTCTCACAGGGGCCAACTAGGTGCCCATGGGAAGGCTTCAAGCAGCACCTGGGTGCAACAGCACTCTCCGCACCTGTGATTGCCAGCTATTGGTATTCAGAAACATTGATCATATCTTCCCACAGTATGTAGAGCGGAGGAGGACATATGCTTTTCCTATGTAATATGTGTAGCTGACCTCAGGTGAGATACAGACACTCTATAATACTCAGAGGCATTCCTTTTTACATATTTTTGTAAAATATTTTTGCACCTTATGCTCCTTCCCTATTTTAAATAGAACTGATTAATGACGTTTGCAACTTGCTGCAAGCATTTTGTATGATAGGATATAAATAATAATAATGAACATGTTCTGTGTCCAGGATTTGGCCTCAGAGAAGAAATTTCCAGGGTTGAGCCCTGGTGCATCCTGACCTGACTGTGCTTAAGCTCAGACTGTAGTCTACTATGCTATGAATGTGTAAGAAAAGATCTAGGAGTCTTCTTTCCAATTATAGCTTTAGGATCAAGGTGTGCACTTTCAGCCGAAAGTAACTTTAGAGCAACTGACTTTAAGTAGAACTTTGTCTGTTTTAAATGGTTGTGGAGTCACAGCCCAGCCTCTACAAATCACTGGGATGGTGCCACAGCATTGCTGTTTGGGCTTAAGTGTTAGAGAATATTTTTCCAGAGATCAGTGATGAAAGATACACCTCTAGATTTAGCAGCTTTTAAAAAACTGCCCTTGTGTTTGTGCCTGAAATATTTCCATCTGCTAATCAGGTTAATTGTTATGCCATCAAAAATTACACCTGCTGATGCCTGCAGAGAAGACTGTTAAAAGTGCAGCAGCAGGCCAGTCAGGCCATTTCCTTGTGGTGTGAATTCCCCACCCCAAGCCCTTGGATACTGTATGAGTTTTCCTAAGTACAATTACCCTAAAGTTTTCTCTCTTTCTGCCTCAGCTCTTCACTTGGCCTGCTCTTTCCCCTTTTCTTGTCCTCCCCATCTTTCTTTCTCTCTGTTTTGTTTCTCCTTATTCAATGGTTTGGTGTGCAGCTCCTCTCTCTCCCTGCCCCCATCCATTTTCCTTAAGTTTGCTCCTGTTTCTTCCCAGCTGCTTTGAGCAAATAGTGCTACTCTCCTTTTCCCACCCCCTGCCCCTCCTACTTGCCACGGAAAAGGCATGAGCCACGAGGTGGTTTTAACTTACAGGAAAAAGGGCATTAGCAGTAACTGATTGGGTTTAAGAGGAAGTGATTAATAGAAGTGTAGTAATGGGGGATGTGGGGGCTTGAAAGAGACATCTAGTTCAAAAACCCTTCTCAGTGGCAGGACCCACCATGTGCAACAGAACCCTGAAGTCTTTCTTGGAAGAACAAGGCCTGTTGTCATCAGACCACATTAGATTATTTTACAAGGCAAAGGCTCCAAAGTTCATTTGCCGCCTATAAGCTTCTAGGACAAATTGCCCAAACAGGTGAAGTATGCCACAATTTAATATGGAGAAAAAAAGTGGGGGGGGGACTTGTAAGTCATCATTCAAGCTGACCAGATGTACAATCTTAATTAGCAACTAATATGTGGTTTTGTTGAGTTCTGAGTGAGCAGCATCGTGAGAATGTATTATAAAAGCAGCATTTCAAGTGTAAATTTTGAATTCAAGCGTTGGGGTATCAGTGAGATTCTGTTATGCCATTCTGTTAATCTTATGGATAAAACAAATCATTCTACTACCCCCTGTGTGTGTGTGTTTATTTTTAATATTGTTTTAGGCTACTTAGATGTGCAGCAGCCAAGGCCAGCACCTTGTAGGATTTTTTTTAAAGTAACTGAAACGTAACTGTAGTGATTACTTTTGAGAAAAAGTAAAGTAATCAGTTACTTTCAGAGCAATTGTAATTGTAACAGTATTTACTACTTTTTTTGGTCAAGTAATTGTAACTGTAATTTATTACTTTTTAAAAGTAATCTTCCAAGCTCTTGGTGACATTTGACCTGTAATACGAGAGAGTCTAACTGGGGTCCAGTGCCATCTTAATAAGGTTTTGATTACTGCCTGTTGTATACGAGAGGATGTATATGGTCTCCTTTCATCAATTTTGTTAACAAGAAAGAAGGGACCATTCATCCTCCATGTACACATGGGACTATGTGGAGAGGTTATGTACATGTATTATGAGAAAAATGTTGATGTCAGCAAGATGCTTACAATATGAATAATGTTCTCCAATGAATTTGATAACTTTACATCTTCAAAGAACCACACTGCATAAATTTGTATTTTACATTGTTGTTTACCTTAAAGAAGTTTGTACAAGTAAATACAACCTGCTATATGTTGTCTTTTGTGAAAATTTAATAAAATATTTTTTAAAAATAAAAAAATTAACTTCATTCAACCAACCCAAAATTCAGAATCATGCCTCTTTATTTATGCTTGTTTTATTGGATTTTAAAGGGATTTATTTCTTAATGTGAGCTGCCTTGGTTTCCAGTCACCAACCATACCTCACAGGGTTGTTAGAAAAACATATTTACTTGGCACTAGAAGGACATCAAGGTAGGTGACAGGTGTATGCCCCTCTGGAGAAACCATTCTCTCCAGGCTGTCTAAATATAGCTCTATACCTGGGCACACCTGACTGTAATTAAGAATACCTATGTTTTCTGTGTAAACTAAATTAAAGGCAACAGGTTGAATTCCTCATTCAACCCATTTGGAACCATAGTACCCAATTCTAAAATCCAATGTAATTCTCTACGTAATAAGATATCTGTATCTCTTCCATGTACCTTTTCCAGAACCCAAAACCTGCATTCTGTTATAGAACAAGGACATTGATTGTAATGGTCTACAAGAGGGCCCCCTCTTCTGTTGTTCCTTAAGTTACTCCAATGTTCCCCTATCCTTATTTTTACCATTCTTGTAGTTTGCCCTATGTACTGTTTCTTACAGCCACACTGTATAACATAGATAACTCTATCTGTGCTACACATAGAAAAATACCTAAGATGATATTTCCTCTGATTAGTAGGATTCACAAATTCTGTCATCCTGCTAGTGTTTTTACAAAAAATGCAGTGCCCACAGGGATGATGACCCAGGGGAGAAGTTGCACCTGGGAGTAGATTCTGCCTCAAAGGTACATGGAAGAGGTACAGATATCTTATTCCATAAGAGGATCTAGGGTGTTATATAACCATACACAAGATAACAGTGAAGGCTTGAATGGTTTTAAAAAAAGTTTCAGGACAAACAAACAGAGCTTGGAAAAGTTAGTTTTTTGAACTACAACTCTCATCAGCCCCAGCCAGGTGCTGGCTGGGGCTGATGGGAGTTGTAGTTCAAAAAACTAACTTTTCCAAGCTCTGCAAACAAAGCAAAGTGCATCTCTGCACAGCACAGACTTAAACTGTGGGATTTGTTCCCCCAAAGATGAAGTGACAGCCAACAACTGGGATGACTGAACAACCTGAATTGAATCAAGTCCATAGAGGAGAAGGTGATCAGGGACTATTTGCTACGTTGGCTATGTTCTTCCTCCCCTGTCGAAGGCACGATGGCTCTGGATGCAAGTTGCTGGGAATTGCAAATGGGGAGTGTGCTATTGCACTCAGGCCCTACTTGTGGGCTTCCCGTTGAGGCATCTGGTTGGCGACGATGAGAACAGGAGACTGGATTACATGAGCCATTGGCCTGGTCCAGCTTCAGGGCTCTCCACAAATTCTTCTGTTATGCATTCTGCAGGAGGCAGTGTCCCATAGACACCATCTTATCAGAAAATTTGTTCCACACAGTATCAGAATCAGGCCTTTAGTGTGGTGATACGTACCCTTTGGAACTCCCTCCTACTATATATCAGACAGGCGCAATCTCTGTTGCCTTTTTGGGCTTCCCATTAGGGCACCTGGATAGGCATTGTGGGGAAACAGGAGGCTGGATTAGATGGGCCTTGGCCTGATCTGGCTTATTTATGATTGATTTATTAAATTTATATCCTGCCCTTCCTCCCAGAAGGAGCCCAGGGTCAGGCCGGCACCAAACTGTCAATGTGAACCAAGTTGGCAGTGGGGGCATCAGTCCCTTAGAGAAGCCCCTGCTGCCATCTTGGATGATGGCAGGCAGGCATTGACACTCACGGGAGACATAGGTAGGGCATGTGTGCTGGCTTATTGAAGCCTGTGCTGTCTGTATTGGGGGGTTCCTGTGAGCTCTCCCTCTGCGATCTGTAGCAGGGTTGGGTTGCAGGATTGTGGGACTGGAGCACCACTCTCCTGCTGTAGGGAGGGACCCTTCAGGGGCCCTCAGCTAGGGCCCAATCTGGCCACCCTCTGGTGCTAGCCCTGCCCAGAGTGGTGAACAAAAATACTAAAAGCACTTTAAAACACCTTCAAAACAAAAGACTTTAAAACACATTAAAACAAACCATCTTGGAAAACATATTTGAAAAACAACTTTAAAATATTGTTGTATGCCATTCCACTCTCTGAGTGGTGCGACACTTCCAGGGGTTCCTGTGTTTACCTAGGGTTTGGTTTCCTCGGAAAGAAGGTCAGCAGAGGCTATGGTGTCTTATAGGATATTTGGTTTTTATTTACACACATTCCAACCTGAGCTTAAGATGGAGGGGTTCACAGCATTATCAGTCCATCAGATCTTTCTCCCTGTTGTCAATAGCTTTGGAGGTACAGAGAGCAAGCAAGCCTCTCTGTCTCCGGTCCCCAGACTTTCCTCAGACTAGACTAAAAACACAAGCCTCTCCTTGGCTCCAGGGTGGAACTCTTGGAACTCTTATTGAAAAGAGTTCCAATAGCCACAGAATTTATCTGTGCTGTCTTCTTACATATGCCAACGGTGGCCACTTAACAAACCCATTAGCCTCCAGGCTAGTTTAACAAAGGAAATTTTCCACTGCAGAGGCCACTTCCAGATTCAAGGTTACAGGCTTGAAGGGGACCCAAAGAAATCATCTATCTGAACCCCCCAAACCCATAACACTATCTTAAGAATCGACTCCAGCACAGACATGGACTGTCCAGTGACTTGGACAGATGCTGCTTCAAAGAGGAAGGTCTTCAATACGCACCCAAAGCATAACAGGTGGTGCCTGTCTAATATTTAAGGGGAGGGTATTCCAAAGTGTTGGTGCCACTACACCAAAGGTCTGCTTCTTACGTTGTGTGGAACAGGCCTCCTGATAAGATGGCATCTGCAGGAGGCCCTCGCTTGCAGAGTGTTAGTGATCGACTGGGTATATAAGGGGTAAGAGGATCTTTCGGGTATACTGGTCCCAAACTGCATAGGGCTTTGTACACCAAAACTAGAACCTTGAACTTGGCCTGGTAGCTTGCAGGGATCCACTTTATGTTTTTATGTGCCTTCAAACCACCAGTCCGTTCTGTCTGTAACTCCACCCCCCCCGACTCTGGTGATTGGAGTCTTCACTCAGGAAGTTTACGACATTGCTGGTTTCTTTTTGATGGACTTGCAGCCAACCTGAGCTTTCAGCCTGGGCTCCGTTACTCAAGTGGTTATAGACTTTTTCCTTACCCCCATTTCCTTGTTATGACATCATTACAGGTTTGATAAGGATGTAAACACCTGTTTATTATAAATCCAATTACATCCTTCCTGGATATATAAATCACACATTTAATTCCACTTCAGAAACATTTCTGTCCTAAGCGGAGAAAATAACCGCTATTTATTTCCGTCATGAATTCTCGCGGTGGCATAAATATTTATTAAGCCATGCATGATCAGACCCATTCATTTTTTTTATTAACAACAACAAAAATATGCATTGCAGGCCTAGCCTAGAGAGTAGCCAAAACTCTCTTTGAAGTTTAGTTCTGCTTCAAAACAAGGGGGCTCTCTTAAAAAGAAAAAGAAAGGAAGAAAAATTGGCCATATCTGACTCAGCACATCCAGGCATTTCAAGAAACGTCTCCAGGAAAGAGCTCAGCAATTCTACAGATGTTCACAACATCATATGGAAAGACAGTGTCGACCACCCATTGCAGAAGCTCAACCTGCAGGCAATCACTGAGGGCTTCTCTGGGTGACAGTAGTTGTATTGTTGGGTGGAATTTCCAGAAGGTTCCAGCTCTAGTCCTTGGCAGCATCTCCAGATAAGGCTGGGAGATCCTCCAGCTTGGAACCTTGGAGAGCCACTGCTAGTCAACAGACTGCGCTAGATGGACTAACGGTCTGACTCAGCTGAATGTGGCTTCCTATGTTCCTATTTAAACCATGAGGACTAGAATCATACACTTTGAAAAAGGGCCATAGCTCAGTGCTAGATCACCTGCTTTGAGTGCAAAAGGTCCTAATTTCAGTCCCTGGAGGCTGCCTGAAACGCTGGGGAATCACTGCCTGTCAGTGTGTAGACAATACTGAGGTAGATGGACCACTGTTAATAAGGGGTTAGTCTCTTGCAGCAAAAACAACCACAAAGAATCTCGTTGTACCTTAAAAACATATTTTGGCAATAAGGTTTTTTTGGCTCTAGCCTACTTTATTATGTGCACGAAACATTAACCTGAGCTGACGTTGTATCTCTGTGTGGTGGTAAGAGGCAGTTGTAAGCAGAGAAGTCAGAAGGACATGAAATGCAGAAGGATACAAATGGTGGTAATTTCATTATTAACAGTGACCATTCACAGAAAACAGACTTGTTGATAACAGACATCCTGGCATTAGTAAGCCAATTCAAACATGTAGGGTGATTTAAAAAAAAAAATCTGTCGTGCCGATTAGGTCCACAAGTATAAGAGTGGTCTGTCTTGAGTATTACAACCTGATTCTCCGGGCTTCAATTTCCCTTCTGTACTGCTCAGTTGCCCGGAGCGGCATGTTCTTTGCTCTCTGTGCATCCTAGAGTTTCAGTCTGAGACATATCCATGCCCCAGTTCCCCTTTTTTCTCCTCCTCCTCATCCCCCCCTCCACCTCTGCTCCCTGGATATATGCTGAATCACACTTGTCATGTTGACAAAATTGCTTGACAGTTGTCAGGCACCATCAGAAACTGCTTTACCAGATGGACTGCAGATTCTTGGCATGGAGAACAAGTTCATTTGAAGTCTCAAACCAAATGAGATTATCACAGATGCAGATTTTTATTGTAACCCTCCACACACCCCAGGAGAATAAAGGCTAGGGATGGTGTGGGGGGAGGCCATTGCCAAGTCAACAAGTGGAGAGAGGCAGATCCACACCATGCATTTAAAGCACATCTAAAGCACATTACGTCCCCCAAAGAATCCTGAGAACTGTGGCTTCCCCCTCACAAAGCTACAAATTCCCAGCACCCTTAAATGGGGCAGTGGAATCCGCTCCGGGTTTTTGTCTGGACTTTCAAGGAGCTGTCCAAGGTACCGAAACCTCTTCTCACAATAGTTTCAGCACCTTGGACAGCTCCTTGAAAGTCTGGACTAAACACTGGAATGGATGCCACTGCTCCAATGACATGGAGCTACGAGCCATCGCTGACTCCTCTTCTCTTGAGGGAATCTGTAGGGTCCAGAACTAGATTTGTTTCATGGTATCGTCAACACAACTTTGTGGCTAATTTCACTTGAATCCAAGCTGGCGGTGAGAAAGGGGACAAAAGGTGGATGGCGAGGGAGAGACCTCCCTTGCAATAAATGCTAGGCTCTCAAATGCATCTGTTTATCACAGCGTCTTTGGCTAATAGCTCACCACCCACCTCATTATGGAGCTGCTGTCTTCCCTTCCTGATCCCCAGTTGTGTTACGGATGTTCCAGAACATGAGTGTTCAGTTTATTTATTTTTCTGCTTTCTCACTCGCTTCTTATCGTTCTTCACACTGCTGGTGGCTCCTCACTCCACCAGCCCAACGAGACTGCCTCATCTTGAACTTGGGGGTTGCCCCTTCCCTCTATATCACCACCATTTATTTGCATGGCTCCTTTCTATGATTAAGCCATGCCCAAGGAAGCTTAGAACATCAACATTTTTACATAATTCACTCCAGTTGTTACTTTATGTCAGAGGTGGAGTTGTCCCCTAGTCTGGGACAGCACCAGTGGCAAAAGCTTCAAGTCCAGGCCAAGGAGCGATGGCACAGTATTTGTCTATTGACCTAGAAGCATTGGTCTATTTATGACTAAGGTTTCTACCTGTGAGTAAACAGTCCCCGATTCACCTTCACTGCCAGCAGCTTGGCTGGAGTGTGGTTTAGGAGGCTAGTGTATATATGGCCTCCGTCTTGAGCTTTCCAGTTACCGGAAATAACACAGGTCCCTGGCTCTTGGCTGTGATGTACCTTGCCTGACCTCACTGCAATGTAGACCTTGGACTGTTGTCTGAGGATCATATTTTGGACCCTGACTGGTTCTCTGGGCTTGGGCTTGGCTTGCTGAGGCTGCAGTGCCTCTTGGAGCCTGCTTTCTTGGGTAAGTATTTTGTGCAAAAGGCTTCACCTCCCTTGGAATGAGACCCTGACCCCTGAGGGCACCTCATGGAGTACAGCACTTAGATGGATTTAAAGGGGTAGGGGCTTAGGCAAACCCATGCCTATAAACAGTTCTTTGCTGTGACACCTCTATGGACCCTCTGTATTTGAAGGTGGTGTACTCAGAGGTTGGGAACAAATGATAGGGAGGGCTACATCTGATCAGCCACAGTGGGAAATAAAGTGCTGGACTGGGTGGATCTTCCATTTCTAATCTTCCTGGAGAGAGTGCCATCCCTTAGGTAGCCAAAACAGGCTGGCAAACACACCAGAGAGAGATCAAGAGACTCAAGGTTTGCAAAAGTACAAAAAACAACAACCAAAGTTTTGAAAGAAAACATGGACGGTGGGTGGGGAGTGGTCTCCAAAACTGTCCAGTGAGGACTGAGCATGCTCCGTGCCCACAGAATGTGGGCTGGCTGTGGAGGAGGGGTGGTGGTGGGAAGAAGATCCAGGGAGGAGGAGTGCAATGGAGTATCCTAGAGAAAGGAAGCGACAGAGATCCTACTCATAGCAGGCCCATTGAAACCGAGCTGCCTGATGCACTCCGGCTAGCTAATTTCAATGGGTCTTGTTTATTGCCTCGAGCTCATTGGCTGTGACTGGGAGAGGGTGGGTTTTGACTTCCCAGAAGGGCCCTTCACTCGGAATAACCGCTGATCAGGCTCTGTGGTTTATATTTTAAAGTCTGTTTTTAAAATGTTTTGTAGTGTTTTTAATGTTTTTTGTTTGCCCCCTTGGGCTGGAAGAAGGGGCAGGATACAAATTTAATTAATTAATCAATAAACAAATAAACTAAATAAATAAATAAACAACCAACCAACCTGCAGTGTTGTTCAGGGATGTCAGCTAGGGCTATGCACTGGCTCTGGCCCAAGCCTGGATCCGGACTGAATCGGGTTGACTCAGGATTCAGACGGAGCAGGTTGAGGCAGCCCTGGACCTCCCAGGTTGGACTGGGTCCACTCAGAGAGACTCAGGGCAGTGGAAAAAGCAGGGGGTGGGTGGGCAGTGAGGAGAGGGTGTAAGGGAAATGCAAGCAGGCATCTCCCTCTCCCCCAGACTGCAAATTTAATTAGGATTATAGACTTCTATTAAAGACTGCACAGTCCCTCCTGATTCAGATTGGGACCCAGATCCAGGTTGGGTCAATCGGTGGATTGGGATTGCTCTGAAGTGACAGATTGTGCCCTGTATTGGGGTGTGGGGGTGGTACGCATGGGCCTAATATTAGTCCGCAGTGTGGTGTAGTGGTTAAGGTGTTGGACTACGACCTGGGAGATCAGGGCTTGAATCCCCACATAGCCATGAAGCTCACTGAGTGACCTTGGGCCAGTCGCTGCCTCTCAGCCTCATGAAAACCCTGTTCATAGGGTCACCATAAGTCAGAATCGACTTGAAGGCAGTACATTTACATTTTTATTTCAGGTTGCAGGTTGGGCTGAACCAGAGGTAGTAGCTTACAACAGCCCAGCGGTGTCATCTGTTGCTTTGATTCTCTCATTGTAGACTGGAATGAGAGAGAGATGCCCATAACAACCCTGCAGTGTAGCTCACTGTCACTGGATTGGAGGTTGGGTGGCTGTACTGAGAGAGAAGCTTACGGGAAGCTCTGAAATGTAGTCCACTGGTAATATTGCAGGTCAGAGGCGGGGCTGAAGCTGGATTATATTTTCAGTCAAAGATGCCCTGAAGCTCTCAGGTTGCAGCAAAGACCAATCTCCTTAAATTGCCCCTTCAGGGCTCCTCCAGGCCAAATCAAACACCCGGATGCATGCAGAAGCCGTGGGCTCCACTGGCTTGCATGCAGACCGGTTGCACTTTTTAAACATTTGGAAAAATGTTTGGAAATGCAACACTAATGAATAAATATTTGCACGTGATATTTTGTGCGGTCTGCGTCGCCTTCGAAGCTCATCGGTTGCCTTTTCTTCTCCCTTCTTGTGAGATCTGCCCTTCTTGGTGATCCAGTGAAGCACATCACACATTCACTTGTAGGAGACTTTCTCCCCCACCCCACTCTAACCTTGATGTTTTTAATTTAATGCTTTTAATACCTTTTTTTTGCAAGTCATCCGCTGTAACAAATTCTGCTTCATAAAGCAAAGGTTACACATTATCATTGCGTTGCAGAAGCAAACTCGAGTGGCTGATCCTTTCTCTGGACTGTGGGGCTCTGAATCCTTAATTCTGTTTCAGTTACTGATCTAGATTTATTCCAGTCACTGCTGCAGGTGTGGAGGAGAAGGTGGGATGGGCAGTGGGTGGCTTTAACTCTTTTCCCCTTCTGCCTCATTCCTTTTCATATAATTTGGTCTGTCCTTGCTATTGGTTTGCCTTAGGCAGAGCAGGGAATAGAGCAATGTGGCTATAGGGCCCACTGTGCCTCACTTCAAAAAGGGTACGGCAGAGCTGGAAAAAGTTCAGAGAAGGGAGGTCTCGTGCTTCATAGTGAGAAGAATAATCTGGGCAGCACCCTCAACTTTGGGCTTTCAAGCGTCTCTCAAAGACCTTTTTATATAGACAGGCCTGTGTAACTTTTCTAAAAAAATTTCTTCAGCCAGTCGTTTCAGCAATCATTTTTCTGTTTTTACACTTTGATATTTTACTGTATATAATTGTTGTACACTGCTATGCTAATATTGTATGAATTGGCGGTATATAAATACAAACATTAAAATAAAATTGAAAATACCCACCATCCGTTACTCAGTGGTCTGAAGATCATAATAGCCCATTCTACATTTGAAGGTACATAACTGTCAATCTCATCTGGATATCTGTTTGGACATACGGACTGCTTATATTAATATATATGTTTAAATTAGGATCAATGGGTTATTATTGTTAAAGTGAGCTGGCATAGTTTCTTTTTTCTTTCCATCGTATTTGCTATTTTAACAAAAAGATGGGAAACATTTGCAGCAGACAGGTCTCCGGCAACCTTTCTCAAAACAGAAACAGCGCTTCATTCCATGCCAGAGGCACTTATTTCATAAGCTAGACTGGCAAGGATCACTGGAGGCCTGCTAAGAAAGGATTTAATCGAAGGGATACATTCGTAGGGGCAGTTTAAGCCGAGGTTTGGAGGGCAGGCACAGTCTCTGGAAAGTGGTAACCGGGGAAAAGGTCAGGCTGGCTACTGTAATGGGCCGTGAAGAAAGCCACTTTTCACAGACTTCCACTCGTAGCCTTGCTCATAATACTGGGGAGGGGGGATCAAATGGGGGCGACGGGCAAGGCTGTTGAAAAAGGAAGCACTTCTTGCACAATGCATAATGGAAATGATGCTCATTACAAGATGTGCTGACAGCTTTCAGAGGGGATTAAACCTTCATTCGGTGTGTGCATCTAGATACTGTCTGCCCTTAAGAACATGGACTGCCTTCAAGATGATCCCGACTTATGGCGACCCTATGAATATGGTTTTCACAGTAAGCGGTATTCAGAGGGGGTTTATCATCACCTCCCTCTGAGGCTAGTCCTCCCCAGCTGGCAAGGGCCTGCTCAACTTGCCACAGCTGCAAAAGCCAGCCCCTTCCTTGTCTGCAACTGCCAGCTGGGGGGCAACTGGGCTCCTGGGGACTCTGCAGCTTGCCCACGGCTGCACAGGTGGCAGGGCACATAACCCCTGAGCCACTCCCTGTGGGGTGATCTTTAGCTGGCCCTTGACGCCCAGGAGGCACGAGTGGGGATTTGAACTTGCAGGCACTGGACTCCCAGCCAGGCTCTCCTCCCCACTGTGAAACTCTCTTATGCTGAGTTAGACCATTGGTCCGTCAGTATTGTCTCCACTGGGCACCAGTGGCTCCCCAGGATTTCAGACAGGGGGCCTTGCCCAGCCCTGCTTGGGGGCACTGGGGATTGCACCAGGGACTTCCGGCATACAGAGCAGATGCTCTGCCCTGAGCTACAGCCCTTCAGCACCTAGGAGGAAAGGCAGTGAGCGCTCAAGGCCGTAAACACCTACGGCACTCACCAACCCTGTGAGGTAGGCGAGACAGAGCTCACCCAGCGAGCTTCATGGCCGAGTGGGTGCTTTTATGGAGAAGGATATGGGTCTTGCAATAGCAGCTATTTATTTATTTATTTATTTATACCCCGCCCTTTTTCCAAAACTGGAACTCAGGGTGGCTTAGAACTAAAATGGGTACATATAAATTGAACATATAAAAATCTACATTTAAAATTGAATTAAACTCTTAGAACATTAAAACAGTTAAACATCCCCTAAAAATATGGAACCCCCAAGTAGAGAGAGGCAGCCTACCTCTGAATGCCATCATGCTGGGAATGCAACAAGGAACATAGGAATCTAGGATGCTGCGTTACACTAAGTCAGACCATTGGGTACATCTGTATTGTCTACACTACTCACAGCAGCTCTCAAGGATTTCAGATGGGGGACCCTCCCAGACCAACCTGGAGATGCCCAGGGATTGAACTTCTGACCTTTGGCATGCAAAGCGAATGCTTAACCACTGAGCCACGACCCTTCCTAAGGGAGGACTGAACCTTCAGGATCCACATTGTACCCCTTCCTGCACAGGAGGATCCAGCGGCCAGCCTGGATAGGTGGAGTCAGTCCAAGGCCTGGGGGTACTCTACTGAGAAGTTGATGCCTGCAGTTCAGTGGGTCACCTCGGCCAGCTCCTAACAGGGCTCCTTCAGATTTACTAGCCAGGAGTGCCATTTTGGAAAGGCTTCAAACCCAGTGCTGCAGACCTCATGGGATTATTTTCTCTGATGCACCGGCATTTTCGGCTAAGCCAACCATTCAACACACACCAAATAACTCTAATTATAAACAATTAAGGAGGCCCAAGTATGTGATACTCTTGCCAAACCCGCAGCTCTCATTACTTTTTTTTTTTAAAGAAGACCATCTGAACTGTAGTCAGATATAAAATATTGTGGTAGGCACACTATCAGCTATAGGCAAATGCTAAACTCTGCTGCATGTCAGTCGATAAATCCAAACACCATTGCATGTTGGCAGTAAAAAAATAAAATCAAACATCTGTCACAGTTGAATATGAAATGACAAATATGCAGGTAAGAAGTATGTTGTTAATATTCAGATAATACCTTAGGAAGTTAGATAAGAAGGTCCACCCAATATTCAAAGGTTCATCTCTGGAAATGAGGGTAGACATAGGAAAGATTCCTGCTGCCAGGTGGAGGCTAGATAATTTGGGATTCAATTCAGCTTTCCCCATATTTACACTCAGCAGTGCTGTTTTCATCTGTCAGCCATCAAAAACAGATTTGAGAGGCTGCAAATGTATTGAACATCAATAGGCTTGCTTTCATTGCCTCTCTTTCATCGCCTCTCCCCTTCCTCAGAGCTTAATATTCTTTTCATTTATACCTATTTTTATACCTGCCAGTCCCAGATGGTCATGATCACAGATGTGTTTAAAATCCTATCAAACTAAAAACAAAACACCTAATAGGAGGACCACACATACATATACACACACAAGCACCCTGAAGAAAGAAAAAATATCTAATAACCTCCTTACCTTTACTGCCTCCTGGTTTCTGAAAGAAGCAGGACAGCTTTCTCTGGCCTCCTGGTCAAAATCCTTCCCGTTAAATAACATCAAGATAAAAAGATTAAGTGCTTTGGCTAAGCCCTGCCCATGTGTTTAGATGGTATACCCTGGATAAAATGACCAACCAGGGTGTCTAGTCCTCATGATTCGTTGTATGGGACCTGAGACTTCCCTGTAGTAGGAAAAGCAAAACAACACCCACCTCCCTCCCTCACACAAACACACAGGCCACAATAATAATAATAATAAATAATAAATTTAATTTCTGTGTCGCCTATCTGGCCAATGGCCACTCTAGGCGACGTACAGCAGTTAAAGCACAACAAGATAAAATACAATAGTACACTATAAAAACAATAGGAAAACACTACAGCAGCAACAATGATATTAAAACAGGGTATTAAAACAGGAGAGGAGGCAATTCAATCCAGTAATTAACCCTCCCCGGAAATCCCAAAGGCCTGTTGAAAGAGCCAGGTCTTTAAGGCTTTACGAAATGTATTTAGGGAAGAGGCATGCCGGAGATCTTGGTGGAGGGAGTTCCAGAGGGTGGGGGCCGCCACTGAGAATGCCCTCTCTCTAGTACCCGCCAATCTGGCTGTTTTTGTCGGCGGGATTGAGAGAAGGCCCTGTGTGGCTGATCTTGTCGGGCGGCATAATTGGTGGCGTTGAAGGCGCTCCATAAGATAAACTGGGCCGAGACCGTATAGGGATTTAAAGGTTAATACCAACACCTTGAATTGGGCCCGGAAAACAACTGGAAGCCAGTGTAGATCGAACAACACTGGTGTGATGTGATCCCGGCGGCAACTATTCGTAAGTAGTCGAGCCGCCGCATTTTGTATAAGTTGTAGTTTCCGGACCGTTTTCAAGGGTAACCCCACGTAGAGCGCATTACAGTAATCCAAACGAGAGGTGACCAGGGCGTGTACTACCAGTGGGAGCTGATGAACAGGAAGGTAGGGTTGCAGCCTTTGTATGAGGTGTAGTTGATACCAGGCTGCCCGGCTCACTGCCGAAATCTGAGCCTCCATGGACAGCCTGGAATCAAGTACAACCCCAAGGCTGCGGACCTGGTCCTTCAGGGGTAAACTCACCCCACTGAACTTCAAGTCAACATCTCCCAACCTTCTTTTGTCCCCCACAAGCAGCACCTCGGTCTTATCAGGGTTCAGCTTCAGCTTGTTCCTTCCCATCCATCCACTCACAGATTCCAGGCACTTGGACAAGGTCTCCACAGCCAACTCTGGTGAAGATTTAAATGAGAGGTAGAGCTGAGTGTCATCTGCATATTGGTGACACTGCAGCCCAAACCTCCTAATGATTGTCCCCAGCGGCTTCATATAAATGTTAAATAGCATGGGAGAGAGGATAGAACCCTGTGGCACACCACAATTGAGAGGCCAAGGGTCTGAAACCTCCTCTCCCAATGCTACCTGTTGAAACCTCCAATACAGTACTGCAATACAGTACCTCCAATTCCCAATCCCTCCAGGCGATGTAGAAGGATACTGTGGTCGACAGTATCAAAAGCCGCTGAGAGATCGAGGAGGACAAGAAAGGAGAATTCTCCCCTATCTAGTGCCCTCGTCAAATCATCTACCAGAGCGACCAAGGCTGTTTCAGTTCCGTGACCAGTCCTGAAACCCGATTGCTTATTTCTGTGTAAACATGTACAGAATTGCACTGTCAAATAATGAAATACTTCAGGGGGGACAGACAGACAGACAGACAGATATGCATCAGCCACCAGCCTTGCATTCAAAGAACCAACATATATATATTATTTATTTATTTCTCTCTCTTTATAAACCACTTACTCTCTGAAGAACTCGAAGCAGTTTACAATAAAAACACATAAACATATATATAAACACGGTAAAATAAACATATCGCATGATTTACATAAAAATAGAAAACAAATACATAAACAATATCCATATACATAAACACAATATAAAGTCACAGAGTATTACAAAGAATCATGATGTAAAATTCCAACCAACATCCCACATATTCAGGCTGTAAACACATTAGTCACCCACAGCAAAGCATTTCCATTGGCCACACCTGGAGGGCCAATGGGTTGATCTGCCAATCAGTTGCGAAATCTGTTTGAAGCTGCTTTTTAAAAAAAAAAAAAAAACACTTGAGCTGATCCCAGTAGGTTTTACAGTTAAAAGGGTTTGACTAATGTTGTGTGCCCCCGTTTTCAGAAAAGGGAGGTGGAGACATACTGCAACCGGCAAAACACTAAGTTCTGCCATCTCACTCTCCATCCATTCCACACAACCACTACAATCATTCCCTGCCTGATACACCATCTCTATCAACCAGCCCCTTGTGCATAAACCACTCACCCTCAACAAAATTACAAATGCATACAAGAGTGTGCTGCCATGCATGCGAGTCTAAGCCACTCTTCCCTTCACTGAAGCTTCACTAATGGACTCATGCCCCATATGCATTGGGGCATCAAATACGCTTCTTCCGTCTCTCACTTGGGAGGGGCCCAGTTTTATACCGCAGTAGGCTCTCACCCTGGAGATATAAAACTATTTCCATCCACTCACTCCCACTGCAACCTCAGTTCATGATGAATAACCAGTTGGCACTTGCAGCACTCTCCACCACTGGTGAATTGGCCTACTCCTGCTCAGGCTCCATTGCTGTCTTTCCTTGACAAACATCTCATGACCTGGCTGAGAACGGCAGGGTGAGAGCCCCTGTGCTTACGCCCTTCGTCTTGTGCTCATCTCAGGCACAAACTAGAGTATGCCCCTCCCCTGACATGCTGCGACACCCCCCCAGAACTCCCCTCTTTTGGGATTTAGGCCAGCAGACACCAGCAAGTTGGACAGCGAAAAAAGCGGATAGGAGAAAAATAAACTCCCTTGAAATGTGGTGTTGGAGGAGAGCTTTGCAGATACCATGGACCGCGAATAAGCCAAATCATTGGGTGTTAGGACTAATTAAACCAGAACTATCACCAGAAGTTAAAATGATGAAACTGAGCTTATCATACTTTGGACACAACATGAGAAGACATGATTCACTAGAACAGACAATAATGCTGGGAAAAACAGAAGGGAGTAGAAAAAGAGGAAGGCCAAACAAGAGGTAGATTGATTCCATCAAGGAAGCCACAGACCTGAACTTACAAGATCTGAACAGGGTGGTTCACGACAGATGCTCTTGGAGGTCGCTGATTCATGGGGTCGTTATAAGTCATAGTCGACTTGGAGGCACATAACAGCAACAACAACAGCTTCACTTAACACCAGTCTCGGCTGAGCTAGCTGAGCCGGGCTAAGGGACATATGCCGGTGTAGCCCAGCTGTGTCCGGGGCCGCTCAGCTGGAGATCTGCCACATCCAACTCCCCTCAGCCCGGTGTAAATGCGAGTTGGATTGCACATTAAAGAAATAAAATTGCCCAAGTATATTAAAAATCATACAATTTAAAACCCGGAAAGCATCGCTGTGGCCCTTATTTTGATGACAGTCGCTAGAAATGTTGTGGTCTTTCCTGACACCAGCTTATCTTGATCCGCAAGCAGAAAAGTCACATAATAATCAGCTGAACACCCTGATGGTGATGATGATATTAAGGGGTGATTTGCTCTGTAGACAGAGGAAAACAGCAGTACATGAACCATGGTTTCAGCACTGACATATCTTCATGGGCATATACGATTGTGGAATGGAATTGTCCTAAAATCAACCCTCAAGTTCTGCTGAAGGAAGCACATTCAATTGTGCACGTGAGAAAAGCTCTGCTGAATTTTAGAACTGTTTGATCTGGTCGATAAGATGCCATTGTATCAGAAAGATTAGCTGGGAAGCAAATCTTACCAGGGGAGATAGTTTTCTCATTGCAGACACGGTGTTCTGTTTTGAGGGGAAATTGATGGAAGAAAAATACAAAATCGTTTCACGAGCGCCACTCTTGGAACTATTTCTTTACAAATCTATATGTTGGGTATAGTGTAAGAAATGCTGTCAAAGGATGCCCTCTAGTGGATCTAGGATGCAATCCTAACCTCACTTACCTAAGGGTAAGCCCCATTGATTTCAACAGGACTTACAGTCTGAATAGACATGCTTCGGATTCTGCTGTAAATTAGTTAATTGGTATTCTGCGCTGTGTGGTACTTACGATTGTCTGCCCTGAATCTCCCGACATTCAGCATCGTTGGATAACTCTGGGTCCTAGTATTAGGAGAGGAGAAAAACTACTCTCTATCTACTTGCTCCACACCATGTGTAATTCTTACACAAGCCACATTAAAAAAAAAACCTCTAGCTTTTTTGCCATACTATTTCCAATTTAAAAAACAAATCGTACAGAATTTTATTTGCAATCTTAACATTGCAAGCCGCTCTCTGTCACAATTGCAACTGAAGGATGGAGTGCAAACAATCAAACTACTAAATAAATTCCATTAAAGGACATTCAAAGAACATGGCTTCCTTCAGAGAACCTTAGGGACTGTAGTTTGCACTTCACACAGCTATAATTCTCAGCACCCTTAAACTACAGTTTCCAGGACGCTTTAGGGGAAAGCCATGTGCTTTAAATGTATGGTGTAGCAAATGTTGCAAAAGCAAGCAAGAGTCTTGTAGCACTTTATAAAACTAGCCACTGGTTTACTCAGTAGTAAGTCCTATTTGAATTCAATGGGGCTTACTCCTAAGTAAGTGGGGTTGAAACTGTAGCCTGATAAACATTTATCAGCATCAGCATTTAAAGAACATCATCATCATCATCAAATTTATTACCTTTCCTTTACTAGGGCGGGTCACAACAATATCAAACACATTATTATAACAAATTAAAATAATTATTATAACAAATTAAACTCACAACTAGAGAGGGTCCTAAAATACACATCTCAAGTGTCAAAAGCCAGGGTGAAGAGGTGCGTGTTCAGCATATGATAAAAGCTGTACAGCAAAGGTGCCAGGCACCTCTGTGGGGAGTGAATGCCACAACTTGGGGGCTGCCACAGAGAAGGCCCTCTCCTGGACCACCCTAACCCCACCCCCAGGGCCCTGCTGGATCAGGCCAGAGGCACATCTAGTCCAGCATTCTGTGCCCACAATGGGCAATCAGGCACCACTGGGAAGCCCACAAGCATTTATGAGTTAGAGTCGGCTGACTATGACAACATCGAATGCATGAAGTGTTACCTTTCAATTAGGAGATACCTTTTTTTAATTAGCTGCTATGCTCCATCTGGACAGCAGGTGGCACACGCGTCCTGCCTCTTGCCTTTGCTCTCCACCCACAAAACAGTGTGGAGAGGCACAAGTCCCACACCTTTGCTATTGACCAGCTGGAGTCAACTCCTCCCACCTACACACCCTCCAATGCCTGCCACTCATGCAGGATCTCTGCAGGGTGAATACAGCAACTGATCAGTGGAGCACACACACCCTCCCCAGGGTAGGAGGTCAACCTTTGCTTTGTCACACGCAAGCTTTAGAGCGGGGGGGGGGGACCTGTGGCCCTCCAGATGTTGGCTGGGGCTGATGGAATCGAAGTTCATCAACATCTGGAGGGCCCCACAGCTTCTCTCAATCGCGGCTCTAAGACAAGGATCTAAAAAGAACAATTCAGGCAACATAATAATAATAATAATAATAATAATAATTTATTATTATTATTATTATTATTATTATTATTATTGCCTGTCTTTCACCAGCACGTCCCAGAGCAGGTTACAACAGTTTAAAGTTCAATATTCAAAATAATTTTTAAAAATTACAGTCCCAGGAATATGTGAAATGATTGTGATCATCATAAAAGCACCATTTAGAAAGGTACACAGGAGGTATTTTTGCAGATGTGTAGGATTGAACTGTAGGGAGCAAGACCTCAGTGCAGACTCCTTGAAAATGGAATGGAGTACCTCGGAAGAGGGATTGGCTGGCACACTGCACTCTACACAGCAAGATTTTCTTGCAGGTCTTGCTTTTTCACCTATAATCCAGATGTTTAGGATTGCACTGTGCGTCTTGCTCCCATTAAGGCCTCAGTGCAGCCTTCCTGAAAACGGAATGGAGTACCTTGGAAGAAGGCATGGCTGGCTGGCCAGCACACGGAACAGGAGCACCCTACGCTGCCACAAATCATCGTCATTTCCCAGAGTTTTGAGGATAGCTCAGGATGAGCAAGAAGCAGAGCGATGCTGTCCCTCCCCCTCTGCCCAGGAGAGGTGCTCTGACCTTAAAACTCCTGCTTCGGAGTCGATGCTGCCGGGACATTCAAGCACAAAAGAGCCCCTAAATAATGTATCGAGACCAGCTGTCAGCACTGCTTTTGATGCCCATTGGTTCTGACGGAGCTGGAAACCTCAGCTTGCACCCAAGCGACGGCTGGGAGGTGCTCCCAGGAGGGGAATTTAAATCCACCTCTGGCCACTCTCCCCACACCGTGTCCTTCCACTTCACTTGAATGGAGGGCACGGAATGCTGCCTTCAGTCTCTCCCTTCTCAGGTTTAATATTGGCCTGAGCATCTTTGCAACGGAGGCCCGCTCGTATTTCTCTGGTGCTTTTTCCAAACTGCTTACTGAGATGTCATCGCCTTCCTGCTTTCCTTTTGCAACTTGTGTGTGTGTGTCTGTGTCATCTAGCTCAATATTATCTATACTGACCTTATACGTTGGCCCATCTAGCTCCATGATGTCGGCACTGACTGACAGCCGATGTCCAGGATTTCAGACATGGGGCCTTTCCCAGCCGTGCCTGGGCCCTTTGGCATGCAAGAATGTACCCTTACCTTGGCCATAGGAACATCGGAACTTGTGTTATATGGAGTCAGACCATTGGTCCTTCTAGCCCAGTATTGTCTAAGCAGACTGGCAGCGGCTGTCCAGGGTTTCTGACCGGGATCTCCCTCAGCCCTCCGAGGGATGCCAGGGACTCCTCCTGCGCTCAGCTTCTGGACACCCAGCTGAACACTGGGGGACTCTCCTTTGGCTCATCTGCACCCTGGTTGAGGCCTCCCCAAATCTCTCACAGTCAGACCACTGGTCCATTTAGCTCAGAATCGTCTACACTGACCGGCAGCAGCTCTCTAGAGTTTCAGGCAGGATCTCGCCCAGCCCTACCTGGAGATGCCATTGAGGGTTGAACCCGGGACCTTCTGCAAGAAAAGTAGATGCTCTGCCACAGACCCTTCCTGACCCAAAGGCGTCATTCCACTTGCGAGCTGCAGGGGCCAGTGTCGAGAGTTTAGTGAGCTCAGGGGTGGTGCCCTGAGTGACCCTCCCTCCTTGAGTGGATCGACCCCCTTTCCACCACTGCTGCCGTCCATTCACTTGCTGTCACCCTCTGGGCCCACTCCATACCGCTCCCCACAGAAGTGAGGCCAAGGCAAGGAGAAGCCAGGGCAGGGATGCTCTGGGGTCCTGCTCCTGCCGTGACATGGGCCTCAGCAAGCCCCCCAGAATGCTGGCCTGGGACGACAGCCCACGAAGAAGCTGGTCTGGCACTCCTTCAGGAATGTAGGAAGCCGCCTTATACAGAGGCAGGATTGTCTACACTGACCAGCAGCAGCTCTGCAGGGATTCAGGCAGGGAGCTTTTTCCTGGAGAAGTCATTGGGGATTGAACTGGGACCTTCTGCACGCAAGGCAGATGCTCTGCCACTGGGCTACCATCTTTTGTTACTTTAACGAGCCTGGGATGCATGTATACTAGGCTCAACATCCAAGGCCCTCCTCCAGGGCAGCTCGGAGGATGGCAACAAGGGAGAGGGCCTTCTCAGTGGTGGCCCCCAAATTATGGAATGATCTCCCTGACGAGGTCGCCTGGCACCAACACTGTTATATTTTCAGCGCCAGGTCACGACTTTCTTTTTCTCCCAGGCATTTTAGCATGTGTTTTAAATTGCTTTTTTAAAATGTGTTTTTTAAATTTGTTTGTTTTTAATGTTTTTAATTGTTGTAAACTGCCCAGAGAGCTTCTGCTATGGGGTAGTATATAAATGTAATGAATAATAATGATAACGTAGACTGTTCTAAGTTGGGGACCTTGTTGTCCATTGAACTTTGGCTCCCCAACAGGTTTATTAACAGAGTTATTTATTCTTGTTTTAAAATACCATTTTCTGTCCTTAACCTTCAGGAAAAAAAACAAAAGAAACAAGATGAAATAAACGCATTTACCCAGCTTCTAACGAAATCCTACTCAGAGTAGATCCATTGAACTTAATGAACCAAAATTAGCCATGTCGATGGGTCAATTCATTTCAACAGGTCTATTCTGCATAGGACTAGCATTGGCGGCAACCCAACATAAAATAGGGAAGGTTGTAGCCAGTGTTAGTTCGACTCAGAGTAGACCTAGCTAACTTAGGTCCATCAGTTTCAATGGGTCTACTCTTGAGTAGAAGCTAGTGGGATCCATCACCAAGTTTTCATCACACAAACTGCATTGACAAAAAGCTTTTGGATGCCGTTTCCTTCGCCTGGCTTGCTGTTCATAATTTGGGGTCCAGGATATCCTTCAAGAAACCGGATGCGTCCTCTCGGCTGCAACCTTTGCAGCTTTTTTTGGGGGGGGGGTCAGGAGGTTGCTTCTGTAGCCCCTCTGGGGGAATCAAAGCTCAAAGCTCAGCATCAAAGCACACCTGGCAGACCTCCAGAGAGAAAGAGCCTTCATGTGCCTGGTGTTTTGCTGGCCTGAGTCACCCCTCTTTAATATGGAAATATGTGTTTTCTTATTCATGCTCATCTCCAAGTTCACCACAGTTCCTTAATTGGTTTCCAGAATGATTGATTTCTCTGTGGGGAGGGGTAGAGCAGGGGGGAGGAAAGAGAGAAACAACCCGACTGGAAAACAGCAACAAAATTTGGAATATTATCAATTCTGGATATATGGCTTGATTTGAATGCCAGTTAGTGAGTTGCACATTCGCCTTTCGACAGCTTCCTTGTTAGATTATTTAAAGCATGGTCTTTTTCGTAGGTTACATGCACGGTGCCTATCCCATGCATTGTCTATCTAATATTGTCTGTTTTAGACTGGCAGCAACCTTCCAGTGGTGAGACTGGTGGGGCGCAACGCAGGGAGTCCAATCAGTAGGCGGAGCCAGAACCCACTACAGGCGGAGCCAACTCATTCTAATTTTGTCCCTGCCCTCTCCCCCACTACAAGAGTCCTACAAGAGCAACACAGAGATTAAAGAGGTGGAGGAATTTGACAGCCAGGGCCACGCCCTGGACTGGCCATAATGCAGGCAAGGTGGGGGGGGCAGCTGACGTCAGGCTGAGGTTGTGGGGCACTGTCCCATTTGCCCAAATGGGCCGGCCTCTATTAAGGGTCTCAGCTGCTCCCTGACGGGGATTGAGTTTACTTCTGCATACAAAGCAGGTGCCTCAACTCCAAGCCAGGCAGATGCATGGCTTTTCTGAAGGTGCAATTATTAACATCTACCAACACTGAAAAGGAGGCAAGCCGCGTAGATGTGGGCGGGTTGAGCCCATCATTTTCAAGATGCAGCCTACGTGCTCCCGGGCAGATGGTGCCATTTACGGATTTGTTGCATTAAACAGATTCTTTGCTCTCCACTTGCATCTCCCCAGGTAATCGCCTTCTAGGGTCAACTATGTCAGGTGGCACTAATCGAAAGCAAATGGCTTATGAATAATAAAGGAAAGGAGCGGTGGCTTTTGTTTTGAAACCACCTAACAACATCAGCAAAAGCTCCGCCACTTTGGATCTTCAGTGCAATATTTTTAAGGCTAAACTCCTTTTCAAGTTTGCAACGTGTAAGTTAAAAAAAAGTGTTTTTTGCTATTTTATTCATGTTTTAACACATAAGATGACATGTGTGCACACATTTCAAGTCAGCTTGCCAAGGGTTGTATCCAACATTCATCCTACTTAGAGAAAACCCACTGAAATTAACGGGGATGACTAACTTAGCTCTACTTAAGGCTACTATGCGGAGGACTTAATAGGATACAACCCTCAGCCTTCAAGGGCCTCATTCCCTTCTGGGCAACCTTCTGGCTAGGTTCTACACGCACCTCTGTCTCGCATCCATCCAAGTAAGCAAGAGGCCATATTAGAGCTCGACACATTTCAGCCAAGCAAACACACTCTTGAGGATGCAAAGTGAGGATGGCGAAGGCCTGAGGTCCCACGCCCCTGTACTACAGAAACAGCCAGCTTCCCCACAAGTCCAAACCACTCATGCAATGATACGAGTGACTTTCCACTCTGATGCACCTTTAACTCCAATCGGCAATTAAAACGAAAAAGCATATGCCCTTTCCTTTTCCTTCTTCGAAGGCGTAGCGTATTTTGTACTTGTTTTCTGATTCTAATTTTTGTTTTCTTCTTATGCTGGTTCACCCCATGGTATTTTTTTCCCTTCACGTTGGCAGCATAGAAATCTTTGCAAATAAATAAAGTCTACATAGTAGGTTTTAACTATTTTTCTCTCTCCTCCTAGGGAATTATAGGCTGCACCCAGGGGTGGTCCTATTTAAAGCAGACCCATTAATTGTAATGGGTTTACTCATTTTGGTTGGATACAACCCTAGACTTCCAATGGACGTGGAATGGTGAAAGATCTTCATCAAATAATTACACTAGCTCCCCGCTTTATGGCGCTTCGCTAATGCAGCCGTCTCAATTAGATGCAATTAGACTAAAGCCCCACTCATACGTCCGCTTTTATGGTTGTTTTCAGGCGTTGCATGCCGTTCCATTCAATGAGTTCTGCTTTTCAGCGGGTTTCACTTTTCAGCGGGGGTCTGGAACATAACCCGCCGTATGAGTGGGGCCCTACTGTATTAGCACATCTCCCCAAACTACAGTTCCCAGTATTTTTTTGCGGGGGGGGAGGGGAAGAGTCACGACAGTTAAACTAGCAAAGAACTGATGGGTAATATTTATTTATTACATTTATATACCGCCCCATAGCCGAAGCTCTCTGGGTGGTTTACAGCAATTAACTAATTAAATAATTAAAGTAATTAAATAATAGTAAGAATAATAAACGTGTAGCTATACACTCACTCTATTTCCCTAAAAAATCAATTTGGGTTATGTGCGCCCTGACTCCAATCTGCATAAGAACCTAAGGAGAGCCCTGCTGGATCAGGCCAGTGGCCCATCTAGTCCAGCATCCTGTTCTCACAATGGCCAACCAGATGCCCATAGGAAGCCCGCAAGTAAAATTTGAGCACAAGGGCACTCTCCCCTTCCACAGTTTCCAACGACACGTATTCAGAAGCAGGCTGCCTCCAACCATGGAGACAACAGCATAGCCATCCTGGCTAGTAGCCACTGATGGCCCCCTCCTCCATGAATTTGTCTAATCCTCTTTCGAAGTCAGCCAAGTTGGTGGCCATCACAGTCTCCTGTGGAGGCGAATTCCACAGTTTTGATTATGAGCTACATGAAGTATTTCCTTTTGTCTATCCTCAATCTGCCAACATTTGGCTTCACTGAGATCCATAAATTCTTGTTACAAGGAGCAAAACTTTTGTCCTTTCTCCGCACTGCATAATTTAATCCATCTCCATCATGTCCCCTCTTAACTCGCCTTTTCTCTAAAGTGAAAAGCTCCGAATGCTGCAACCTTTCCTAATAGAGGAGTTTCTCCAGCTCCTTGATCATTTTTGGTTGCCCTTTTCTGAACCTTCTCCAACTCCGCAGTATATAGGTGAGGCAACTAGAAATGTACACCATACTCCAAATAAGGTCAGAGTGTGGAGCCCCATGTAGCTTCCAATCCATTAGAGGAAAACCACAGTGTTGAGGACGTAGATCCATGGGGCAACAATTTCATTGGTTGTAGATCAAGTGCAGAAAAGCTCTCATTTAGCTAGCACGTTTTCTTAGCTTCTGCAGGGATTGTAAATGACAATGGGTTGTATCCAACATTAGTCCTCCACAGAGTGGACCCATTGAAATTAACAGGCATAGCTAGTTGAAGTCCATTAATCCCAGTGGGTGTGGCTACAGCCAGAGTTGTACTGTGCACCTATACAGACAAGTGAATTGCATTTAGAATGCAAGATGATGGATAAGTGCGTGTGTGAATGAGAGTACAAGCTGACACGGAAGCATGCTGTAAGAAGCAGTTTGATGGTCTGATATTAGAAGCCCACAGATCTGGCAACTGGAGACAAGCTGACCTACCCTGCCCCCCACTCCAACCTTCTGGCAAGCAGGAATTGCTTACTGTCTCAACATACATTTCCTGGGAGGTGGCCTGTCTCCTTCCATTCATTAAAAAAAAGGGGGCAGTCATACGTTCAAATTGACAGGATTGTTATTGATACATCAGGTTCACTTAAATGCAGTCAAAACCCAAATCATAGTAATTGAAGGCCCGTTTTACCTCCTTATGGAACTCCAATTTCCAATAAGACACATATGCAAAGCCACTGAGCAAGGATCAGTTACTCCTCAATACGTTCTAACTTTTCAGTCTCCCTCCCCAGCCCTTTCCCCTCATCTGTCGCTCCTCAAAGCCAAGCCAAACCTACCAATAATGCTTCCCACTTCGAAATGGCAGGGGGCCTATTTCGGCAAAGCTTTTCTGTTATCCTCATCTCTGTTCGGATGGGGCACCCTATTCCACAAGGGCAACACGCGCACAATAGTTTTAACAAGGTACACAGTACGACACTCATTTTGCGGATCACATCTGAGCAGGTGTCCGAGAAGAACGGTGAGGAGAGCGGGAGGCATTCAATGTTGGCTGCAAGGAACAAAACACTAGTGGCACCAAGGGGAAGGGAAGCAGGTTCCTGCTTTCTCCGAAGGTCTTAGGGGCCCTGGCACCCATCCATCCCAACTGACTCCTGGTGCCAGGCACAGTGAAATATTAAGGTTTTTTTTTCCTTTTTATAAATTAAAAAAGAATACTGGCTTGGAACCACTGCAGCTTCAGCTGTAACTTCGGTGAGGGAAACAAGTGGTCAAAGACAGCTCATCTCAAACTGCTTTATTACATCTTAAATAACAGTACATTTTAATATAGTATCTATCTTGCATCCAGCTTTCTTGAAGTACAGACTTTAAAATTAAATACAAAAGGTGAAGGATACAAGGGGGTGTGGAGAAAGCTCTACTGAGAATAGTTCCATGGGAGGGGTGGATGGAGAATGGGGAAGAGGGGTGTTTCTCTCTCTCTCTCTTTTGAAATGCCAAATCCAAGCCTAACACCACACAATTACAGCACATTTTGTACAGAATGTTGCTGTGGGGACACACACCCTAAAATGGATAAAAGTCATTGCTGCAACAAGGGGAGGGGAAAAAAATTCCCGTACAATGAAAGAGAGGCTCAACATTTGACAAAGCAATTTCCTGCTCAAAAATGGTATTTAACCTTTCTCCCCCCTCCCTTTCATTTTGAAAACACAAAGCCAGAAAAGGTTTCTTGTTAGGAAAAAACAAAAAGCCACCATCACCACCTAATCTGATAAAAAGGGCTACTTGACGACAGGCTATTAGGAATTTAAGAGAGTATTATTCCCCTCGTCCCCACCTCAGAATCAAATCTACAGTGATTGTTTAAACAAGTGTTTTTCTTTCTTTCAAATTAAGAATAGTGATTTATCACACTACTCCAGGATGTGCATAGCTCGGTACTTCTCATAGATTTTTTTAAATGCACAGAGTAGCGACAGTAAATGAGGAGATCAGCAATGGTTACATCTTAAAAAAACAGGTTATTTCTTGAAAGAAAACACATATAAGGACACATCAGTCTCATATGTACGTGAGCATTTCTACAGCATGCGATTCTAAAGAGTAATCCAACCCAATATGGCAAACCAAAACGAATTTTCTCTTTCCATTGTTCTTGTTTAACTCAGAAAGTTTTTAAGATCATTATTTCCAAAAACATTAATTTGTACATTGTTTCATACACAAAGAATTGATGGAACAGCCAAGCGCTGAACAGGTTTCTCTTTCCAGCACCCCCCACCCCCACAGAAAAACCCAAATCCACAAAATCTTGTTTGTTTTGCTGAGATTATGGGGTAGTGTTAGGCTATGAAATGCCCTCTCATTGGGCATTAGAAATCCAAACTATGACAGAATAAAAGAATAACACATTTCGGTGGGGTGGAAAAAACTAGAGTTTGCATTCTGTTACCCATAAAAGGTGAAAGATTTTTTTAAAAAAAACAAACATTCAATACCATGTACAGCGTGTGCTTGGTTATCTTACTGCTTAACATTATCCTATATATGCAATATTTGTGCAACAATTTGTGACACTGAGACAGAAATAATAATAATTATAAAAAAAGAATTCAGGGACTAAATTTACAGCATTAACAACCCCAGAAACATCTGGGTTTGGACTCCCTTGTCTTGTCTCGGCTCAACAATTTACCATAAAAATCAAATTGCATGAAAGAAAATAAAATGGAAAGATGGAAAGTAGATATCAACCCTGCTACAAACACGACTTCAAAGTTTGAAAGTGAGATAAAACAAGGCCCTCCCAGCCCAACTCATAAAGTCAGTATAACCAGATCAATGGGCTGCAATCGTTAAACTACAGTGAAAGTTAAAAGTTGTCTGCTTCACAATGGTTTTGTTTCTCTTGTTTTGTCTGGGCATGCTTACACAAAGAGTGTTTTTTTTTCCTCTTTAGTTTTCTAGACGAAAAGTGGTCCCAAAAGGAATGCACAATTTTACTTCTTTTTGCTATTTTGTATATAACCACAGAAATTCTTCTTTTAAAGATAATTGTGCTCTTCATTTCAGCAGTAGGAGACGTGAAAGATCTTGCCCTTTGGTGGCTGGGTAGGAGGGGAGGCGAAGGGGTGTCCAAGTTAGTATAGTTGGATTGGATACATTATTTTAAATTTTCAACCGTTGGAAAAGTCTTCCAGTCAGCGTGGAGTCCACTGCTATTCTGACACGGAACAAACACAAAAAGTTGAAGTTAATGATTGTCATCAACATCTTCTAATGCTCATGCTTTCCCCTCTCCCCCAATTAATTTTAAGGCAAGCCTGTACCAAGGAAAGACAGTCTGCTTTGAACTTTCTAACTTCTTTCCAGGTAGTAAATCTTTTACCCTATTCATTGCGTATAGTTTCAAGACTGTATGTAATTTGACACAATTCTTTACACTGGAACACTCTCAACCACCAACACAGCATGCTAAGAGAGACTTTCCCCTAACAAGGAAGTTCAATCTGTATTAGCTGCCCCATATTAAACCCTTGCGCGGACGTTAGCCTGCTGCTGCACATAGCTCCCGCACCTGACGGTGTGTGAGAAGGGAGGTAAAAGAAGCCAGTTCAAGGTAATCAGCCTTGCATATATACATGTAAGAGACCTGCCAGATAAGACAAAAGACAGCTAGTCCCGCATTCTGTTTCCCACAGAGCCAAGAGCAGATACCTCTGGGAAGCCCAGAAGTAGGACATCAGTTCAACAGCACTCTCCACTGTACCCTGGAGGTAATATATGGCCATCACAATTTGTAAGCCAATGATAGCCTCATGCTCTGTGAACCACACACCCAAGTCATGCAAGCCCAGAGAGATGGTTAGTCTGCAAGTTAGCACCTGCCGCAGGGATGCCATTAAAACCACCATCCCCCACGACAAATTCTCTCCCTCCTTCTGCCCCCTCTGCCACTGTTGATTTTATGTGGTTGGATTTCCCAGTCCCACTCACTGGCTGTAGCCCAGACATGCCCAATGACAAAGACTGGCTGAAAGGACACACAAGCAGCATGGAGCAAGCATGCAGACATGCATGTATTTTATATCTCAGCCAAGGACCATGACTGGAGACATGACTGGAAACACATGTATCCTTTGCAAGACAAGGGTATGACTCAAGGTTGCTGTCACAAGCAAATGAATCATGGCTCAAAAAGCCTCTGCACACTTGCGGAATTTTCCCTTTTCGAAAAGGTTAGCTTGTAGAGAAGCCATGTGTTAGGGTGCAACTTCTTTTGATACACCTCTGCTCTAGCCACCCTCAGCAGATGCAGGGCACGCTCTATGCGATCTCCTGTCCTCTACAGAAATGAATGGAACCTATGGAGGCCTGCTCTTGAGAAGAAGCCATTCGTTTCCAAGCCCAGACCGAAGCTCAAGACTGTACATAAAAGTAGGAATTGAATTTCCTCAGCTGAAACAAATTACACAAGAGGCATGCTTTATACTCCTCATTTAAGTGGGAAAGGCCTACAGTAATATGGCCAGTCAAAATTAAGCGGTGTTGATTCCCCAGGTCGGCTCTCCTTCTCAGTTACCAATTATTACTTTCAGTGGACTAAGGAACACACACACACCTATTTCTATGTGTTTGGCCCAGAGCTGGGATTAGCACCTGGGCAGCTGCTGGGGCTCCAATGCCCTGGCAAAACCCTTTCCTGGGCCACCAGACAGCTGCATCTAGCCACCACTTCAGTTTCTTACAAGGCCCCCAATATATGGCCATGCCAGGGCATTGTGGGAATGTTTTTATACATTCCATGATGTTTTAACCATTTTACTGTATGCCACAATATTTTTCTTAGGAGATGGTGGTTTATACACACCCCTATAAATAAGTAAAACTATAAACTCACTGGTGAGAAAGCTCTGTTTTTCATGGGATGTATGTGTGTATGAGCAAGCATCCCGGTCGATCCTTAGAGACTCTTTTGAGTATTTTCCTGGGGTGTGTGTCTAATATCTTCATTACTGAGCAGGTAGCAATTTTTCCTGAATGTAGTAATATCTCTCAGACATTCAATGATCGCTAGCTCTTAATCTTCACGTTTGCTCTTTTGATTTTGTAATTATGTATTTATACAGTTGTATATTCTTTAATGGTTGGTTGACCGCAATAAAAAGGTTGCTGCGTATGAGCATGTCGACCCCTCCAAACCACTTTTTTTTTTTTAAAGGTACCGTGGCGCAGAGTGGTAAGCAGCGGTAATGCAGCCAAAAGCTCTGCTCACGGCCGGAGTTCGATTCCAACGGAAGGAGGAAGCTGAATGTCCGGTAAAAGGGGTCGAGGTCCACTCAGCCTTCCATCCATCCGTGGTCGGTAAAATGAGTACCCGGCATATGCTGGGGGTAAAGAAAGGCTGGGGAAGGAACTGGCAATCCCACCCCATATATACGGTCTGCCTTGTAAACGTCGCAAGATGTCACCCTAAGAGTCGAAAACAACTCGCACTACAAGTGCGGGAACACCTTTACCTTTTTACAGACTTTAGTTCCATATCTTGAGGAAGCTATCCCATGATCCTGTTGCCACCGCCATGCCATCATCAGTTACACCTAAGCAACTGACACGGTTATCATGGCCAGCTAGGACACCTAGGAAGTGAAAAGATACAAAAGCATAAACAGTTTCAGATTCTACAGGTTATAACAATCACTGCTATGAGAATTATGCAAAGATATCATCACATAACCAGACTCTGGGCTTCTTCAGCTTTTAAAGTTTTTCTTTGGCAATTGGGAGACGGCAACTCCCAATGGGAGTTATGCAGATATCCCCCATTTTCATCAGATGCACACAACAGCTCCAGTCCCCTTGTGAACGTGACAATGGTTTGTTGCCAACTAAGTTCTACTCATGAGTAGACCCACTGAAATTAGTGCACCTAGGTTAGTCAGTGCAATGGTTAAGGCAGCCTTTCCCAACCAGTGTGCCTCCAGATGTTGTTGGACCACAACTCCCATCAGCCTCAGCCAGCATTGCCAATGGTCAGGAAAGATGGGAGTTGTGGCCCAACAACATCTGGAGGCACACTGGTTGGGAAAGGCTGGGTTAAGGTGTTGGACTATGACTTGGGAGGCCAGGGTTCGAATCCCCACACAGCCATGAAGCTCACTGGGTGACCTTGGGCCAGTCACTGCCTCTCAGCCTCAGAGGAAGGCAATGGTAAACCCCCTCTGAATACTGCATACCATGAAAACCCTATTCATAGGGTCGCCATAAGTCGGGAGCGACTTGAAGGCAGTCCAAGTTAGTCACAGCCATTCATTTCAATAGGTCTAAATGCAACTTAATGTCCCCAGATGTACAAGTGTGTCTGTTAACTTGAGTTAGAAAGCTTTGGACAAGCATCTTCTCTTGCCCATGGAGAGCTGCCCGTGCTGTGAAATTAACGGGAGAGCCTCCTGTACACATGAACTCAATTCTGTGGGCACATCAGAGCTGGTGTGGAGCTTTCAGCTAAAGCAACCCAGTGAACAAATGAGCAAGGTTCCAGCAGGCTGTCACACTAAAGACCCAGGAAACAAAGCTGACTGCACATGGCATAAAAAGGGCAGCTCTGAAGAATATCTTTAAGAAAATCAGCTCAGGCAGCAAGCCTTAGCTAAGCATATGAAGCCACTGTTTTACCAAACTTACGCCAATTTTTAGAAAGCGTGACTATGAACTATAAAATATGCATAGTGCAATGCTTAATATTGCTCATCTCAAAAATCCATTAGAGCTACAACAACATCGAGGAAGCCTCCAATCTGAGTCAGCAGCATCTGAGCTTCAAGCAATAAGAACCCAACACATTCGGAGGTGCAGCCAAAGCCCAGAAACACAGGCGGCCGATGGCATCCTGGAAAATTTATACTGCCGCATAGGAAGAGAGTCCAAATTACATGTCAGGGAGCTATTCTTGTGCAGATGCTGTAAAAATGAAAGGGGTGTCTATGACTAAATGAAGGAGGAATATACAGTATCAGCTGACACAAGTAAGCTAACAAGCCCGCTCAAGAAACCAAAGAAACAGAAGGGATGAATTACTGGAAGGGCTTCCCTGTCATGATGTAGAGCAGTGAGAGTCAGCTTTCTTTTAAATCCAGGTTCTCTTAAGACTTAATCTGCTTCCCTCTCTCTCCAGGCCAGGGATGGGGAACCTGTGGCCCTCCAGATGTTGTGGGACACCAACTCCCCCAGCCCCAGCCAGCAAGGGTAATGGTCAGGAGCGCTGGGAGCTGTATGTGGGGATATCCTTGAAGTTGGTCCGGAGGTTACAGCTGGTGCAGAACGCAGTGGGCAGGTCACTTGCGGGGGCAAAGTAGTGCCAGCGTATAACACCTCCCTTGCAGGATTTGCACTGGTTGCCAATCTCCTACCTGGCCAAGTTCAAGATTTGGGGGCAAACATATAAGGCCCTGTACAGCTACCCCCTGCAGGCTACTGGAGAGAATGTCTTATCCTTTATATGCCCAGTGAAAGCAACACAGGAAGCTGCCTTATACTGATTCAGACCTTCATGCCATCCAGCTCGGTACTGAGTGGCAGAAGCTCTCCAGGATTTTCAGACAGGACGTTTCCCCAGTCCTACCTGGAGATGCCCTGGATTGAACTCAGGATCTTCTGCCTGAGAGGCAGATACTCTACCATGGAGGTACAGCCCTTCCCCGAGCAGGTCACTGTGGGAGAGCTTCTCTTGCAAGTCCCAAAGGGCCCCACAAGCCTGCTCCACAGCAACCCAGAATAGGGCTCTCAGTACAGCTGCTCCTGTTCTGTGGAACAGTACTCATATCAAGATACAGCAGGGCCCCACTCACACAGCCGGTTCTGTTCCAGACCCCTGCCGAAAAGCAGAACGCCGTTAATAAAATGGCGCCCAACGCCCCAAAAATGCCAAAAAAGCAGAACAAGCGCCGTACTCTAACTGAAAGCCGCCGTATTAGTGGAACGCCGAAAAGCAGCGCCCTGCTGTACAACAGGCCCACTCTCTGCACCTTCCAGAAACAATTGAAAACATTTTTGTTCCAATGGGCTTTCCTGGCTAGATGAAGACGTCTCTGCCATGAGTGCCTACTTGGTATCATATTTTTTTTTAAAAAAAAGACATATAGCTGCTGTTATCTGTTTTGTTTTTAACCGGGTTCATAGCTGTTTTATTGTGTCTTGCACATTGCCTTGAGACGCTGTGCGGAAGGCAATGCTGCATCCTCGTTACCACCATCATCCAACATCATCTGGAGGGCTACAGGTTCCCTCCCCCCTTACTCTAAAGGTAAAGGTGTCCCCGCACTTATAGTGCCAGTCGTTTCCGACTCTTAGGGTGACGTCTTGCGACGTTGACTAGGCAGACCGTATAGATGGGGTGGGATGGCCAGTTCCGTCCCCGGCCTTTCTTTACCCCCCAGCGTATGCCGGGTACTCATTTTACCAACCACGGATGGATGGAAGGCTGAGTGGACCTCGACCCCTTTTACCGGAGATTCGACTTCCTCCTTCTGTTGGAATCGAACTCCGGCCGTGAGCAGAGCTTCGGCTGCGTTACCGCCGCTTACCACTCTGCGCCATGAAGGATCTATCTATCTATCTATCTATCTATCTATCTATCTATCTATCTATCTATCTATCTATCTATCTATCTATCTATCTATCTAAAGGTAAAGGTGTCCCCGCACTTGTAGTGCCAGTCGTTTCCGACTCTTAGGGTGACGTCTTGCGACGTTTACTAGGCAGACCGTATAGATGGGGTGGGATTGCCAGTTCCGTCCCCGGCCTTTCTTTACCCCCCAGCGTATGCCGGGTACTCATTTTACCAGCCACGGATGGATGGAAGGCTGAGTGGACCTCGACCCCTTTTACCGGAGATTCGACTTCCTCCTTCTGTTGGAATCGAACTCCGGCCGTGAGCAGAGCTTCGGCTGCGTTGCCGCCGCTTATCACTCTGCGCCACGGAGGATCCTCCCCTTACTCCAGACCTCATAAAAATACTACAGGTCCATCAGTGTTTTTTGTGAATCCTTAGCTCTTCTTCTTATTTGTTCTCTTGTTGGAACAGTAACAAATTGGGCAGATGTCTCAAGACAGACAAGTGCTGGCACCTCAGATAAACAACGGCTCCTCCATCATTAAGTTTTGTAAATGAAAGAAAAAAGTGCCAAGTTAAGTAGATGAACAGTGGGCCTTTTGAACGCAATCTTTAACTTTAAGGGTAAGCACATAAAATAAGATTCTAGGCAGAGAGGGAGTGTTTCGCTGAGCACAGAATTTTAAGTTAATAAAAATCTGCAGCTTACAAATTGTTACTTGAGTATTACTGCTACCTTGAAAATGGAAATGGACTGCCTTCAGGTCGAGCCCGACTCATGGCGACCCTAAGAGGGTTTTCACGGTAAGCGGTATTCAGAGGGGGTTTACCACTGCCTTCCTCTGAGGCTGAGAGGCGGTGACTGGCTCAAGGTCACCCAGTGAGCTTTGTGGCTGTGCGGGGATTCGAACCCTGGCCTCCCGGGTCATAGTCCAACACTCTTAACTACTACACCACACTGGCTCACTGCTACCTTACCAAAACAAAAAACACCCCCCCCCAAACCAAAGTATGAATGCCCAGAGGAATAACAATCAGTAGTAGCACTTTCTATGCAGTATAATTGTCAACTCTTCACCTCAATCAGCAGCAAGAAATACCAACACATTAATAGTACACAGGTGGTCGTCCTTGGGATCTCTAGTGAGCCACTTCCATTTCTTTGGCACATTATGGAACACACCCTTTAATAAAAGAATAGTGGGCAATTCCATCTAAGAGTGCATGGCCAAGAAGAATGTGACCCTTTGCCGCCGCCGCCACCGCCGTCCACTCTCCCAGTGCTGGAGCGCTGCAGCGCTTAACAATTGTGCACTATGAGGTGCTGTACATTTTATTTCCTGAGAGTAAGTCCTTTAAAAGAACGCTTCTCGTCTTCGTGGATGCAGAGTAACTTTAGAAATGTAGAGACTGGTCAGATTCTTTGCTGCGCTCACCCTCCCAGGTCCACAAATGTGGGTCCCCACCCCCTTTTCTGGTCAACACCCCTTCTTTCCTTGCTCCCTTCTACCACTTTAAACAAGTATGCAAGTTAAGCCCACGCATGGAAATGTGTGGGATCAGTCCTAAGTGCTGCATTTGGAAGGAATGTAAAGCTTTAAAAAAATCTGTACCGCAATAAGTGGTCAGCAGTGAACATGGGCTCCAGGTGACTGTTTTGTAGAATTTATTCTCGTATTTTCTTTGGACCATTACCTATCCTGAACAGACAAGTCTACATACAATATGGTTTTATTCAGACACCTGCAGCTGACCTCTGACATGGTGTAGTCCAGCAAGATTTGCACTATATATTTTGCTGGCTGTGCAGCTTGGCTCCCAGGCTCGCTGAACACTGCCATGACTTCTCTAACCTATTGTACACGTGGTTAGCAATCAAATTCCTGGTGTGAGTGTGTTCAACCTAAAATTGGGGAGAGTCAGAGACTGGGGGGGGGTGGATTTAACCGAGCTGCCCCTCCCCACCCCCCATAATCTGAGCATTGTTGTCTATTCTTTCTTCCCCATCTTGCTAATTATTTCATCCTCCTTCATTCAGGCACCATGCCCACAAGCACACTTTCTTCCTCAGTCCCTATTTTTATTCCCAAGAGATCAAAAAGCTTACCTGCTCTGTCTGCTTTGAGCGTGTCCCACACGTTGCAGTTGAAGTCATCATAGCCAGCTAGGAGGAGGCGTCCGCTCTTGGAGAAAGCTACAGAGGTGATGCCACAAATGATATTGTCGTGGGAATAAACCATAAGCTCCTGGTCGGCACGGAGATCAAAGAGCCGGCACGTGGCATCGTCAGAGCCTGTGGCAAAAGCGTTGCCATTTGGGAAGAACTTGAGGGATATAAGAGAAACAAGGATATGTAACACACGGGAAAGATGGCCTAGCCTGCAAGAGGCTTTTCAACAGCAGCTTGGAAGCTGTTGCATGTTCCACCAAGAAGATCTCCATGGTTTTCTAGTATTAGAATAATAGGCAGATAAATGTAAATACTTGGACTGAGTTTCATTTACAGAAGAAATTTAACGTAATAGGAATAAGGCAGGAAGGGGGAACCTTTGGCCCTCCGGGTGTTGCTGAACTACAACTCCCATCAGCCAATGACTAGGGATGACAAGAGTTGTAGTTTAGCAACATTTGGAGGGCCAAAGGTTCCCCACATCAGGAACAGGTAAATATGTACCTTTTTTGATATGGAAATAAGGAATACAATAATTGTTTAGTGACAAATTGTTGTAGAATAGTGTTTTAGGAAATAAAAATACTTTACTAGGAAGATCTCCATACTAACTGCCAGGACCTGCTATGCAGAAGACAACTACGTTCTTCTCCTCCCCTCAAAGGTCTTACTTACACAGATGGCATTGATGTCTGATTCATGGCCGGTGAAGGTTTGCCGGCACATCCCTTCTCGGACATCCCACAGCTTTGCGGAGGCATCGCAGGCGCCGGAGACAAAACACTTAGAATCAGGAGCAAGGGACAGGCTCATGACGTCTCCAGTATGACCAGTAAATGTGGTTGTTTGCTGGCCTGTTTCTATGTCCCAAAGGGCGCTGGCAGAGAAAGGGTTTAAGGAGGACCAAATATGAGAAGGCGATCATCATAGGAAAACAACTTGACATTTATATATAATGCTTTACAGAAGTGGTTCCCAAGCATTTTTTTCCCACCGGCCATTTGAAAGTTATTGGCAGTCTTGGAGGGCCGCTTAATGTTTTTTTCGGTCTGTCGTAGCAATTGTAATGCGCTGTGCTAGATGCTGTACGGATTTTAATTGTATTTCTATTGCTTTCCTTTCTTGTATTACAATTAACATTCCACAGAAATCCAATGGTAATATAATAAAAGATGCAATACAATACAGATAAAAAACAAATATGAATATTTAACGAGGCCATGCCAAGGACCACCTGGATGAAGCTCGTGGACCAGTTTGGGGACCTCTGCTTTCGAACGTTCCAATTTCAAACACAACGTATAAACTCAGCGATCCTTATAAAAATCCAGTAAAGAAAAGCAGCACTAGAAAACAAGATTCTACCTTGCACACGTGTGGGAGAGAGAACAAGCTGAGAGACTGCGACTTGCCCAAGATAGTGACTCATCTAGGCCTTGTTTGCACTGAAGTGGTAAGCCTGCACATGTGGTATATCAGATTGCAAGTGAAAAAATTCCTTCACAAACAAGATCAGCACAGGAGGGAGAAGAACGACGCTTGTTCTTTCGCTGACATGCTCACTTTCTACGTGCAGCGATTTATTTAGTTATTTATGGAAGGACACAGAATTTACCCGAGCTCCCACTTGCAGGCTGAAACGCTACAGTGCAGATACAGGCTGCTCACCTCTGTGAGAGCCAGCCCCAAGTTCATGAGAGGGGCAATACTGCCGTCAAAAACGTCTCAGTCTCATGGACACCGAGGTACACAGACATTCGCAGGTAAAAGCAGAACAGGCTGAGGGGCAAAATGAAGATCTGCAGTTGCTTACAATTAAAACTAACAGTGAATCTGCCGCCTTTGAGACTGAAGTATTTGTCAAGATCCAATGGGGGGGGGGGGAACCACACACAAGACAGTAGACTTTTTCTATATGGGATGCTTGTTTTCTCTGTGGTTGGAGGTCTATTTCTCAAAGGAAAGGGCATGCAGGTAAAAAGATACACATTTGCCTGCATCTGATGAAGTTGACTCCAGTCCACAAAAGTTAATGTGGTAGTGTTTAAGACTTGTTTTATTCCATACACCGATGCAGTTTTCTGACAGTCTATTTCCTCTAACTTTAATGTGCATGCTTCATTCAAACATGCAGACTTGTTTAAGAATAAAGTTCTTGGGACGGAAAGGTATGTTTGTGAGGTTAAGTTCTCCTGGCGTCAGACTGGCAAACCTTAAAGATTTATGCCGATTAAATTTCCCCACTAATAGAACGCCAGGAAAGCCGTGAACAAGGGCTAGAACCTCTCCCTTTGGTGCTCATTTTCCATTTACCAGGAGTATTCAAAACACATTTCTCTCAAACTTTGCAGCCTGAAGGGGAAAATTCACCTCATTTTACAACATGTGTAGATCAAGCCTAAGATGCCACTCAGAGAGTGCATAATGCAACAGTTACCTCCTGGTATACCAACCAAAACATGGTACTGTGCAAAAGGACTCACCCCAATACACTAGAGAAAGAACTCTCCCTAATTTTGTTTAGCACAGAAGCCCACCTCTATATTAATTCCTTACCAAGTGGTGTCTCCAGAGCTGGTAACAATTTGATTATCATCCACAAAACGGCAACATGACAAGTATCCTGCAATGGGCAGAGGATTAAAAAGAGAGAGCAAGATATGATTAAATACTGACAACTCCTTTTTTGCTTTTCACACCCATTGCTTTTGTTATCTGCCCCCGTCTCAACAGCCAGACAGAGATGTAGGTCCCCAAGCATCTTTAAAACATTTCAAGGAAAGCTTTTACACAGTAAAGTAGGTGTGGGGAACCTTTGGCTCTCCAGACGCTGCTGAACGTCAAGTCCCAGCAGCCCCAGCAAGCATAGCCAGCGTGCAGGGATCATGGGAACTATAGTGCAGCAACATCTGGCAGGCCAAAGGGTCCCCATGCTTGCAGTTAAGTATCAGAAGAACGCAAGACAAGCTCTGCTGATTCGGCCAAAGGCCCATCTAGTCCAGCATCCTGTCCTCACGGTGGCCAACCAGATGCTCCCTACTAGCAATTCCCAGCAACTGGTATTCAGATTGCTTCCAACAGCAGAGGTAGAACATAGCCATTGGGGCTAGTAGCCACCAACAGCCTTTATCCTCCATTAATTTGTCTTATCCTCTTTTAAAGCCATCCAAGTTGGTGGCCATCACTAAATCTTGCAGGAGTGAATTCCTTAGTTTTAACTACATGCTGTGTGAGGAGATCCTTTCTTCTGTCCATCCTTGTTCTCCCAACATTCAGCTTCTATTATTATGGGAGTTCTGGTATTATGAGTATTACTTTCTCCACATCATGCATATTTTTATATATCTCTACCACACATACCCTTACTCACCTTTCCCCCCCCTCAACTAAAGAGACCTAAATGTTGTAACCTTTCCTCCTAGTGCAATTGCTCCAGCCCACTTGACTATTTTGGTTGCCTTTTTCTAAACCCTTTCCAGCTCTACAATATCACAGTATCGCTTCTTAGAATCACAGATTAAACATAGGCTTGGCCTCAGTCATGCAGATATGGCTACCGTGACCGGCCACTTTCCCCCTCACCCTAAACCCCTTGATCTCTGTTTGTGGAAAACTGGTAATAGGGATGGATCAATTCACCAGCGACTGTAATCCCACAATGCAGTGGCTCAGCCACTTCACAAAGGCTGGCGGTAATGTGCCAAACAGCAGTTCACCAGAAGCACAGGCCTTTCAAGTTTCCTCTTCTTACACTCAAACGAAAGGCTGGTCGAGCAAACTGCCTGTCAAAACAAGGATATTTTCTCTGTGTCCCCCACAACACAGGGATCTCCAATTTTGTGCAGCATACTGCAATTAGATCACTGTCCCTTTGCAGGAACATCCATGCCTGAAATTCTTTGAGTTCTCTTGATGCAAGGACCCACAAAACACAACACTCATCACAAAAGCTATAAACACTTTTCCTCTTTCGAGCCTCACAAAAAGAGCTCTTCCATGGAACATGATTTTCCAGTGTTATCAAACCACCAATAATCAGTTTTAACTGTGCACTGGTACCTATATAAGAGTATATAATTCCTATGAAGTAGCTAAAAGAGAGACTTTGCAAGAAATGCGCCACAAATACCAGTTTGAGTATAGCATTTGTTATTCATTACATTAAATTGAGAGTTCTGAACGCTTCAGCTTTGCTGGATTATAAATAACTATTCATTGCTGAGTAACCTTAGTTCCCCTCTGCGAGCCGTTTTCAGAGAGCTCCCTTTAGTCTGTAACAGTAAAGCCTTGCAGCGGTGGAAAGCCAGCAAGACACAGAGCCCGCCTGAGGCTTCCTCTTAAGAACTGTTAAAGGTTTTTCCGGAGCCCAGCTGGCAACCTCTGGAGGAAGAGGCCTCTGTGCTGGGCTGCATCTTGAGATTTTGTTCTTTCACAGAAACAAAAGAGAGCGTAAAAATATGACACAGCTCTGGAAGGAGGGAAGGGGGGTGGGGGCGTTGCAACCTTGCAAGATGGAATTCCTCCTGCGCCAGTCCTTCTCCCCTGCAGCTCATCTGATGTCTTACTAGTGATTTTGGAAGCAAATGGAAACTTTGCAGGGGCTTTGCCCATTAGCATAAAAGTGCATGAAGGAGGAACATCGCTCTCTGACTGTAGAGTACAGGCAGGAAACTTTCCTGAGTTCCAAGGACCTTGTCCTTGTCAGTAGACTAAGCATCTCCAGCAGACTAGCTCTTGTTCAACATCCCTCTGCGGTCCAAAAGAACATCTATACCACAAAGTGGTTTAACTATCATTCCCCTTCCCAGGGAGTCCTGCAAACTGTAGTTTGAGGGAGAGTAGGGATCTTCAACACAGAGTTCTCAGCCCTCTCAAACTACAGTTCCCAGGATTCTCTGGAAGAAGAAAAATGCCCCAAAATAGAGTTGATTATTCTATCCAGACACATAGGACTGCCAAAGCCAAAATAAATTCCAATAACATTTTTGGAACTTTGACCAGCACCAAACAGATAAGATTGGCTTAAATCTTCAGATGGGAATGAAACAAGGTTTTAATCTATTGAAAAAGGACACAAGACCATGGCACTGAACATTAAAGGAAGAAAAAGCTTGAGTTCTTGTCATAATGTTTGCCACAGAAGATTATTTTCAGTTTATACAGTGTTGTATTTGGCAAGGTTTCCTTTTTTCAAAGGGCTACTATGTCAGTTTGGGGAAAATAAGCAGCAAGATTTATGAAGGCAAGGGAAGCCATTAATGCTTGCTATTAACATAACCACTTGCAAAACAATGCATTTGTTGCTAAAATTTGTCCCCCAGACCACATGTCTGTGTTTGAGATGCAACAGTGGGGAAAACCCCGTGAAAGCAAGAAGTATCACTAGGTTGGTAAAAAATTATGACCCGTACAAAGCCAAGTGCACACAGACTGATTTCCAGCTTACATCTTGTGGGTAGGCTTTTAGAAGGAGCCCCCTGAAAACATTTGTCCCATTCCAACCAATGCGTTCTAAATAAGTGCATTAAATAAATTACATCCTCTCTCCAAAATAAAAAAGGGGCTGAATTGCCTCTGAGCATGTTGCACAGAAGACTTTTTGATAAGGATGTTGCAATCAACCTGCCCGGCCCTTCCTATAACACTGGTGGTTCAAGGGCAAAACATGGCAAACAGAAGCAGCAAATATCCATAAAATGCATGGTCTAACTGTACAGTGGCTCGCCAGAAGTCACAGAGGCATAACGAGGAGTTTGACAGTGTGAACCAACTAGTAAAGGAAGTGGCAATCACCCCAACTGCAGCCAAGTAACCATTTGGTTTTTCCACACAGCCTGTGATACCCATTGTACAGTACGGAAGGGGAACAGGATCCAGTCGGTGGGCTGGATTCTGAGCTCCATCACCACCCACAAGCCAGTTTGACAGGTACTCGAGGCCTGCCTGTCAGTCATTTGACATCCGTCATGGCATCAGCTGACTAATCTTCCAAGAAAAGAGTTGGGATTCTTCCTCTGCCACGCCAGCAAAGGAACAATCAGGAGCACACTTCGGAGTGTGCTCCTGATTCTTCTCTCTTTTCCTTACAGCTTGAAATTTTCGAGCACCTAATGTCAGGCCCAGAAAAAGTGACACGGTTTGTTCAATATGGCCTAGTAGGCCAACCTCTGGGGCCTAGCAGGCTCACTTCATCCCGTGGGCTAGAGAATCCCATCAATACTGCATGTAATGTAATGGACTGCCTTGAAGTCGATCCCGACTCATGGCGACACAATGAATAGGGATTTCATGGTAAGTGGTATTCAGAGGGGGTTTCCCATTGCCTCCCTCTGAGGCTAGTCCTCCCCAGCTGGCCAGGGCCTGCTCAGCTTGCCACAGCTGCACAAGCCAGCCTCTTCCTCATCCGCAACTGCCAGCTGGGGGGTAACTGGGCTCCTTGGGACTCTGCAGCTTGCCCACGGCTGCACAGGTGGCAGGGCACGTCACCCCTGAGCCACTCCCTGTGGGGTGATCTTTTGCTGGCCCTTGACACCCAGGAGACATGAGCAGGGATTTGAACTCACAGACTCTGGACTCCCAGCCAGGCTGTCCTACCCACTGTGCTAAGGTGACAAAAATTAAAAATCGCCTGTCTCTGTATACCTGTGCAACCAATGTGTAGCACACACTGTAGCGTAAGCAATATGTAAACCAGTCTTTCAGGAGATGTCACAGAGGGGGCATTGTTTAAGAAGCCAGAGAGTTGAAAACATCTTGTAAAGCTAACTGAAACAAAAAAAAAAAAGCACGCTCACCTGTATGGCCCGCCAGTTCCCGGCTTACACGTACATTGCCTTCACGTGTTTTTAGGTTGTAAATGGAACAAATGTTATCGAGACCACCGCAGGCCACGTAGTTTCCGGATGGGGCATACGCGCAAGTCATTACCCAGGATGAGCGCAGGGGAATAGCGTGGACCTAGAATAAAACAGGGGAGAGGGGAAGGAGAGAGAGAGAGACAGAAGTATGTTAGGCTATATCAAGAGGCTAAGAGTGAGGTGGCCAACTCAGGCAGTAGAATTTTTTGCTAACAGTTAAGCGTAGTGTACCCGGGGGACAGGGGGGATATGACTCAAGCAAAAACGACCCACCACCCTTCCACATATATGACCCAAAGCAATTTATAGACACACCCTTAAGAACAGCTAAAATAATTTTTAACGCAGTAGAAACCCCACCAAGGATCCATTTAAAAACAACACAAAATTTACCCCTAAGGCAGAGAACTTTTCATCTAGCTGGACAAGCCTGATTAGCAACAGAAAGGGGTCCTATCTGGATTTGCTGGCTCAGGTGCCAAAAGATATTGGACTAGCACGTCTCGTGGACATGATACAATTCCAAAATTCTTTTCAGAGTACAAAACACCTTCAGGCAATTTTTTTATTGCATTTATACTATCTGCAACAACCTCTCCACGCAAAATGGGGGAGGGGGATACCTTCACCCTCTCTCATAATATTAGAACCTGGGGTCACGCAATGAAGTTGAAGGGTTGGAGATTCAGGATGGATCAAATGAAGTACTTCTCCACACAGAGCAGAGTTCAAGTACGGAATTTACTTCCTCAAGATGTAGTGACAGACACAGACTTAAGACATCTTTAAAAGGGAATCAAACAAATTAACGGAGCATACGGCTATCAACTGGCTATTAGTCACAACGGCTACACCCTCCAGGATTTAGAGAGGCAGCGTGCCTCTAAACGTTGCTGGGGAACAACAGTGGGAAAGGGCTATTTCCCTCATGTCCTGCTTCTGGGCTGCCCATAGGCGCCTGGTTGGTCACTGTGGAAAACAGGATGCTGGACTAGATAAGTCTTTCATGTTCCTGTGCACACCTGATTTTAGAAAATAGCTACATGCAGTAGACGAAATTTAAAAACCCAGCATTCTGAGCTTAAGCTCTTGGTTGCAAACAGGGCCTAAAGAGTATTTCAAATGTCCTAACCGAGGTCATATTTTTGGGGCCAGCATCAATTGGCAAAGATGTTTCCATCCCTAGCCACGAACATCACATTTTCAAAAAGCCGAGACTTCTGGGATTTTTCCAAACCCAGGTGTATAACTATCAGTTCTTAAATTTACATACCACCTTTTCCCAGGAGCTCAAGGTGGTGTAAAAGGTTCTCCCCCTCCCCGTTTTACCCTCACAACTCTGTAAAGTAGGTTAGGCTGAGAGACAGTGACTGGTCCAAGGTCACCCAGTGAGCTTCATGGCTGAGTGGGGATTCGAACCCTGGTCTTCCAGGTCATTGTCCAACACTCTAACCATTATATCACAATCTGCTTTTGAAAGTTCGTTTGGCTTCAGAAATGGCAGTGTTTTTACTTTTAAACACTAAGCTTTTTTTAAAAAGCTTAAATTCTACCTTTGCTCATCAAAACTTCCCAGTCTTTCCTGCCTATAAGCTCCGTGAGCTAGGAATTATTTTCTGTGCACAGCGATTCACTACGAAATAAAGGCCTTGACATTTTTACCATCTTCTCTTTTAGGAATTTGAAGGAAAAAAATCAAAACCCAGCACATGTTAGTTGAGCACGCCACAGCAATAGGCGTGATTAGCTCCATTACTAAAAATACAGCTATTTAATCACCAACAAATCTATCTCCTACCTGGCAGCCAATGAAATGCCTCAAAATGGTTGCTCATATTGCATCACTTGGAAAGGACACCTCTTATGAGCACCTTCTTTGTCAGAACCATCATCACATCCAGTACAAGTGCAAGACTGCTTAGCTACAGCCGTGCTGCTAGAGATATTTATAGATGTGACTTCGTAAGTGTAATCTATTCAGAGATTTATGAAAATACTAATCTAAAACTACATTCTGGTTATTGCAGAACTGTCACCCAATTTCCTGGATTTGATGAATGCTCTTTACTGACAAAAGTCTCCTTTTCTTTCCTTTGTGGTGGTGGTGATGGGCTGTTGGTGCAAGGGGATCGGGGGAGAAGCAGAACTATCACCTGCAAATCGGCAACAGACAGGACTCTGTTAAGGACTTTCCTTAGTAGAGAGTTTTCCCACCTTGTCATGTTTGATCTCCTTGCAGGCATGCAAAGCGTGCTTACTCACATGGGAGAAAAGATGTGCTGGGGAAGCAACGGCATCATCACTTGCCTTTCCCAAAATTGGCTAGATGCATGTGAACAGAACAAGTGTTAATCCAGCCTTTCCTAACTAGTGGGCCACCAGGTGTTGCTGGACCACAACTCCCATCAGCCTCAGCCAGCATCGCCAATGGTCAGGAAAGATGGGAATTGTGGTCCAACAACATCTGGTGGCCCACTAGTTGGGAAAGGCTGTGTTAATCCCTCCATTCTTGCCCACTGAAGCAGGAATGTGGCGAATTTCCAAATATGAAGGTCTCATTTTAATGCAAATTAGTTATCTCTTTATAATCATAGTAACCGGGTAGATTTTTCTCCCCATCCCTTTCGATGTAAATTTAGGGGTTCTGATCTGTTGCGACTATGACCTTGGAACGGGAACGTGTTTTGTTATTCTAGGCTGATTAATGTGAAGTGCATTACTTGCTGCTACTCCATGGTGTTCTGCAGTGCCCCCCACAAAGTTATAAAATGGCATCTGCCTCTAACTATTGCCCACAGATGCCAAGAGAGCAGTGCATCTACCGAAAATAGCAAAAGCAAAAGGATTCTCTGAGAACTCTGTTTTTCCTTGCTTTTTTTACCCTAGGAAGGTTATCAGCTACAGAGTGGCTGCTCTAGAATTTCCAAGGGCAACAGCAAAGAGCCTGTTAGCTCTCCTAGATGGCAGCCGATTAAATAAATAAGAATTACCTCATGAAACCATGAGGAATTTGAAGGATCCTTCTGGTGGATGGGGCTGTTGCTCCACTAGTTCCTGCAGCTGTGGTTCCAAAAGTTGTGGATACAACTTAAGACATGAACTTGCCGTACACCAGTCTCATGAGGCCCCAGCCATAGCCATTAAGGCAGCATTGGTCATCTCTCCACCCAGGTTTTCAAGCCTTACGCCGAAGGAACTCTTAGAATGTTCACTTCATCAAAATTTAGTTTTCTGGATTTACAGAACTTGACTCATGTTTTTTCCTCTTCAGGAAGGACAGAAAGGTCCCGTCCCCCCCGTTGACCCTGCCTCCTTCCTGAAGAGAAGTTAACCCTATAATGTCTACTCCCTGTTGATGAGAAGCAGTTCACAGTTAAATCCAACATTCTATTCTCATCCAGCTATGCTTTTTGGTTCAGAACATCACTACAGGGCTTGCTCTCCACCTTCAATACCTGCAGAACTGAATACTAAACCAACGGAGTCGTTTAGCAAACTTTTTATGATCAAGATCTACTGCCAAGGCTTGTCTTCAGTGCATATCCCTATCGGTTTTCACTACCGAGGTCAAAACTAGAGAGACTATGGCTTTGCCTCGCCCAGTGAATGTATCCAAGAAAAAAACTCTGATGTTTAAGCTTTCTTTCTCCTCATCTCCCAAAGCAGAAAGCAACTGAGCCATCCCCTGATTTAGTCCATATTTGTGCCTACACAGGATCCTCCTTTTAGAGGACAAACCGAAAGCCAAACCAAAACACAGCATTTGAAGGACTCCTGCTACCAGTTTTCCTCTTTCAGCCACACAGGAATTAAGGAGTGGAACCCTAGTAATTGCTCTCACCTTGTTTGTGGTATAGCTGTCCCAAATGATAAGCTTGCCATCCTGCGATGCACTAACGAGAAGCCTGGAAGGGCAGAGCAGGAGAGAGAGAGATGCAAGACGAAGGTAAACAAAGCATTCATCTGAAGTGCAGGAAGGTAACATCCATTAGCATCAATCATTTGAACATTTTGATATGCAAAACGCTTTATTGCATTTATCATATGAACTTGTCCTCATATGCCCTTTTTACGTATTGAGAAACTGAGGTTGAGTGATCTCTTCAAAGCCTTCCAGTGAGCCCATAGCTGAGTAACGATTTCATCCCAACATCTCCCACTAATCAATGGACTAAATGGGTTCTCCTTATGAAAGCTTCCAATAAAACACCTATCCTGCAGACCTGTATTAATGGAAGTAGTAGGCAGAATTCAACTGGAAATGACGTACTTCCTCTGGTGTAGTCATCTTCCCAGGTCTTTTCTATTCTTGAGCATATAAAGATCTAGGATTCTGTAAGATGGATGCTTAAGAGTAGTGCAGATTATTTAACTTGTATAAACAAGCTCAAGTGAATTAGTAAGATTGCTTTCATTAGATTCAAGACTCCTTCCAACAGCTTCGGCTGATCCAATCAGTGTTTGTTACGAGCAGACAAATCCACAATTTTATTTCATTAGAAAAAAAGAGATAAGCAGGCAAAGCCAAGTACTGAATTTTTAAAAAAATGTATATGTGAACACAGATTGCACTATGGCAACCCACAGCAAACTCATATATTCACACTGCTCACTGCGAACTCTGGATCTCTGAATAGTTAAAGTGTGAGAGATTCAGAAAGAGTATTTAAAAACAATTTAAAAACAGCCACAAGGCCTTTTCTATCTTTAGAGTTCTCCAAAATTCCTCCAACATCACAACTGTATTTTTTCCACACAAGGAGAAAAGGGGCACCAGTACTTTTGAAGATGGACATCGGTTCTCCTGTCAGCAGAGATGAACGAATGTTAGGGTTAGCTCTTGGTGTTGCTCAATTCCTTTGGTACTAGGAGGGCAATGGGATTATGAAACTTCCTATGAAGTAATTGCCAACTGTGTACTTACCTTTACACAAGAGAATGAGTGACTTGGGGGAGAGGGAGAGATTTCTCCCCTCCAGGCAAAGAAACGGCATTTCAGAACCTTGCCTTTAGCTAGATAAGTGAAAATTAAATAACTGCTGCTGCCACATTTCTATCACTGAGGTAAGAAGAAACCAACAACGAAAGCGTGGCATCTTCAAGCAGGAATCCCAATAAATGCCAAGTCTACAGCAGCATTGGCAGACCTTGTAAAGTAGAAACTGGCGGTGACACACAAACGCACACAGGCAAATACATGTGTTGCTCTTGCAACTGCAATCTCATGATTTAGTCATCCCTCGCTGTCCTCGCCTTCCCCGTCCTCCCTTCACTAGCTTCTCTCCTCTTTCTTTCCTCTTCCTCCTGCCTACAATCTAGTTTCTAAACTCTTTCAAGCAAGAACCAGTCACTTGTTTATTTATTTTTACATTTATATCCCACCTTTCCTCCAAAGAGCTCAAGGTGATGTGCATGGTTCTCCCTGCTCCCTATTTCATCCTCACAACAACCCTGTGAAGTTACGTTAGGATGAGAGGCAGTGACTGGCCTGAGGTCAACCAGTGAGCTTCATAGGAACACAGGAAGCTGCCTTATACCGAATCGGACCATTGGTCCATCTAGCTCAGCGCTGTCGACACTGACTGGCAGCAATGGCTCGCTCTCCTTTCAGGCAGGGGGTCTTTTCCCAGCCCAACCTGGAGATGCCATTGCGGACTGAACCTGGGACCTTCTGCAATTGCAAAGCAGATACTCTGGGAGATGGGGAAATATGCCAATAGAAACTATTAAGCTAGATTGAGGGGAGGACACGAGAGAATGTATTGTCACTAACCAGTTATCCTGAAGTATTTTATTTATTTATTTATTGCATTTATATACCGCCCCATAGCCAAAGCTCTCTGGGCGGTTTACAGCAATTAAAAACATAAAAACAAACATACAAATTTTAAAACACAAAAACAATTTAAAACACAATTAAAAAAAAACTGAAAACAATTTAAAAACGCATGCTGAAATGCCTGGGAGAAGAGGAAAGTCTTGACCTGGCGCCGAAAAGATAACAGCGTTGGCGCCAGGCACACTTCGTTGCATAGATCGTTCCATAATTTGGGGGCCACCACTGAGAAGGCCCTCTGCCTTGTTGCCATCCTCCCAGCTTCAAAGTAACAAAGTAAATGGTGCTTCCTACAAAACTCTCTTTGTGTTTTCCTACATTTTACACCTCCTTTCTTTCACTTCTCGGTAAGTTGCTCTAACCCTTTGAAGAAGTGTGGGTTACACCGGGGCAGATCTTGTGCAGAGGGATTAGGAATGAAACTGTCTTTTTCTGCAGCACAGAAACTCACCTGGAATCAGTCCCCCAGTGCATTGCATAAATTTTAGCCAAGTGTCCTCGCAATGTTCTTCTAGTGCGCATCTGAATACGACCCACTGGATCAATGTTGGCTGTGATCTAAATGGGAGGTTAATTGTATACATTTGTAACTGTCAGCCAACAAAAGCATTTCGTGACAGAAGAACTATTAGCCAAACTACTCTCACTACCCACAATACAAAATGAAGAACAATTCCAACAAATACTTCCTTGGATTTCTTTCCATATTGCGCCAAGAAGCTTGGCCAAAACACCTCACTACCTGCTTGGCAAGATGCTTACTACTATTTCTTCCAAAAAAAGCTCCTAATTTCAGACATCAAGTATAACAATAATTCAGATCAGGGGTGGGGTACCTAGGGCCTTGCAGATGTTGCTGGTCTACAACTCCCATCATCACTCCAACTACTGGCTATACAGGCTGGTCCTGATGGGAGTTGGAGTCCAACAACAGCATCTGGAAAGCCACATATTCCCCACCCTCGAGTGAAATCTTTCACAGAACTGAAAGACAACTTGCACACAATTTTTTTTTTGTATTAGTAGCAGTAGAAAAATCCTCACATAGCATTTCCACCAAATTCATGTAAGGGGACACTTGCTAGGTATCAATGGTTTCTGTGTGTTGAAAACCATTTATCTTCTGATGTGAAGACTTTTTAGCAGAAGCTGTTCAATAACAAATGGCACCTCATATTATATGGCACATGCAAGAACCTGCTACAAGTTCTACAAAAATAAGCCGGTAGATTGATCCAGAGTTCCATGGGACTGCAAGTGGTGCAAGTTTAGGGTCCACAGAAAGGCAAGAGGAAGCTCACACAAGCTTGACTGGGAAGGGGCTGGCCTCACCTGCACCAACACAGCCTTAGGGGAGTTCAACAACAATAAAGTTTTGAACTTTGGAGGAGTAGCCCTGTTAAGTCTACTGCAGCAAATGCAACAAAATCTCGTGCCAATCCTACATAGCTAAAGGTTGTGTCCAATCTAGTCCTACTCAAAGTAGATCCACTGAAGTTAATGGACATGACTAGCTTAGGTTGCCACTGTGGGAACAGGATGCTGGATTAGATGGGCTTTTGGCCTGACCAGGATCTTCTGATGTTTGTTAACACATATCCACAGCTGTACCTACCTATGCATCTGATGGAAGTGGGTTCTGGCCCATGAAAACTCCTGCCATAAGGCACCCTTCCCCAATCTGTTGCCCTCCAACTCGCATCATACCTGACCATTGGCCATAATGGCTGGGAGGCGATGATAGCTGCGGCCCAAAACATCTGGAGGGCAGCATGCTCTGGAAGGCTGCCATACGGTATTTGTTAATCATGCTACAAGACTCTTTGTTGTCTAAAATTATCATGCCTTCAAGGAAAATGCTAGTAAAAGGAGGGGGGGAAATCCTGCGACACACTTCCCTGTACTGTGGCCACATAAATTTAAGTCTCATCTGTAACATATTGCCATGAAGCCAGGAAAGTTTGTAGCATGCTCCCCCTCCCTTTTTAAAAGATGTCTGCATATTTGTTCTGTCTCCATGTAACACAATTATTTAGCCAAAGGACGCAGGCAAAGAATTCCTGCTTCCTCTTGAAATCCATCAAGGCGGCTTAGTAGGGTAGAGGCCGCTTTCCGAATTTAGAATCCCTACATAATTGCCTTCCTCTGCTGTGTGTCGGGTTCTTAGAAGCTTCCCCCCCTGCCCCTATGTTCCTTCAGCATCTTTTGGTAACAAACCATGGACTGCGAAAAAGACAAATAACTGGGTGTTAGAACAAATTAAACCAGAACTGTCACTAGAAGCTAAAACGATGAAACTGAGGTTATCATACTTGGGACACATCATGAGAAGACATGATTCACTAGAAAAGACCATAATGCTGGGGAAAACAGAAGGGAGTAGAAAAAGAGGAAGGCCAAACAAGAGATGGATGGATTCCATAAAGGAAGCCACAGACCTGAACTTACAAGATCTGAACAGGGTGGTTCATGACAGATGCTCCTGGAGGTCACTGATTGATAGGGTCGCTGTAAGTCGTAGTCGATTTGGAGGAGGGCTTGCAGTGCACATCAGATGGAGTCAATATAAGTAGTGGAAGCAACCAACTGAAGACTCACACCCATGCTAACTATTGCTACTACAATTTTAGTTCAGGGTTCTGGCAAAGAGAGGTTCGGCAGACAAGCAACGTTAAACTGGCTCCATTTCATATGTGGGTGGCTTACCCCACTGGCTGCAAGACGTCCGATGCACTTTGGTTTGTTTGGTAGTTGAGGTCTCATGCTCTTGTTCAAAATCACAATAAAGACGGACTAACGTAATGCCGCAGATGCCCACAAACGGCCAAGCAATGCTTATAACATTACATATGCTAAAGACTAATTCTAAAGATCCAAATCTAGAAGGAATAAAAACGTGAATCTTCTTCTGAAGATGCAGCAAGACTCTTCATTATTTTTGTTGCAATAGACCAGGTGTGGGAAACCTTTTAGCCTTCCAGATGTTGCTGAACTACAATTCCCAACAGCCCAGAAGCATGGCCAATGGACAGGGAGAATGAGAGTTGTAGTTCAACATCTGGAGGGCCAAAGGGTCCCCACATCTGCAACAGATTGACACAGCTACCTCTCTGGATATCGTCTGTTACACATGACTTCTGACACTGAGTAGCAAAAGCATTTCTCAGACAAGAGTATAATCTTCAGGTGCAAAGATGCATCTTGGGGCAGTGTCTAGGCACTGGGTGCATATATAATACTGAACTCCTTAATCACCACAAAGAGATTAAAAAGGAATAGGCTGCAGGATTCTAAAATCTCTTCCCCACCCAATGGATTCCCCCACAAAAGCCCCTTACATGATAGTTATTGCTAACCGTTATTTACAGTCAATTAGCTTTGAAACTAGGTTCAGCCCTGGTTAAATGTAAACCCAGGTTAGCAACAATCAGGGTTAAGGCTTGGGCCAATGTAAGACTCAACCATGTTGTAAAGTTCAGGAGAAAGCACTAAGGGAACGAGACTGAGAATGTGACATGGTTATGGGATTGAGAGCATTACACGTGCATCCAATAGCTAGTCAGAAATCGATGAGAATTTAAGGAACCTTTATTCTCGTGGTAAGCACAGCATCTGTTGCCAAGAAAATCCAAACAGTGATCTTACAGCAACTCTTCAAAGAACATGTTCCTTCTAAACTAGTTAAAATACTCAGTTATAATCTTCATATAAGCATTTTAGTATTTTTGAAAACGTCTGATACCACTAAGATGCTTTTGATTAGATGTTCAATGAGCTAACACCTACCTGGGCCAATGTAGCATCAGCACATGCTTTCCTAGCATCCTGCAAAAAGGGAGAATTAAGAGACCATGTTAGAAAGATGGGATATGCTCACTGATACACTTGACATAAAACTACTATCACAAAAGTGCTGGAAAACAGAATACAGAAGCTGGGCAGATCCCTGCCTACGAACAACCAAAATTAGCAAGAGAAACATGCCCACACATCTGAGCCAACAAGCAGTAAGTGCAACTCAAAGGTGAAGCTTATAATCCACAAGGAATTGAAAAAGGAAATTACAGCAAATTTAGGTATGAGCATCTGTCTCTCAGCTAATTTTACCAAGCAGCTTTAACTGTGGAAGTAGAATTATGGATGACAAAACAGACATTAAGATCTTACAAAAGCGAAGAAGGATAATCTTTTTGTGAAACTCCTTTCTCTGGGCACAGACCCAAACCAGTAGAGTACATAAAGCTGTATTGCTCGTGTTTATATAAATATTACGCATTTAATCAGCCCCCCAAACTTTATCTTGTTTCTGTAAGTAGCCAATCACAGCCACTGGAGAATTCCATCACTGACTTCAATGGAGCTAAATAGATTTAAATCCAGTAGCCTGTCTTAACTTGACAAAAGGGTCGGGCTGCAAGCAATGTTTCCATCAATACACGAAGAACAAAGTCAGGAAGCTTTACAGCAGGGGTTGACAACTTTTTTCAGCCTGAGCATTATCTTATGAGTAACCTTCTGGGGATTGCATGCTGGTAGCGGGCTTTCCGAAAGCCACATACCCCCCCTTTCAATCAATCAATCATTTATTACGGTCAATGACCAGCACTATAAAATGTTAAAACAATAAAACAATAAAACGTATCTGTATTCTTTCATACATTCACACTCCAGCCCCCATTCACTCACAGCCATTTAAACCTCCCTTCCCCTTATCTCCCTTTCCCTCCCTCCTCAAACAATTAGGCTTTAAACAAGGCAGCATTTGCAGGAAAAAATTGACTGCCTTCAAGTCGATCCCGACTTATGGCAACCCTATGAAAAGGGTAGTCATGGTAAGCGACATTCAGAGGGGGTTTCCCATTGCCTCCCTCTGAGGCTAGTCCTCCCCAGCTGGCCTGGGCCTGCTCAGCTTGCCACCGCTGCACAAGCCAGCCCCTCCCTTGTCCACAACGGCCCGCTGGGGGACAACTGGGCTCCTTGGGACTCTGCAGCTTGCCCACAGCTGCACAAGTGGCAGGGCACGTCACCCCTGAGCCACTCCCTGTGGGGTGATCTTTAGCTGGCCCTTGGCACCCAGGAGACACGAGCGGGGATTGGAACTCACAGACTCTGGACTCCCAGCCAGGCTCTCCTCCCCATTTCCAGGAATGGGACTTATTTTCCTAAGCCTGGGGGACACATCAGGGGAGGGATTTTCAGGGGGTGGCAGTGCAGGGAGAGCGTGCCCTTTCCGACAGAGCTACAGCTATTTTGGAAAACGCCTGACATCACATTTATCCTTACAACAATCCTGTAAAGCAGGAGCTTCCTCATCAATTTATTTACAGACAAGAGCATTGAGGTCAAGATAGTGTGTTTTCCTCCCAAGGCCAGTTGCTTTGAATCTTATTTTCTTTCCCTACATCCACCACCACAGACGCAACTCAAGATACATGCAAATATCAAGTAGAAACTTTTTTAAATACATATTTATCATCGTGATTGTTTATGAAGTGCCTAAAATTTACAAAACACTGTACAAAGATCGAAGAAAAAGAAAGGCCCTGCCTGCAGGCTTACAATCTAACAGACAAAACACAAGAGGAAAATAGGGGAAGCCAGGCATCATTTTTTTTAAAAAAGTTACTTAGAATGGACACAGTTATGGGGAAGGAAGACGCTTCCTGGCATCTGATTTCACAGCCAAGATAATAAAGTGACACCCTTCCCGCCGCCCGCACCTCTCCCCTCTGCTGCAGCTGGGTAGACAGGAGTAAAATGTAGGAAGCCAATCAGAGAAGTGTGCTCCAACCCCATGGCAAGAGATACACATCTAAAACACAGCACAAATGTGACCATAATGCTTAAAATGCAAAAAAGTTGTGTAATCTAACACAGCCCTCAGCATGCTGAGCAAGATTTGGAAGAAGTGGATAAAAGAAACAGATTTAAGCCAATAGCTTGAACAGGGCAGTATTCCTCCATTTCAGATCTACCATAACGATTCCCAAAATAATTTTTAAAAAAGACCAAAACCATCACTGCGTTGCAGGCGCCTTGTCAGCCAATGCCAGGTTTCACATCAACAAATATAATTTGAGAAGGGGCGGAGAGACAAAGGGTAACAAATTAGCCATGGTAGTTTGGGCGACTGTTACATTTATTATCTCTTTAGATATTAATGCCTTTCAGTTTTAATGTCATTCTCATATTGTGTGTGACACAGGGAATTGTTTGAGTGCCGGATTTAATCAGGGGCATGTGGGGACGCATGTAGCATAAACAGCAGAGGAAGAGACTGCCAGTTAGGAAATGGAATTAACAAGTGGGGACTGCAGAGACAACAAACTCAATCCATGGCGAGCTTCCCATGCACCAAGAAGTATGCCCTTGCACACATTCCGAAGTTCAATGGGGTTTGCATAAGACACAAACGTGTGCGTACCGTTAGGTTAGATAATTCCTCCCAATTCAAAAAAAAGGAGTTGCCAACGAGCCTCAGAAACCTCTCCTATGCTGCACCTTCTCCTCAATATACCTCAAGCTATGCAGAAAGTCTCCTTACTGAAGCCAAAACCTTTCATTATTGTTTAAAGAAATTTAGAATTAATGAAGGCAGAAAGACATGGATATTAATTTCTTCCAACTAGCTATGTATACAGTGGCTAGATAATTTGTGAGACGTCCCACAATAGTCGTTTACAGATAAATTTTACGTTAAGCTATTTTTATTTAGCTCGGGAAGGGTGTGGGGGAGGGATGGTTATGCAGGCTGGTTTCCGAGAATATACGGAAAGTCTAAGCTCATGTTTTATTAAGAAAATGGTTCTAATAAACATCTTCATTAAGGGCTGAAGTGGCAATTTAAAAACCCCATCAATGCAGATTACAAGCAACATGAAAAAAGTTGTAATAATGATAATCAAAGGATCTCAAGGATGGGCAATTTGTAGCCAGTGTTATTCCACAGACAGGCTGTTGCATTCACAGATGGGAGGTCCGTGTTCAAAATCTTGGCAACTTCTAAGATACTAATTCATACCCTCAGCTCTTCATTCCTACCATGAACTGTCCAGAACCCCATGAATTCTATTGCTCCTTTATTACTTTCTCTGAACATAGCTCCAAATTAGGCAAGAAAAACATGAAGACTTCCTGCCTAATTTACCCAACTTCTTCTGATAGCAAAAACACGGAAGCGGTTATGTCTTTGTGCAAACTGATAGACCCTCCTGCCCATATACAGTAGGGCCCCGCTTATACGGCAGGTTCTGTTCCGGACCCCTGCCGTAAAGCGAACATCGCCGTAAGGCGGAACCCCATGTACTTTAATGGGGCGCATCACGCGAAAATGCCACAAAAGTGGCAAAATTGGCTTTTAAAGAGGGCAGGAAAGCCGCCGCATTAGCAGAATGCCGGTAAGCGAAGCACGGGTAAGCGGAGCGCCGGTAAGCGGAGCACGGGTAAGCGGAGCGCCGGTAAGCGGAGCACGGGTAAGCGGAGCGCCGGTAAGCGGAGCACGGGTAAGCGGAGCGCCGGTAAGCGGAGCACGGGTAAGCGGAGCGCCGGTAAGCGGAGCACGGGTAAGCGGAGCGCCGGTAAGCGGAGCGCCGGTAAGCGGAGCACGGGTAAGCGGAGCACGGGTAAGCGGAGCGCCGGTAAGCGGAGCACGGGTAAGCGGAGCACGGGTAAGCGGAGCACGGGTAAGCGGAGCACGGGTAAGCGGAGCGCCGGTAAGCGGAGCACGGGTAAGCGGAGCGCCGGTAAGCGGAGCACGGGTAAGCGGAGCGCCGGTAAGCGGAGCACGGGTAAGCGGAGCGCCGGTAAGCGGAGCGCCGGTAAGCGGAGCGCCGGTAAGCGGAGCGCCGGTAAGCGGAGCGCCGGTAAGCGGAGCGCGGGTAAGCGGAGCGCGGGTAAGCGGAGCGCGGGTAAGCGGAGCGCGGGTAAGCGGAGCGCGGGTAAGCGGAGCGCGGGTAAGCGGAGCGCGGGTAAGCGGAGCGCCGGTAAGCGGAGCGCCGGTAAGCGGAGCGCCGGTAAGCGGAGCGCCGGTAAGCGGAGCGCGGGTAAGCGGAGCGCGGGTAAGCGGAGCGCCGGTAAGCGGAGCACGGGTAAGCGGAGCGCCGGTAAGCGGAGCGCCGGTAAGCGGAGCGCCGGTAAGCGGAGCGCCGGTAAGCGGAGCACGGGTAAGCGGAGCGCCGGTAAGCGGAGCACGGGTAAGCGGAGCGCCGGTAAGCGGAGCACGGGTAAGCGGAGCGCCGGTAAGCGGAGCACGGGTAAGCGGAGCGCCGGTAAGCGGAGCACGGGTAAGCGGAGCGCCGGTAAGCGGAGCACGGGTAAGCGGAGCGCCGGTAAGCGGAGCACGGGTAAGCGGAGCGCCGGTAAGCGGAGCACGGGTAAGCGGAGCGCCGGTAAGCGGAGCACGGGTAAGCGGAGCGCCGGTAAGCGGAGCACGGGTAAGCGGAGCACGGGTAAGCGGAGCGCCGGTAAGCGGAGCCCTACTGTACTGGCAGGAACCTATTTCAGTGCTCTGGTAATCTGCTGGGGCTAACCTTAAAAGCACAAACAGGCACAGCACATCTCATAATAGGATTTCATAAACAGGTAAGCCATGTTCTGCTCTTAATCACTTGTCAGAGAAATAAATTCTATGTAACTCAAACCTTCATGAGGAAGTAGGGTAAAAAAGTAAACAAAATGAAATAAACTGGCTCAAGCACAGTTTTAAACCCGTATGTGTACCCACATACAAACAAAAAGTAGGTTTAAGAAGTCTTGTGGTGCCATCTCTCTTATGCTCCCCTCCTCAGTGGTGGGGTCAACATACTAATCTTAAGTGCGGCTTACTCATGCTTCTCTCGGTTAATTTCTTGTTCACCAGAACTAGCTTCAAGAGTTTAAATCCAGTTTTATGAAACCCGACTACTTTTGTTTACACAGAGTCTAGCTAGGTCAGATGTTCTAATTAATTTATACTATTGTGGCTGCCAATAGTCTCATTTTGTAACACACCTGTACAAAATTATTTTTTTAAAATGTACAGCAGTAGCGTATTTCAGAAAAGCGAAACTGCACATACCAGGCAGACAACACAAACTTAGGTATACAATGTTCTATGTGACCTACAATTTTTGTGCCAGTTTAACAGGATGACCTGGTTTTATTGTTTGCACAAGCTTTAACTAGAAGGAAAGAAATCAAACTTCTTTACACTGAAGAACGTTATGTTGTGCTTGACTGAAAACAATAAGCTTTAATCCAAAGTTCTGGAGGGCTTATTTACTGTATCAATCACTTTTCAGGGCAAAGCCTGAGATAGCAACATACAGAGAGAAATAAAAACAACAAAACCGCAGAAGATGCATATGAGATACTGAATTAAATCACCAAAGTTGTCTTAAGGCATCCGTAAAAAGATCAACTCTTAAGGCCTTATTGAAGTCAGAAATGAAAAGTTGTTTGACTTCCGGGAAGGGTGACTTAGCCTGTGCCTGCTTTTGAGACGGGCTCCTGCCTCAAAAGAAGCTTATTCAGATATATCAGTCAGTTTTTTCTTTTTTTTTGACTGATTAAACTTCTCCCGGGTAGGGAGAAACGAAGAGATTAACCTCAAAGCCTATTTTTGTTGGGACGACCAGATCTCATTAATTTATGGGACGAGGTCCAGCCGACGAAGGTGGGACGGATTTTCAACAGCAAGCTCTATCTGTTAAAGCGAACGTTCATCTTATCTTCTAAGAGAGAACGCATTAACAGGCAAGCACCCTTCTTTCTATATTTTTCTTTTACTTGACTTAAATTGTTGCTGTTTAAAAGAGATTTGCCAGATTGATCGGTTTTTGACATCTCACTGGGGAGCCGTAACTTCTCTCTGCTACGCACTAATTAATAGCTTATCTCTGTTTTTGTTGCAAAAAGCTGTCCTGGATTTGCATTCTAAAGATACACACAGAAGAGGGATTTCTATTCCAGATTTTTATTTTGAAAAATATTATACTGTTTTGAGACTACTCTCTTTTTGGTCTATTTTATTTTGACGAATCTGTTTCTTGACGATTGCCATTAATTGTTTCGATCCTGGGAACTGCATTTTGTTTACTTAACTATTGGGGAGATAAGGCTGTCTGCTCTGTTTATACTGTGATGTCACCAAGTTTGGAGTATTAACCCAATTGTTGCTGAAATAAGAAGTGGTTTTCCTATATTTTTCTTTTAAAATGGCAATTAAGAAAGTGGCTGAGAATCTGGAAATAACTATGTTTCAGAAAATAATGGATGAGATTGAGATAACGAAAATTGAATTGAGTAAAATGAAGCAGGAGATTAAAGATATAAGGGTCCCTGTGAGAGAGGTGACCCTGGAAGGGGTCCCTGTGAGAGAGGAGACCCCGGAGATTGGAACAGGGGTCCCTGTGAGAGAGGAGACCCTGGAGACTGGAATAGGGGTCCCTGTGAGAGAGGAGATCCCGGAGATTGGAACAAACGTGGAACAGGAACAAGATTTGGAGTCTATGGACTTTAGAAATAAAATCTATTGTTTGGAACTCAATGTTATCTCTGAAGAAATTAATGAAGATTCTAGAGATAAAGTTATCAATGGCATGGATTATCTTCTGGACTGGAATGATGTGATGGAGCCCAATATAGAGAAAATCTATGGAATTAACTGCAGCCATGTGACAATGGAAAAACTTTTAAGAGATGACCCAGTGTGTTTTGAAAAAAAGAACAGAGATATGATTTTACAGCAGTATTTCAGCAACCTATTCAGAATGGATGGCAAGAAAATATTTGGGATAGAGGTAATTCCCATCAGACTCTTACTATATGACTATGGCTTTGACAGCAAGATTATTATGGAATACTGATAATGGAAGATTGGATATTGAAATTACTGGACTTAACAAGACTACTGAAGATGGAAGATGGAAAATGGAACTAATAGAGATAATAGAACAATGGCTACTGAAATTACTGAACCTAACAGATTCTGATGTGATGGATTAATTGAAATGTTTATTTTGACTATGGTTATGACAATAAGATTATCATAATTAGTAATGAGATGGATTAATCGATATGCTTATCTGGAAAAAAAATTGATAGATATATTTCTTAAAGAATTGAAATCTCTCTTTGACTTTTTGTGGAAAGAATAAAGTAATGTTTATGAGATTTGATGATTAAGTAAGATAACTACTGGAGGAAAGTGATTTTATAATATGACTTAAGAGACAGGATTGCTATATATTATAGACTTATAACTGATTTGATCTTTGACAAATGGGAAGTCAATATTTTACTCTTTATTTTTTATTTTTGTTTTTTTTTTCTTTTTTTTTTTCTTTTTGTTTAACTATTTTTGATTTTGTTTTTTGTCTTCGAATGTTTTATGATTTTGTTTTGTATGTTTTATGAAAATTTGAATAAAAATTATTGAAAAAAAAAAAAGAAATGAAAAGTTGTTTATATTTAAATGGTGCCTCCAAATGGATGAAACTGACATGGGAAAGGTAATAAGCACACACCCCTCAACCATTTATATGAGAAGACATGCAACCTGTAGGCTCACATCAAAATTTGCCTCATGTGGAGGGCTTATTCCAATTAATATTACTACCCTCCACAGAATACATATAGCATACGGAAATTATTGTGTATGTATGTACTGCCTTCGAGTCGATTCCGACTTATGGTGATCCTATGAATAGGGTTTTCATGAGGCTGAGAGGCAGTGACTGGTTACGATGGAATAAAACGCAAAACAAAAAACACAGGATTTGCAAGGAGAAGGAAAAAGATAACTAAATTCTTTTTCTACTATCATCAACTTTTCCAATGTAATAGTTATTTGTCCAGAGAGAACATTTGTATAGCACTTTACAATGGAAGGGCTTCCACATATATTACATCAGTAATCCTTACAACCACCATGTTAAGATCAGCCAGTGTATTGCAGAAATAAGGCATAGAGACAGAGGGAAAGCCCTTGCCTAAGCTGATGGCAGAGACGAGAACTGAGCCTGGGGATTCCAATATACAGCTCAGTCTCATAGCTGCTATACTGCAGAAAGAAATACTTTATGTAGTAACAGGCCAACACTTCCTTTCTGAAATACATGCACATGTTACATTTTCCAAATCAGATTTCTGTGAATTTTGAGACAGAAGTGTACAACACCATTATCTATAAAGTACTGGGGATGTGGCAGCTAAGCTGTTTTGATCCTGATTGGCTGAGCTGGTGTGATGGCCTGAGATGTTCAGTTGCTTACGGAGAGCAGTTTGCAGTCCAGATTCTGTAACTGAAGCAAATATTCTCAATTTGGCTGGAATTAAAGCTTCACACAGGGGTGGCTGAGGATTGGGAAGGGGTCATGAGACATAGCAGAGCTAAGGGCAGGGAGTCCAGGTGGCTGAAAGATGGATGCAGACCAGGCAAGGAACCTGAAGGAAGAATCAGGCGCCAAGAGAAAGGTAAGAATGGGGACTGAGGCAAGGGAACAGGGGTGGGTAAGGCAGTTCACAACAAACATCAGAAGGCAGGGAAAGAGGATACGAGAGTGGTTGGGAGATTGGTCAATAAATTGTGTGGCTAAGGGAAGTAGGCAATGGCCTGAAATGCAGGACCTAAGCAAAGATGAAGGTGAAGAAAGGAGAAGTTAAGAGAAAAGAAAGGACTAAGGCAAAACAACGAATAGGGCCTAGTGGCAGAAGGGCCTATGCATCATTGGCAGGAAGGAAGTGGGCAGGCAAGGAAGGAAGTCAAGACGGTGCAAAGTTGCTAAGGAGAGTCTCAACCCTGGCAGGGAACTTCTGCCCACTGTAGCTTCTATGATCCCTGCATGATTCTCACCTGGAACCCCAAAAGGGTCAAGAAAGGGCCCCCCTGGATTTTATGAATCAATTAGGACCAACCAGTTTTTTGGCTGCAGGTTTCTATTATTTTTAGAAGGTGCAAAGCGGCTTTTGTCAGGACGGTTTTATGCCGTCCTTGCTCCTCTTTCACATGCAACAAAGCCAGATTACACAAGTATTAGGCTACAAGTCTCAAGACTGTAAATCACTGTGCATGTCACATGCTTTTCTTCCTCCACAGAGGCCCAGCAAACAAGTTTGGAAATTTGCACCATACTGTAATACAGTAAAACAGCAGCTTAAAATGGGTCAGTCAGCGTACGTAGCAAATGCCAAATGGCGACAGAACAGGCATTGAAAATCTACCGCCATGAACAACTGTTTTAAAGTGCTGTTTTTATTTCTTTTGTTGTTATATTTGACTCAAACATCCAGAACAAGCGAAACAGGAAAGATATTTGATCTAAAATACATACTCTGATTTGGTTTTTCAGTTGCTCCGCCTCCTGGCGTAGCTGGTCAAGTTCACTCATCTTCCCGCGCTAAAGGTGTGCTTCTATGACACCTCTCAGATGCTCAAGAATCTGGGGGGAAAAATAAAAATAAAACAAGATGAGGTCAACTGAACTTAAGCACCCTTCTAGTGCAGTCATATGCATGTTTACTCAGAAGTAAGCCCAAATAAATGCACAGAGGATTGCAGCCTCAGTCTACATTATTTCAAATCTGCTTACATAATGTTTAGGTCATAGCCAGGGTGGAGTGTATCCAAATTCTGTGCTAAGTAAAGCAGAGTCCTACAGTCTCTGTAAACTGAGCAAATCTGCATGCTCCCCATTATTTTGCATAATTTATTCTGATTTTCCTACTCATGGGGCAGGGCAAACGGCTACGCATGAGAGTTAAGCTAAACCATTCTCCGTTGGAAACATTCTGCAATTCCTCTGAGTCTGAGATTTCAAAAGACTTGCCCTCACACATTCTCTATGTCAGCCTTCCCCAACCTGATCCCCCTCAGTAATTCTGGATCACAACTTTCATCACCCGTAACCATCGGCCATGCTGAGTAGGGCTGATGGAAGTTTTTAGTCTAAAACAACCAGGAAGCCCCCAGGTTAGCGAAGGCTGTTTAAAAATATATTTGTAGCAATAATGTCCAGAAACCTGCTTTAAGAAAAATAAGCTCAAAGTTGTAGTCCCCTAGAAGCCCATTTCTGCATCCAACACATTCTGCAAATTTCCTGCACCCTTGTGGAACTGTGGCACATGTGTATTCCTGTCCCAGCTTAACTCATTGCTAAGGACTGGTTCTAACCACTTTTGGTTATTACTGTCTTGCTGTTGCACAAATTGACAGAAGGAGTAAGCTCAAGCAGGACAGTATCAAAAGCCAATCCTTGTACTAGCGTTTCATTTGTAGTGGTATTTATTATTAAAATGCACTGCCATTTAAAAAAATCTTGATCAAATAAGAAGTCTCAGTTCAATGTCTAAAGCAAGTACAGATAAAAAGCACTGTTTTGCTATGTAGCATGAATTTGTGCTCTGCCCTTTGGTTGTAGCAGAAACAGTTTATCTAAGTTTGCTTTCAGCAAAGCATGGAAACTGGAACTTTGGGTATCTGGAAATTAGGATATATCTAAGTTATTTCTACCCTCCATCTTTAAGGGTTTACAACACACTGAAGACTATGAAATTAATTCTTATATCTTTCTGACAAAGAACATTTAAGTGTAGTAGTGCACTGTATTCTCTCACAAACTGTGCCAGTGCAACGTGGGGTGAGAGTCTTACTGCCAGAAGTAGGTACGGTCTGGTAGCAAACCTGTGATTCAAACTCATCACACCATATGACAGAGAAGGGAAGAACAAGATCTATATTGAAGTACATTAGTAATGTTGTGGGCAGAAATCCCATTTACATTGTTATATGCCTTCAAGTCGATTATGGCGACCCTATGAATCAGCAACCTCCAATAGCATCTGTTATAGACCACCCTGTTCAGATCTTGTAAGTTCAGGTCTGTGGCCTCCTTTATGGAATCAATCCATCTCTTGTTTGATCTTCCTCTTTTTCTGCTCCCTTCTGTTTTTCCCACCATTATGGTCTTTTCTGGTGAATCATGCCTTCTCATTATGTTTCCAAAGTAGGATAATCTCAGTTTCATCATTTTAGCTTCTAATGATAGTCCTAGTATAATTTGTTCTAACACCCAATTATTTGTCTTTTTTGTGGTCCATGGTATCTGTAAAGATCTCCTCCAACACCACAAAAAATTCAAATTCCAAGGCAACGCAACTTAGGTCCTGGAATAGTTTTAGCAGCAGAGGAGACATGTTTGCTTTTTTTTTTTTTTAACTGTCCCCTTTTGCAGGCAGTATGGGCAGACGTTTTTGACTGCATTTAACCTCAAATCACAGGAGAAATCACTTGGTAGTGTCTAGGTTTTTAAATGAAAACACTTTTTATGGAAAAATCTTTGGGTATGTCTGTTAGCATGCAATCATCATAGCAAAATAGTAGCAGATCTCCATACCTAATATTTCCCAAGTATTAATGGTAGAATATGAACACCTCTCTCACACACATAAAGAGGGACTCCCAAAGAGTTGGGCTCTTCCATTTTTTTTAACCAGTAAAAGAAAACAGAGTGACACTGTCACTTAACACCAAGTATTGCACTGGCAGTTTTTCATATTTTTTGTTGCACGCGGGAGTTACCTTATCTATCAACTCCTGGAGCAGAGGTGCGACATAACCTTGCCAATCATAGGAATGATCAAAAATAAGGTTCAAGGAAGACTTCTAAGAGCATCAGAAGGTTAGCTTCTCTACTAAATAGTGAAATGACTATGGTTTCTTTCTTAACCCTTCAATGCACATAGGGGCTGAGTTGTTGTTCCCACCATCTCCGCTGCTGCTAATTCTTCCCTACCCAAGCACATTTCAAGTTCTTTCTGCCTTATTTATTTATTTACTTTTATTTATTAGATTTGTTAGTCGCTCATCTGGCTGGTTGTCCAGTCACTCTAAGAGACGTACAGAAAAAGCATACAAATACATTAAAACATTAAAATCTCATTAGCCTTATCATCTACCTACCACAACCTCACATTCTAGTTCCCAATTAGCCAACTCACTGTTTTATCCCCACCACTCCAGAGCCAGGCTCATAATGGAAGATAAAGTTATGAACGGCTACTACCTCTTACGGCTAAGTTCTTCCTCCCTTGTCAGAGTGGTGTGCTTCTGAATACCAGTTGCTGGAAACCACAGAAAGGGAGAGTGCTGTTGTGCTCAGGTCCTGCTTGGCACCTAGTTGGCCACTGTGAGATCTTTTAAAATTGCCACCTTCTCTTCTTATAGGACTTCCCTGTTCCCCATGCTGTGTATGGGGGAGAGGGTTGGGACAATAGCCACACTTGAATAGCAAGCTACATTAAAAAACTAAACTAAACCCTGAACAAGTGAACTGACTGATCTAAGCAGCACTTGTAATTAAGATAATAATTCTGAGTTTACCAACATTCACCCTTTTATTCTCTCTCTCTCTCTCTCTCTCTCTGACAAAATTCTGCTTAGGCCTCAAGAACTACCACCTTCTAATTATCATTCTAGTCTCCCAAGTATTAACAATACATTCTCAGAAACTCCCTAAAAATACTTACAGGACACAGAGCTTGTAAACCTCCAGTCCTATTAATTTCAGAAGCTATTGGTACAATTTCCACATGGGAACAGGTCTGAACTGTCTGCCTCCTGGTAGCAGTGTCATTGTTAAGCCTTAACAATCTATTTGCTGAGCTAAGCTACTCAAATCCAGCTGAAACCACCATGCTGTCCTTTTAACACCCATCACCATTCTGATCTCTTTGGAGGAAAGTCTGTCAGAAATCCTGCCACTTGTGACTGGGTGCGACTGATGGAGTTCCACTGTTTAGGAGTCACTGGGTATCGATTTGTGAGGCAATCTTAATTAGCATGTGGTCCCAGCAAAACATAATATACTACTAGGGCAAATACAATTATCAGTTCCTTCCTATTCGTTGCTGCTAGCTTTTCTGGTACTTTACGTCCAAGAGAAGTAGCTGCTGTAGGACCACATTCCTCATGTTCTAGATCAAGAGCAGTGCTGAGATGTTATTGTATCATCTTACAAGGCCTTACGAGGCACAAGGAGACTGCTTGCCCTTGCCGGAGGGGAATTATTACTCTACTGCCCCAACACTGTAATTTGAGATTCACTTTCTGCATACATTCTTTCAGTCCCAGATTCTCTTTACCCAAGGGTGTTTAAAGCAAATTACACATTTAACTAATAATCACTATCTGCCTTAATGAGATTAGGATGACATGAGTAACAGGCAGGCAATGTTAAGGGATTTGCAAGTTGAAATGGGCTAGTATTCTCATCATATTCTTATGGCCTCACTCCCATGAACAGCAAACCTAGTCACTGAGCGCTAACAGAACTGGAGTCAAAAGTGGGCCATCAAGAAAAGAAAGGCCTGGACATACAACATACTCTGGAGGAACAGAGGTTTGCAAAAGTACAAAAACACTTAACACATGAAGCCTAAGGGACCCCAAACTTCAAAACAAACAAACACGCAGACCAACAAGGGCTGAAGCCACTTAGCAGCCATGGAATGTTGAGTATCGGCTGAAACGAAAACCAGAAAAGGGGGGAGATGAGAAGAGTGGAATGGAGGGAATGGTCGATTGGAACCCTGAAGAGGAATTATACAGTACAGCTTTCTGTTTCTGGACTCACTTGTCTGTAACTTAGTTTCCAGCAAGCATAATTCATTCAACACTCTCCCAACATTCTACCACATACAGCAAGGCCAAGCAAAAGGACCAAAAAGCAGAGAAGAGATGGCATCATTCTTAATGGCTGGGGTAAATTAAGAGTGCAAAGAAAGTTTTGCTCCAATCCCAGATGCGCAAGCCCTTTTCTTTCTCCTGTAAGAGTGACCGACTGCCATTCATCCCTATTAGAGACAAGTACTGCATTTGGGACATTGTTATATAAACTGAGGGCATTCTTCTCCTCCTCTCCAAACACCAGAGTCCCTGCAACAGAGATGCCTTCCTCAACACCTATTTTATCTTCAAAACAATGGGGATTTTGCTAGCCCTGTATGCAAAACAATGCCGCTATTCTGAAGCCACTATTTCAATAGTATAATGGGGGTAGAAGGGAAGAGGTTATATGCTACTTATAACTACATTACACCACCAATCTCATTTAAAACATGACAGTATCATGGACAACATACGGACAAAAAGCTCTTCCATGCAAGCTCATCTAATTACCAGAAACCTGTCTAATCTGCTGTCCAATTTAAATCCTCTTATTGAAACTGATACGTGGCCTACACACTTTCAGAATGTGAAAGTACAACAACACTGTATTCCTTCTAAAGTTTTTGAGTTGTGTCCTTAGTGCCTGGTTCTGGTCAACGCTTAGATGGGAGACCACTTGACAGCCCAACGTATGTTGCCTTAGGCTCCCCATAGGGAAGACAAGATAAAACAAACAGGGATGCAGAACTAAGGCAAAGAGCAAGCTGGAATGGGCTGGATGTGTGCTTGGAGTACTCCTGAAAATTTCAATGTTACAATTTTATAACAAAACATTTTCCTTTAAAAGTTTGTACAACACAACTGTGGAGAAGAAACATGCACTTGAGTTTTGTCTTTAATGTTTGGGTATAAGTAGCACCAGAGCTATTGTTTAACAACATTCAGTTGCAACACTCAGGTGGTGAAGGGACTCATTTACCATTTCCATAAGAACCAAAGAAGAGCCTGCTGGATCAGGCCAACGGCTCGTCTAGTCCAGCATCCTGTTCTCAAAGTGGCCAACAAGATGCTCTACTAGGAAGCCTGCAAGAAGGACCTAAGTGCAATAGCTCCTACTTGTGATTTCCAGCAAATGGCATGCAGTGGTATACTACCTTCGCCAGTGGAGGTGAAATAAGGTAATAATTGTGGCTACCAGCCATTAACAGCCTTATCCTCCATGAGTTAGTCTCATTCTCTATTAAGGCCAAGCTGGTGGCCATCAAATTCCAGTTTTTCCAAGATTGTTTACTGAAGGGAAAATGGACTGCCTTCAAGTCGATCCCGACTTATGGCAACCCTACAAATAGGGTGTTCATGGTAAGGGGTATTCAGAGGGGGTTTATTATTATTATTGTTGTTGTTGTTGTTGTTATTATTATTATTTATAATATTTATACCCCGCCCTACTTCCGTAGAACTCAGGGCGGCTTACAATTAAGAACCATAAACAATTAAAACAGCAATCATACAGATTAAGACATTTAAAATGACTAAAAATCAAGAAAAAATAAAAATATTTATCAATTTCAATTAAAAGCTCGTCTAAATAAAACAGTCTTCACCTGGGCACGAAAAGACAAAAGCAAAGGGGCCAAACGAACCTCAGTGGGGAGGAAGTTCCACAATCTGGGGGCAGCCAGCGAAAAAGCCCTATTCTGTGTTTTCGCAAGAAGAACTTGCGGAAAAGATGGAATAGTGAGTAAGGTCTCATCAGATGATCTTAGAGTCTGGATAGGTTCATAGAGGGAGACACGATCTAACAGAAAACCTGGACCTAAGCCGTATAAGGCTTTATAGGTCAAAACCAGCACTTTGAATTGTGCCCGGAAACAAATTGGCAGCCAGTGGAGCTGGTATAACAGAGGAGTTGTATGTTCTCGGGGCCCAGCTCCAGTTAACATTCTGGCAGCAGCTCTTTGTACCAATTTAAGTTTCCGAGCAGTCTTCAAGGGCAGCCCCACGTAGAGCGCGTTACAGTAGTTACCACTGCCTCCCTCTGAGGCTAGTCCTCCCCAGCTGAGCAGGCCCTGGCCAGTTTACCACAGCTGCACCAGCCAGCCCCTTCCTTGTCCGCAACTGCCAGCTGGGGGGCAACTGGGCTCCTTGGGACTATGCAAATTGCCCACGGCTGCACAGGTGGCAGGGCACGTAACCCCTGAGCCACTCCCTGTGGGGTGATCTTCAGCTAGCCCTTTACACCCAGGAGACACGAGTGGGGATTTGAACTCACAGACTCTGGACTCCCAGCCACAAATTTGCAGGGTTCCAAGACACAAGGCCAATGGAGAGGAGAATGGAGTTTAAGCACAACAGCACCAATCGTAGGCTGATACCTGCCACATTTGTGCAATCACATAAGATGACCAATACATGAACAATCCTTTTAATTTAATTAATGCTTTTAATTAGGAAATTACTCTAAGACAGGCCTAGCTTTTTTTAAAAAATTACAGATCACCTTTACTTATTTTTGACATGGCTACTGTTCAGTGTTTTTGATCAACTTCTTTTTTCATCTTAATGTCAATATCATTATTTCCACCTTGGGTGCCTATATATAGGTGGGATATACGCTGAAATAATAATATAAAAATATGCTTTATATAGCACAACCTCACACAGGCCCTGATTTTAAGGTTTGTTTGCTAGTTACAACCTGTGACAGGAAGGGAAAATATACAGTAAGTCCTGCTTGCTTTTCACTGCATGTTACCTCATTCCAAAACAAAAAGGTAACTTGCACATTTCCCCACTGCCCCTACAAGGAGATAGCTGGGCTCCAGCAACACATGGAGACTCTGCATCTGCAATGAAAAGTGGAGTCACTTGTGAATTCTGTTCTCCCATCATACTGTAACATTTGAACAAGCCCCAGTGCAAGTGCTTAAGAGCAGTACAGATTAAACAGAGAATACATTCTCTGCCAAGGTAAAATCTGAAGCAAATCTGGGACTACAGACCACAACCTTGCACAAACCAATTCCTGGCATTCAGAGATCAGTTGCCTTCACAAGGGATGCAACAAAGGGACCCTTTTTAGAAGTAATGTCCATGTATGACAGATAACATAAAGTTCAAGGTGCTATGTTATTCAACGCTAAAGCTTTTCCCACTTACTTTTTTTCTCAGTATAATGGAAAGCCAACTTCTGCAGCCAAATATGTAACTGCTGCAAGAAAAATAAACCTGAATCAGTATTTTAAATTCCAAACTGATAATCTGCAGTGCACAGAATATAGGTTCATGGCTGCCTAGGTAGGGTTTTTACCCACTGACCTGCTGACCTCAAAATATAGCAATGTGCCCTCCCCCAGATTTAAACAACAACAACAAAATAGGTGATAGCCTCTTAGTCTTATGAAGCTACAAAGGTCTAGGATGGAATAGGGATAAGGATTAGTTATTTGAAAGGTCAGCAGGGAAAGAAGGAAAACCTTAGTCAGTGGACAGGTCAGATATTGTAAAATAGTAGCCAAGTGTTTGAAGAATTAACGGAACTAACAGAGATAAACTTATGGCAATTACAAAAAGTTAGTTAATTGTTAAAGAACAATGAAGTTAAATTCAAATTATTTACAGCTAACAGTCTGAACAGTTTTTCTTGGCTTTTATCCTGGTAGCCAGAAAAATAGCCTCAATTACATTTTTTTAAAAAATGAAACAGGCACCAGACACATGGCAATTACAGGACAAAGGTTTTAAAATGTTATAGTTACAGTGCAAAGCACAGGGAACATACAAAGGTCAGAATCAACATGTTTTCACTGAAAGAAGCAAAGCACTATTCCCACAAGGTCTCTTTGCTTCATAGAATACCTGACCAAACCCAGTTACTGTCAAATACCAGACAGTCAGTCGCTCCATAGAGATGACCAACTGCCCAGTTTAAGGCTGACCCACAAAAGGGCCTTCCCATCCACAGTTCCCACTTGTGCAACGCCCTCCATGGTGATATGTGTCTGTCATTAATAATATTCAGGAGGAAGTTAAAAATATCCCTGTTTGCTCAGGCACCTGATTGCTGAAAGAGACTGCTTGTGATAACCTTGAAATTATTAGCTGCGAGGGCATGTGATTGTTTTGATTTTTTAAAAATTCTAATTGTGTTGTTTTACTGCTTAGTTGGTTGTTGTCCTGAGCTCCTTTGGGAAGAAGGGCAGGACAGAAATGTAAGAAATGATAATAATTTTTATAGCTTATAAGAACGTAAGAAGGGCCCTGCTGGGTCAGGACAATAGCCCATCTAGTCTAGTATCCAGGTCTCACAGTGGGCAACCAAAGAACTCTGGGAAACCCGAAAGGAGGATCAGGAAGTAATGCCTGATCCTTACCATGATTTCACTTGATTAGTTGGTGTGATTTATTTTTCCTACCATGCTTTCTAGCGTATGGTGAAAAGAAAGGCGTCCCCAATTGTACCCACTTGGTAAATTGGTCTGTATTAATGATCCATGGCAGGATTGAGAGGGAAAGTATTTCTCCAAGTTAGTCTCTCATGGCTTTCGGGAAACAGCTTGTCTTTTCCCTTTCTTCTTCATGATTTTCAGATGGTACCTATTTGAGGCATTTCTTTTGAAATATATGACTGCAATAATCATGAGGTATTTAATATTCACTTACCTTTTTTGTGCTTAAGGAGGTTCTTAGTAAGAAACTGTACTCCTATATCTGAAGGCAACTTCAGTCCTCCCTATTTTGCAAATGCATGCCCGAATGCACAAACACACATCCCAGTTTAAAGAAGTTGACCATATTGAATCCAAGCACACACGGATAATCTGAACAAAACTCCTAATAGATGGCTTCACAGAATTAAAAGCAACACCTCCATATTTTTAAACCAACCATTTTATCTAAGAGATCTCCTCCAAAGAGAGGGAAAACATTTTATTAACCTCTTTTAAACACCATTATCAGTATGAATGAGCTTTTAAGACTGTGAGTGCTTCCCTACACAAAGAACCAGGAAGCAATAACACAACGTTACAGAACTGCACAGAGGGATGGGACTTTGTTCCACAGCAACAGAGCAAGTTGGTAACAAGGAGCTGGGCAACCACCACCACCACAGGATGCGACAAAGTCAGCCACAGTCGTCTATATTGCTGTCCTTTAGCGTACGCTGAAGAAACAGACAAACCGCTCTATATTTACCATATGGTAAGATGGTCATTTGTACTAATCGACATCTAATCAGCTATTGAGTGGTATCCCAATCTTAGGGGACTCAGTATTCAACTCTGGTTCAAATAATCGTTATATTGGAGATGACTACCCCATAAGCTACAACTTTCAATACAAAAGAGTTAAAAATATCAAAGAAAGTCAAATACTCATATTCCATTAAAAAGATAGGTGCCTTTACTTTTGAGCCACTCCTTCCTTTTAAAAAAAGTGCATATCAAACGTTAAGAGGACGCAATGGAAATGGGGGGAGTACGAAGAGAGACACCAGTTCCTCTTTTAAGAGCGGCTTTGCTATTCTTGTGCCTTCAAGTCGGTTACGACTTATGGCGACCCTATGAATCAGCGACCTCCAAGAGCATCTACCGTGAACCACCCTGTTCAGATCTTGTCAGTTCAGGTCTGTGGCTTCCTTTATGGAATCAATCCACCTCTTGTTTGGCCTTCCTCTTTTTCTACTCCCTTCTGTTTTCCCCAGCATTATTGTCTTGTCTAATGAATCAGGTCTTCTCATGATGTGTCCAAAGTATGATAACCTCAGTTTCATCGTTTTAGCTTCTAATGATAGTTCTGGTTTAATTTGTTCTAACACCCAATTATTTGTCTTCCGTTTTCTTTGTTTTCCTAATTTTTAAAGAATCTTTCTGCTGCTCTTCCCCCCCCCTCCCAAATTGGCTTTAAAACAAACTGGCTTATTGTTTTTATTGGGGCTGCTTGTTTTTCAATTCCTCCTATCCACTTTAGGCTCTGTTGGAGAAAATACAAAATAGTTTTTTAGAAATATATACAAATGAAGACTCGTTCTTAAAACTGACTTGGAGACCATTTGAGGTTGTCTACTGGGGATGGGGCAGAATCAATAGGCTAGTTCCCACCCTTCTGAAGAATATTAGGAACAGGAACAGCATCTGTAGGACAAGTGAGTCTATATCGGAAGACAAGGCAAATCCTTTCCTTCAGTTATTTGATTCTGATTAGCCAAACCCAATTTGAAAAATAGGGATAATCAGACTTTATGTAACATTTTCATGTGGTCAAAGTACTGAAAATCACATGTCAGTATTATTACCCTCATGTTCCTGATATATATGAGAGAGAGTGAGAGAGTGAGAGTGAGTGAGTGAGAGAGCAAGAGAGAGAGAGAGAACTCTAAGGTCATGCAGTGAGTTTATTGCAGAGGCAAGATTTGAAATAGGAACTTTCTCCTTGTAGCGTTTAATTTCTTCTTCACATAACAAAGAAAGTGCTTCCTTTGTGGCGCCCCTTCTCAAAATTTCATTTGTTTTCACCCATGCTTTTAAGTACACAGCATGGCATTCATACGATGCAAGTCCACCACATCTAGAATTTGTTTGTACACAACGAGGCAGCATTTGATTGGCTGGGTTATGAAACAAGTTTTGCAATATTACCAGATCATGCGTCGAGATATAATGTCACCCTTTTCACGAAGTGCCATTCGACCGAGGATGAGACACACACACACACAACCGCCCATCTGAGGTACAACTGTCATTGCCAAAGATGGGCAAAGTAACAGCAGTGAAGAAATGGGGTACATTTTGGAGGAAAAAAACTATATATATATATTTACTCTGACAGAGGTTTCTACCGCATGAAAATGCAAATTTCAGTATGGAAATTGGGGAAATCCCTAGTTTTAAAAAAATACAGCAGCATGCTGTCCCTGAAGAAAGCTCTCTCAAGATACAAATATAACAAGCAAACTGCTGATTAAAAAATGTCTGCAGCACTTGAAACTGCAAGAAGTTCTGGTTCTGTACAGCTAGGCCAGTGGTGTATAATTTTAACACTGCAGTTAGAAGAATATGTTTTCTCTAAATATGGAAGTTGGTGTGGCAACACAGAGATATGTTCAGTAACATAAGCAGCAGCCAGAAGACTTTCACGTTATTTCACACACACAGAACAGGCACAAGCAAGGACAAGGTAAGCGAGGCGGTACGAACCCAAGAGAAATCCTGCTTGATGAGAGATTTGAGGCCTATCTAGTCCAGTGGTGTAGTGGTTAAGGTGTTGGGACTACGACTTGGGAGACCAGGGTTCAAATCCCCACACAGCCATGAAGCTCTCTGGGTGACCTTGGGCCACTCACTGCCTCTCAGCCTCATGAAAATCCTATTCATAGGGTCGCCACAAGTTGGAATCTACTTGAAGGCAGGACATTTACATTAGTCCAGCATCCTGTTGCCCATTGCGGCCATCCAGATTCCTACAAGATGTCCACAAGCAGGACACAAAGATGTCAGCACTCTCCTGCGCATGTTCCCAGCCACTGAGTCACTTCTGATCCTGGAATTAGCATATAGCCATCACATACATCCTCCAAGAATTAATCTAAGTCCCTGTGAAAGTCATCTTAGCTGGCAGCTTTAACACAACTTATGGTAGCATATTCCATAGTTTGTTTATAATTCTACATCCTGTCCTTCCTCCCAGAAACAGCCCAGGGCAGCAAACAGAAACACTAAAAGCTCTTTAAAACATCTTAAAAACAAAAGACTTCAAAACATATTAAAAGAAAGCATCTTTATAAATATATTAAAACAAAACAACTTAAAAACAACTTTAAACAAAACAACTTTTAAAACATCTTAAAAAGCAATTCCAACACAGATGCAGACTGGGATAAGGTCTTGTTATAAGGCTTGTTGACCTGGGATAAGGTCTTGTTAAAAGGCTTTAGTAGGCGCTGAAAAGGTAACAGAGATGGCGCCTGTCTAATATTTAAGGGGAGGGAATTCCAAAGGATAGGTGCCACCACACTAAAGGTCCACTTCCGTTGTGTGGAACGGAGCTCCTGATAAGATGGTATCTGCAGGACGCCCTCACCTGTAAGAGCATAGTGAACTACAGGCAGAGCTTGGAAAAGTTACTTTTTTGAACTACAACTCCCATCAGCCCCAGCCAGCATCATGCTGGCTGGGGCTGATGGGAGTTGTAGTTCAAAAAAGTAACTTTTCCAAGCTCTGACTACAGGTATATAAGGGGTAATATGATCTCTAGGATGCATACCTTAATGTGGTGAGGGAGTGTCAAAGAAGCTGACAGCTTAGACCAAGAGGCAAAATTCCCAGCAGGGTCACCCCAAGGTGGAATAGGTCAAAGCTGAGACACCAGACTAAGATGCATCCAAACTCAGAGGAAGACAATGGTAAACCACTTCTGAATATCTTACCATACATGGTAAGATACAGAGTATCCAAAATGCAACATAAGATATGCTGGAAGATGAGACCCCCAGGTCAGATGGCTCTCAGCGAGCTACTGGGAAGAACAACGGACAAGTACGAGTAGCACTGTGACTAATGACGCCATTGGATCAAAGCTGACACAACGCCCAGAGGCTGATGTGCACAGATGTGAAAGGAGAGTCCCCAGTTGTACAGTACAAGATTCATTCATGGAGGAACCGTATGATGAAGAACCAGAAATTTTAGAATGGGAGGTGAAAGCTGCTCTTAAAATACTTGGAAAAAACAAATCACCAGGAACAGATGGCATACCAATAGAGTTGCTATAAGTTACTGAGACGGAATTGGCTAGCAATGGCCCACAGACTGGAAACATTCAATATATATCCCAATTCCAAAGAAAGGGATCCGAGGAAATGCAGTAATTATCAAACTATTGCCTTAATATCCCATGCAAGTAAAGTAATGCTCAAGATTCTACAACAAAGGCTCTTACCATGTATGGAGCAAGAAATACCAGATGTCCAAGCTGGATTTAGAAAAGGAAGAGGTACCAGAGATCATATCACAAACAAATGTTGGATAAGGGAATGGACCAAGGAATTTCAGAAGAAATTCCCCGTGCTTTATAGATTACAGCAAAGCCTTTGATTGTGTAATCATGAGAAACTATGAAATGCTTTAAAAGAAATGGGGGTGCCACAGCATCTGATTGTCCTGATGTGCAACCTATACTCTGGACAAGAGGCTACTGTAAGGACAGAATATGGAGAAACTGATTGGTTCCCAACTGGAAAGAGTGCAAGACAGGGATGTATTTTATCACCCTATTTGTTTAATTTATATGCAGAATGTATCATACGGAAAGCGGGATTGGGCCAAGATGAAGGAGGTGTGAAAACAGGAGGGAGAAATATCAATAATTTAAGATATGCAGACGATACGGTACTACTAGCAGAAACCAGTAATGATTTGAAACGAATGCTGCTGAAAGTTAAAGAGGAAAGCACAAAAGCAGGACTACAGCTGAATGTCAAAAAGATTAAAGTAATGACAACAGAAGATTTATGTAACTTTAAAGTTGACAATGAGGACACTGAACATGTCAAGGAGTATCAATACCTTGGCACAGTCATTAACCAAAATGGAGACAATAGTCAGGAAATCAGAAGAAGGCTAGGACTGGGGAGGGCAGCTATGAGAGAACTAGAAAAGTCCTCAAATGCAAAGATGCATCACTGAACACTAAAGTCAGGATCATTCAGACCATGGTATTCCCGATCTATGTGTGTGGATGTGAAAGTTGGACAGTGAAAAAAGTGGACAAGAGAAAAAATCAACTCATTTGAAATGTGGTGCTGGAGGAGAGCTTTACAAATACCATGGACTGTGAAAAAGACAAATAATTGGGTGTTAGAACAAATTAAAATTATCATTAGAAGTTAAAGATGAAACTGAGGTTATAGTTTGGACACATAATGAGAAGACATGATTAACTAGAAAAGACAATAATGCTGAGAAAAACAGAAGGGAGCAGAAAAAGAGGAAGACCAAAAAAGAGATGGATTGATTATATAAAGGAAGCTACAGATCTGAACTTACAAGCAGGGTCGTGGAGTCGGAAGCAATTTCGGGAGGAGTAGCAGTCAGTAGAAATGTACCGACTCTGACTCCTTCATAAATGGCAAATGTATATTAACTAGTAATAACAAATTTACTGTAGTAAAATGGTAGCACAAGGCATTTCATCACCACCATGTGAATCTAGAGCTTGGAAAAGTTTCTTTTTTGAACTACAACTCCCACGAGCCCAATGCTGACGGGAGTTGTAGTTTAAAAAAGTAATACATTTGCCATTTAGGAAGGCGTCGGAGTTGGAGTCAGAGTTGGACAGTAGAAAAATAGAGGAATTGGAGTCGAAGGTCCGGCGTACAGACTCCACAGCCCTGCTTACAAGATCTGAACAGGGTGGTTTACAACAGAGGTCATCATAAGGCGTAATAACAACACAACCTTTCAGGTATCCTGGTCCCAAGCTGTATAGAGCTTTGTACACCAATACCAGAACCTTGAACTTAGCCCAGTAGCTAATGGGCAGCTGGAATATGACACAGTTAAGTCAGGGACTGGAAACCTGTAACCTTTCAGAAATTGCTGGACTGCAATTCCTATAATCCCTGACCATTGGCGATGGCTGGCTGGGGCTGATAGGAAGAGTGCATCAACTTCTGGAGGGCCCAGGTTTCCCATCCCTGCAGTAAGTCCAACGGAGAGGGGGAGAGGGAGAGACCCATTCACGGGTCCAAAACTATGGCTACCAGTGCTGACTGTATCTTTAGCAGTGACCACAGAGAGACACCCACTTTTCCAGGTTTCCTGTATATCAAAGAATTCAAGAAGAGTCACTTGAGCAGATTTCCCTTGCCAAGTCCTCTGGGAAGCTCAAGAAAAATTGAGGGAATCTCTTGCTGGTTCTGTCACTCTTCAAAGCACAGTACAAATTGACAGACAAGACCCTTCCCCTGATGTGATTACTCAAGACACTCCAAGAATTCAGAAAGATCAACAGTGGCCACAAATCATGAGTGGATAGCAAGCAAAGCCAGAATTTGTGACCCTTGGTCCCACTGCTGATAATGGGAGGCTAAGATCCATGGGTACAAGCCATTCTATAACTGACAACAGAAAATCCTCGGTTGTGTTCACTGTAAACTTAAAGCCCTCCCCCTCTGGTTATTCTGTGAAGTCTAGTCTCAATGGTTGACGGCATGCCATTAAATTAAAAGAATTTCTAAACACAGTGATGTCAACAGTTTAAAAATCAGGCTCCCCTTCAGCCCAAATGGTCAAAGCATATGTAACTGAAGGGCGAAATATGTCCAAACCCTACGTATATAGCTTGTAAATAGCTACTTGCCTGGTCACCTGTGGGAACTAAAAATGTGCCACACAAAAAGTAGTTTTCCAAAAGCTAGTTATTTTCTTCTAGGCCACAAGTGACTAATACTGGCACACTGAAAATAAAATTTGGGGACTGATTTGTAAGGGTGACCCAGGATAGGAAGTTTCATGTTGTGGTCCCTCTGGGACTCTCCCCAAGGAAGCATCTTTGGCACATGCGTTACCTGTTTGGCACAAGGTGACATCTTTTTTTTTTAATTCACCCAGGCTTTTCAAGAGGTTTAATTTACTACAATTTTATTCTGTTATGTTATAAATGTTTATTAAAGCCTGTAAATCATTTTGGGAGGTTGTACACTTAAAAGCAACATTTGTTATTTTATTAATTAAATTTGTTAAGACGCCTAATGGCAAATGCTCTCTGGGCGGCATACAAAGAAAAAACAGAACACCTAAATGTTTCAGATAAATAAATGAATGTTCCATTGACAACTATAGTCAACCGAAGGAGAAAAACATTCCAAAGAGAGACTGGTGTCTGACCAAAGGGGCAACATGTCAAGAGTTAATGATTATTACTAGGATTATTTAATTATCAACAGTTGGAATGTGACAACATGTCAATACATTCTGCTTCTTGTTCACAGCCATTTCAAAGTATCAACTTCACTGCTAGCTGTGAAGTTCAACCTCTCCTGACTTATGGGGTCTTCTCACCATCCCCTTCTGGAAAAATATATCTGGTTGCAAAAGCTTTTACCTTCACTTTGCAACTGAAGGATAAAAAACGCAAGGCACTTTCTGAAGAGTTATTATAATATTTTTTGTTCAAGCTACAGAAGGGTGGTCTTTGCACAAAGGAGTACTTTTTAATTCCTTTGCTTTTTCGTTTCATGTTGAAAGGCCCTGCTGCGTACATTCCAGTTCTCCAAATTACTAGTTTGTGCCAAGTGTTCCAACATGAGCTATTTGATGAAGCAGCTGCAAGTTAGAAGGGCACCATGGGTATTAGCATGTAGGCGAGAACTCCAAATGCCCAATTTTGATTCAGATTTCACTCGCACGCATAAATTCCCAGTTCAAAAAGACTTTATTCATTTATCTCATCTGAGCTATCCAATCAAAGTTCAAAATGAACACAGCCCAGCAAGCTAAGGGCTTCTATACTTCACAGAAATCAGATTTCAAACAATGCCTACAGCTTACCTTGAAGGTAGGTATCAGGGTATTCTGAAAGAGGAGCAAATTTGTGTTCGCGGCTGTAAGGTGCCTGAAGATCTAGTGCACTACATGGTCTTTTGCCCCCTGTATAGGAATCCTAGACACAAATTCCTAGCACCTCTGATCAACCTTAAAGGGGGGTTACCTTGTGACATCCTAGTAGCCGAGCTCCTGGCCGATAAGCACAACCAGGTAACAGTTGCGGTGGCCAACTTTGCCCTAGCTGCAAAAAAGCTAAGAGCAATTTACGTAAAAGCAAAATGCCCCCAACCTTGTAATGATCGCAAATTTTAAGTTGTATGGTTTTAATGGTCGTATGGTTTTAAATTGTTTGTTGTATGGTGCAATGGCCTATGGCTAAAAGCAAATAAAGCACTGATTTATACTCAAGTCACCTTAGTTAAGAGGTTGTAAAATGTACAAAACCCCATGTCATCTTGCACTTAAAGCTTATAGACTGGGCTGCAATCCACATTGGCCTGGTAAGCAAAATATGAACTATTCCTTACTAGGACTATGAAAATATGCAAGCTTTTAAAATTTGAATTGCTGACATTTTTTAAAAGAACTTTATATATGATTCATGCCATTAAAAAGCATTTTCTATATATATTTATGGATACATATTCTTAAGAATTTGTCTTACGAATCAGTGGAAATGCATCTGGCACATTTTCTGAAATGCATCTGTACTTGTGTCTTCATATTACGTACGTGTTTGATTTTATTTTTGTAAGCCGCCCTGAGTGCCCTATTATAGGGTAAAAGGACAGGATAGAAATATTTTAAATAAATATATAAATAAATAAAATCTTCAGGATATCAAGGTTTTGGGCAACCACATATTTGTATCTCATTAGTGTGGAACAGTCAGAAGATAGATCTAGTCACCACATCTAGATATTTTAGACTGCATTGATGCAATATTATATATAGTGCCTGCTTTTCAGTGTTGTGAAGTCACTTCAGATTGTTTGGTTATTGTGTATTCTATAGGCTGCAGACCACAGACTTATTCTTTGTAACGTTTTAAAATCCTTTATCTATATTGTAAAAAATATATGATGTTCCTTTAATACCTTGATGTTGTTATTTTGCTCCTGCCCCCATCATCTTTTTTACTCCCACACTGCACTGAGCAAAGCCAAGGTTTGGCTTAGTGCATCATCCAAACCCAAACTCACGGTTAAGCTCTCTTCACTAACCATGAGCTAAAGTCAATGGTAGCCGCTCTGCACCCATTAAGAAAGTACAGCTAAGCGCGCCATTGCTGCAGTCAAACGAAGATAGGGCAAAGGTTAGCTTGGCCTAGTTCCACTCTCTACATAAAATATTCCCCTTATATTATCTATTATGTTAAAAATAAAAACTGTAGATCAAAAAAGACAAGATAAATGTTCTGTCCAACAGGCAGATCACTAATGCTTTAATTTCACAATTTTGTGCACAGCATGAATGCTGCTCAGTTACCTAAACTAATGCTGGATGAACTACAACTCCCACGAGCCCAATCCCTGGGGCTGATGGGAGTTGTAGTTTTAAAAAGTAACTTTTCCAAGCTCTGGATTCACGTGGTGGTGATGAAATGCCTTGTGCTACCATTTTACTACAGTAAATTTGTTATTACTAGTTAATATACATTTGCCATTTAGGAAGGAGTGGGACAGGAGAAAAATAGAGGAGTCGGAGTCGAAGGTCTGGCGTACTGCCTCCACAGCCTTGGACAAAACATATCCAGTCTTGGTGACCACCACTCCACCAAAATGTGTCACAATGTAAAAGTCCAGGTCAGTGCTTCTCTGTGCCTTCCATAAAGTCAACAAGTACTGTTCTTAGTTTGTATGACATGTTAAGAGTACCAGCAAAAGCCTTTTAAACAGATACGTTTTGTTGATAAATGCTGCACTGGAATGCGCACCTGTGATGTACTGCATGAGCCTACTGCCAACACAAGTGCTAAACTGCCACCAGTGTAATAATGTGGGATATCTTCCCAGCATCACAAAAGAAAACAGCCACATGAGGACAGTTTCATTACTACACTAAGCACAATGGGGGGCAGCAGCCATTTTGATTGAGGACAGTTTATGGGAACCCCAACCGCATATATGGTGCAATTGTACAACTGATGAAAAGTAAGCACATTGAAGGGAAGAAATTTTAACAAATATTTTAAGCAAGTTATTTTGCTGATTGCACTAAAAATTACATGCAATTAGCAAGTTGTCCAAATGTCTCGTGATGACAATTATTGTACATTGCATTATCTGGAAATATATTCCTCCCTCCAGCCCACCTCTGGCGGAAAAACTCACCACACCTGGTCAAAAAGCGCAGTTGTTACCTTACTGGGGCCATGAAAGGTTCTGTACTGACAGAGCCACATAGTCACTTTATCATAGAATATGGCTGTTGACAGTGGCTGTGGCTCAACTGTTCTGTTGATATATTTGGGAGAGGGGAGAGAGAAGAGTTGAACAAGCTAGATTCCACAGTAAAGGCATTAAACCTAAGTGGAGTGTGTGCCATATCAATGCTTTCTTTTCAATCTGACATACAGCTAGAAAGCGATGTATCATTTGTAACACAGCCTGAGAATTTGCGGATTTTCATCCTTAAGACAATCTTAAGTATATTTGGTGGTTTCCCTTCAGTATCTTCTATGATGTGGATACTTAAATATTCTAGCCTGCTTCTCGCTTTCTCACCCATAAGGTACCAGGAGACAAACTGAGTAGTATAAAACCCTCTAAGTTTTCCTTAAAAGGCAGCCCACCTGAGTGAACTGCAGGCATACAATGTAGTTGGAGAGCCCTCAAATACACAAGTCAATATTCACATTGAGTACAGTTGGTCACGCAATCAGTGCCAATGCTTCACCCATACAAGTTGATCTATCGTTCCTACGTACACTGTGCAACCTGTTTAAAAATGCTGTGGGCAAAGCTAAGCAGGAAAGCAGCTGGGGACTGTGACAGGCCCTGCCTCTGTTGATACCATGCTGCACCACGCTTTGCCCCTTAGGGAATTCCCCAGCTGCACAGACTGGGAGGGAGCACCAGAGGTTTTACATGCCAGTTTTGGCCGGAGTTTGAGACTCCATTTAACCATTTCCTAAAGGCTTTTTGCCTAATGTATTGTCACATTAACTGGAACACATCAGGATAAAACACAAATATTAAATTTGCATTAAAAATATTTTCCCGAGTACAAGAGTTCTCTTTTAATGGCCCAAGTCTCAGGAGCTTCCCTTGTCAACAACATACAACCCTCCAGTGAGCAAAATTACCAATTAAATCAGAATGCCTGATTCCTGTTTACCACTGACAAAGAGAAAAATAAGTTGAAAAACAAGCCACAAAATTCTATCCATGTGATGTACTCGTTTCACGTCTAAGTATTCTGCTTTCCCACTCAGATAGGAAGACCCAAGTAGATTACTCATTACAAATCCTAATTCATTCATGTTCACCAGCTAGCAGTTAAATCCCAGTCTTAATGACGTCTCCTCAGCAACTGTCTTCATATGATGCACAATATTTAACATCTAAGATGCCATAATGACCAGTTTTTAAGGGGTCACCTCATATTAGAAGGTCAGTGAGAAAGAAGGTAAGATGCCTTTTAGAGAGATTAATTAAAACAAGGATAAGCAGAGACATTTCTGTGGGATGACGTCTGCTGGGGAAGGGTAGCGTAACACAACAGCATTTGCCTGAGCTCCTCTTTAACTCAAGGCTGGGGTAACTATCCTCAAGTCTAGTGCACATAAGCTAGAATTTGAATTGTGCTAGGCTGAAGTAATATTCTTTTTACCCTGAATAAAGCCAGATTAACTCATCATGCTATGCTACCATCCATAGATTGGGCTTTGACTAAAATAATATATTGCTGTTTTGCCCTAGAACAGAGCAGATTGACAGAAAGACATATTTGCCGCAACACTTTAAAAAATATTTAACATTTATATAGTACTCTGTTGAAAAGGCTCCTCATATAGCTTACTAATCATGTACGGTAGACCAATATCACCTTATATTTGTGGGGAGAGGGGCTGACAGGCAGTACACTGCCTTAAGCCATCTACGCTGCAATCCAATACATACTTACCTGGGAGTAAGGCCCACTGAACCCAATAGAGCTCATTTCTGAGTAGACATGTATTGGATTGCAGCCCTGGTCAGTTTACAGCTAGGATGAAATGTAAACCAGGGACCTCCCAGCTGATAATATTAGCTACTACACTGCATCAACCTTTTAGCATTTTCTGAACAAAGGGAGTTAGTTATTGCTGTAACTCCCCTACTATTTTCAATTGTCTATTTCTATAAAAGTACAGATTGAATATCCATAAAACTATGGTCTATCAATTATTGCACCTACCTCATATTTAGCTTCTTTATAAAACACAAATAATTTTTACTAGCTAGCCTACTGCTTAGCATTACAACTAGAAGGGTAAGCAGGGATATTTGGGGGTGGACATGGGGGGTGGGGAGAGAAAAGAAAAGACAGCAGAGAAGAAGAGGGATAAAACAGCATTATTTCAAACACAAGGAGATGACTAAGCATTTGATTAACATAAACTTCCAGCCTTCACTAACCCGCTTATTGTTGCAAAAATAAAACAGCCTTTTTCCTGCTCACTCTATTGCAGGGTAGTCTCAAATTATTTATTTATTTATTTTAAAGAGCCGGAGGAAGGAAGCCTGCATGAAATGAAGACAAGAAATGTTCATGATTACTAATGAAAACTGGAATCAGAACAAAACGGAAGCCACACCCTAAACCTATACACAAATTCAGACCACATCCAAGTTCTTTTTGTAACTCACTGAAACCAGCACATGATACAGCTCAGATTTTTTCTGCGTTTGTAGCCTTGCTTTCAGAAAAGGATTACAATTATAGCTTTTAAAAAGCAAACAGCAGTTTGCAAGATCTTGGGCGTTGGCACAGAACATCAAACGTACAACGTATACATGTAAAAGATGATGCACTAGAAAAAATTCTTTAGTGCGAGGATAGTTTGATTTCTGTCTTGCATAGTCTACTTTTTTAAAAAACAGAATTCTCTATAGCCCACCAATGTTCATTAAATTAAATACATTATAATATTAACATATTCACACACACAAATATATACATGTAGTCATAATACAGACACAGATCACACACACCTCTGCATAATAGTAGCGGAAAGTTTTGGCAGCACACCAAGAGGAAAACATCATCGTCATAGTCCAAAAGCCTAGGAAAAAAGGAAAGTTCAGCCATCTCAAAGGGGTGCTGAAGGACATAAGATGGTTGCACCTATGTTCATATAATCATGGAATGAAGAACCAGGACGTGTAGACTACAGACAGAGTGCTTAAACCATAAAGTGCACAAGTTGCATAGTGGTGCATACAGCTTCCGCACCCCCATTTCACAGCCAGGAGCAACAAACTGCAAGTTCCAACTTAGTATAATATCCAAACCAGTGCTTGTGGTTTGTTTTTTCTCCAAGAAGCCAAGAACAAACCTTGGGCTTTACAGTGTGGTTTGTTTGGATGTTACACTAAGTCAGGGCTTGTGATTTGTTGCTCCTGGCTCGCTGAAGGGAGAAGTGAAATGAGAGCACTCAAACTGTGTGAGCGTTATGGTTTAAAAAAATACATCTTGGCTTAGCATTACATGCGAATGTGGGCACTGGATAGGCTGGAAGAGTTAACCTAGAATGGAGAAGATCACTCAGGAAAGCAGCCTGACCTCATATTTTGATTTTAAGAGCTGACCAATAACAACGCTCCTAGATAACTAGTTATGGTACTCAACTATACACAAAACAGTAGGTATATATGGACTTTCATAAGGCTTAATACAGCACTACCTGGTATGAAGCCATCATATTTTAAACTCTTTGTGTCAATCAGCTGAATCATCTAACTGATGGTTCAGCAAAGCTTAGAAAGCAAATTCCAATAGCAAAGCACTTCTCTCCATTAAAAACAAAAAACAGTATGCATTAAAAGAAATCAAACAAGTGGAAACAATCTGTTGTAAACTGCTTAGATCAACTACTCAACTCCAGCTGTGTCAGAGTAAGCAGTGGGGCTCATAGCTCCGTGTAATATACAGTTTACATATATTACATAAACAGGTAATATTTTGTGCTGAAATACACACAGCTTTTGGAGCAAAATTATTATTGAGTGTCGGTGTGGATGTAGCGCTAACACAAACAATAGCTTAGCTCCCAGCAACAGAAAGGAAGAAGTGGTTGCCATTTTATCCCATGAACCAGCATGCTGTTTACCTTTAAACCATAGTTGAGTTCTAACTATGGTTTAAAGCAGTGATTCTCAAACGGTGCGCCCAGGCACACTGGTGCACCCTAAGAGGTGGCAAGGTGTGCCTCAAATATTATGGAAGTATATTTTAAAAATGAGAAGAAACCCATTTGTATAGGGTAAGTAATAGTTTTCTATAGTTTGTTGTGTTTATTCATAGTTTAAAATATATTAATATATTTTTAATTTTGAACACGAAGTGCGCCAGAAAATATTTATGTTTTACAGTGCGCCGCAAACCAAAAAAGTTTGAGAACCACTGGTTTAAAGTAACACATGCACCAGCCCAGTATCACACACAGATGACTGTGATTACCAAGCTCTTCCTCCCTATTTTTTATGTTTCTGGGTTAAGCATCCATACAAGTATTTTGCATTGCTGTTCCCTTATGACACACTTAAAAGAAGCCTTTCTATTAATGACTAGGTCAGTTAAGGTTTATAAATTGTTTATAAATGGTTGTGCTCACAATGGATCTGGAAAATATCAAGCAAATTTTAGTTATTGGAAACCACGTACACTAACAAGGACAAAATGTATCTACTTAAGGCCCTCAAAATGGAAGAAGCATTTTAGCTGCAGTCCAACAATGATCTGCAGGCCACTAACCATTTTAAAACAGTCCTGATTCTCCCAAGTAGCCTAACTATGGTTTCATCCACGATATATTACCTTGCTAGAATGTGATAGTGTTGGGGTAAGGGAAGGATAATGGGGTCATTTTTATGATTTTGAAAATTTAAACACAGTTTGATTAAAAAAACGGTCATGAAAATTATTTAGAGATTTAAGCATGATAACACTCTTTAAGTAGAGTTAGTGATGGCCACCAATGGCTTTAAAAGATTAGATGAATTCATGGAGGCTATGACTATCAATGGTTACTAGCCATGACAACTAGGTTCTACTTCCACTGTCTGAGGCAGTATGTCTCTGAATACCAGTTTCTGATAATTACAAGTGGGAACAGTGCTGTTGAGCTGAGGTCCTACATTCAGGCTTCCCAGAGACATCTGGCTGGTTGCACACTGTGAGAACAGAGTGGTAAACTAGATGGGCCACTGGCCTGATCCAGCAGGCTCTTCTTATGTCCTTGCACATGGCATTGGGACAGAATGTAAAAGCTGGGGTGGGGCATGCCTAAGAATTTTAGCATGGAAATCAACAGTACTGCTTCTAAAGAGCTGAAGACCAGGATTACAAGTTTCCCCTCCGCACCAGGATTACCAGAGGCCAAAAAGTATATTGATATGTTTAGGAAACTGACCAAGAAGGCTCTGTTCTTGATAAGATAATGCATTGAGACATTCTGTATTTCACAATCACTGCAGCTATTGTGAGGGGGCAGGGAAAACATAAGGTCTGAGATGTACACAAGCAGGCTTTAAAACAGAATTTGTCATTTTAAGGTATATTGAACTTCGTTCTGAGGATATACTATCCTGCACAAAAAACTCTTTCAACCTTAGAGCTTATTTTTCAGAATACCTTAACAGTGGACTGAGATTCTAACTTTATATTAGAACCAGAAAACCGTCTATTTCTGTGCCAGATCTGTCTTGAATGCACTTGAATCAGTCTGTGCCATTTCAATTAAAAAAAAACCCACATAAGATCAGTAGGTCAATTCACTTTAAAATACAGACTGAACTCATTTCTTCATCGTCACTATGTAGAACACGTTCATACAAAAGACTACGAGCACCAAGGACAAAATTTGAGACAACAGATATCTATTTTCATTAGCAATCAGAGGAGATACCCTTGAGACAGCTGCTGTGCCTGAAATTTTTAGTATGTTTATTGACCAGTCACCTTATATGATGAGCCTCTATTTAACTTAATAGAGACTATTATAACAAGGTAAGAAATTGCATACATTTATCTTGCTTTAAATCCTGTAAGGGCAGCCTGCACTATTGCTAAAAATAATTAACTAGACATCTTAAGTGATTAGGCTAACATACTGTCCTCGTTATCATGTAAACTAAACAATCATTTAGCATTACATGGATGAGCCTCCTAGAACCCAAGCGAAGTGATGTTTAGTTCCACTTTCAAAGAAGCATTTTGTATGAGTTGATGTTTACATCTACAACAGTTAAGCAAGCCAGCTTTTTTCACTTACTCCACAGATATTATGCTCCAGTTCAATTGGCTGACATAATTGTTATCAAACTGGAAAGGGTTCAGAGAGGCACTAATATTCATTTATGGTGGGAATGATGATTAAAATTATTGGACAGTATGTAGTCAACCCCCTCCCTCCAAGCTTGTTATCTAGTTTTGACAACTTCAAAAAAAATGTAAATGTACTGCCTTCCAGTCGATTCCGACTTATCGCGACCCTATGAATAGGGCGACCCTATGAATAGGGTTTTCATGAGGCTGAGAGGCAGTGACTGGCCCAAGGTCACCCAGTGAGCTTCATGGCTATGCGGCAATTCGAACCCTGGTCTCCCAGGTCGTAGACCTAAATTCAAGAAAGGAATAATATTTATGCTTGTTACAACCACACGAATACCATTTTGCCACAATGAAAAACCACTGCCGACCAAAGACCTCTGATAGAAAACATTACATCCGTAGCCACTGCGGAAAAGTTAACTCATCAAATTAATTTATCTAAGGGACAATTTAAAAAAAGATTCATTTTTCTTAGAATCCAACTAAGTTTTACTCAGAGGAAGCCCATGATTAATGGACCCAAGTTAGTCATGTCCATCAATTTCACAACATGGGAGACCAGGTTTCGAATCCCCACACAGCCATGAAGCTCACTGGGTGACCTTGGGCCAGTCACTGCCTCTCAGCCTCAGAGGGAGGCAATGGTAAATCCCCTCTGAATACCGCTTACCATGAAAACCCTATTTATAGGGTAGCCATAAGTCAGGATTGACTCGAAGGCAGTCCATTTCACTCTGAGCAGAATTAGCACTGGATACAACCCAAAAGACTCTGCAGGACACCCCAATCATGGTATACACACATTTGGAACAAAGCCTAATTAACAACCTAATATGACAAAAATCTATTGTGGAAACAAACGGAGGTCTCCTCATCCAACAATATCTCACAAGAATAATGTGATTATTCTGCTTGTAATTCTGTTGCACCCTTTAAGAAAATGATTGATGTTTCTAACAGTTCTATGCCAACATTCTCGGCAATCCTGCAAGATATTTGGGTATCCATATATAAAAATATTTTGTTTAGTTTTGTAATGCCATTTGTTACCACAAATTTAAAAAACAAGCAAAACCCAGCTTCACAGGCCATTGTTTGAAGTTAGTTGGCTTGGCAACTGCTGTTTGTTATAAATCATGATTACTAGTTTGTATGGAACCCTAAGCTGTATTTCTCTCAGCACAAGATAAACTGGGCAGAAGTCCTCCCAGACATGCAGTGGGTCAAAGGCAAGTGTCCGACACTTCACTCAGGCCCATCCACATAGCACTAAATGTGGCTTACCATTATGCACTAACGTAGCCATTGCCATTTCAATTGTCTAGGTAAGTGAAGAAGATGGAGAAAAAAGTGGAAAAATGTGTTCCCCTTCAAATAAAAGGAAAAGGCCAACTAACTGGTTAATTCAGTTTATCAAAAGACCAATACTAATATGCTTGGACTGGCCTTTGGGGTTTAAATCAGGATTCGAAAAGTAAAAAATATATTTTAATAAATCAGCCAGCAATTCAAAGGCAACAGCAAATGCCAATGCTGCTGTATTGGGGGGGGGGGGAATAACAGAAAACATACTACCTTTCTTGCAAGTGCATTTAACTTAGTTCTTATGGTTGAAGATTATTTTTTAACAGTCATTAGGATGTACGGTGGTGGCAGCTGAAAAAGGCATCATATCATGGAAGCAAAAGATCCATTTTATTGCTTTGGAGATTTCCAGATTCTTTTTATTATATGCCACAGCGAGGCCTGTATTGTCCCAGTGGCTTAGCGCTATTGAGATGCAGTCCAAAACGACCAAGGTTGTTTGACAGGGAAAAGGTGAGGAAATATAAAATGCCTTTGATTCATTCTGTTGGGAGTGCTGCTTTTACTACCCATTGTAAGCAACTGGAGTAGCATAAATCAAATCTTAACTATAGGAATCTGCTTTATATCAAATCAGATCACAGGTCCAACAAACTGGAAAGATATCCATACCAGTCAATAATGTGGCAAATCCATATTATTGGGAGTACAGAAACCAAGATATTAGTCCACGTTACTGGGAAAGACCTTTTTCATGTGCAGATGGGGGCTCCTATCATCTGGCCCATTTCAAAACGCAATATTCCAAAAGTTAGGTGCCCCCTTTTCAACCAAAACACAAACTGGGAAAGTACCAAAGGCTTTATAGCTTGTTGTCTCACATCTGGCAAATTGTGCAAGCCGCTTCCTGTTTAGAGCAGGCGTTTCCAACAGCTCGCTTTCCTGTGACGCAGAAGGCCTTTGTGCATATTATGTATATTGGGAAAACAGAATAAGGGCTCTGAGCACTCTTAGGAAATGCTGTTTAAAAACCATCCGCTTCTTCTGCTCTGAAAAAGATTTGATTGGTTCATTCTAGTTGAATCAATATTTTGATTAGGAATGACCCCAATTCCTGACAGGCAAGAAAAGAGGAAAAGGAACTCCAGGTGCTAGAAATGTAGTTTAGCGTAAGTACAATGTACTGACATATATATTAATACAAAATTTCTAATAAAACAAATGGAAAACAAAACTCCTTAAAAAAAATAGCAAGACAATTCCCCCACAGAAAAATAATTTCAAACAGACAGAAGTCTGATTAGCACAACTCAAAATATAACCAAAAGGTTATATGCATAAATATCACAATAATCAGTATGCAAACATACATAAGTAAATAAAGAACAATTCTCACATCCAAGGTATACTGCAATAACTCCTGATGGAAAAAGCATCCAAAGTGAAGTGTTTCATATCCGCTTGGACCAATCAGTTGATATTAATAAGATAGAATTCTAAAGAAAAAAAGTTTCACCAGATGCAATGTTTAAGGCTAATCAAATGCAATGAAACAGGACTTTTAACCCTATGCCAGCATAAAAGTTCCTGAACCTAAATAAATAGGAAGTAGATAGGCATCTGTCTGAATGGCCGCCTTTAGAACTAAGCACTAGGTAACAATAATTTGTGGGCAAAACATTACTTGTTTTGTTACATAGCAGAGCTAACACTATAATCCTGGTCTATCAAAATCATTCTGTTCTAGACACTGGCTGAATTGTAAAATCACTGGCTAGCATGCTTGACATGTGCAAGTGAGAGGGTGTTCTGTATAGCTATCCCAATAAAAAGGATATAAAAAGGATAATCATTATGTTTTTTCTAAAGCAGAGGTAGGGGAACTTGTCTCTCTGCAGATGCTGTTGGACTACAACTCCTATCAACTCTGACAATTGGCCATGCAGGCTCAGGCTGATAAGAGTTAGGAGTCCAAGAACATTAGGACCAGAGGCTTCCTGCCCATTTTAAAGGTTCCGGATATTTGAAGAAATCCTCACACAGTACTAACAATCCTACCTTATCTTTAAATGCAGAACAAAGAATGCTTTAAGACTGTATGTGCCTTTCCCTTTCCGCCTCCAAGTAACTAGGCTAATGACATTTCTTCTTTGATAACAACCTGAAATGTGGATTGTGATAAAACAAAAGTAATCTATGTATCACACACAGAGAACTAATGGGACACACACTGCATTCATATTTATTTTAATTATATTTGAGGTAGGTTAGGGCAGAAGAGTTACATTATACAGACATCCCAAGGCAGGTTACAACAGCCCAGCATTAAAAACAATTGAAAACAACCAGAATCACAAAATAGGTTGAGTCCTAAAAAAATACACCTCAGGCGTCAAAGGCCAGCTAAATGTGTCTTCAGCATTCACCTAAAGCTGTACAGCGAGGTTGCCAGATGCACCACAGTCCTAAGTCCTACTCAGAGTAGACCCACTGAAATTAATGGGCCTTAGTTATATCCCTTAATGTCAATGGGTCTCCTCTGAGCAAGACTAACATTAGATACAACACTTAGCCTGGCTTACAAAGACTCAAGTAGACTCGACCCTGCTGTGCTAAAACTATAGTGTTACATTTGAACTGGGCCAGTGATTTAAGAACATAAGAAGAGCCTCCTGGATCAGGCCAGTGGCCCATCTAGTCCAGCATCCTGTTCTCACGGTGGCCAACCAGGTGCCTGGGGGAAGCCCGCAAGCAGGACCCGAGTGCAAGAACACTCTCCCCTCCTGAGGCTTCCGGCAACTGGTTTTCAGAAGCATGCTGCCTCTGACTAGGGTGGCACAGCACAGCCATCATGGCTAGTAGCCATTGATAGCCCTGTCCTCCATGAATTTGTCTAATCTTCTTTTAAAGCCATCCAAGCTGGTGGCCATTACTGCGTCTTGTGGGAGCAAATTCCATAGTTTAACTATGCGCTGAGTAAAGAAGTACTTCCTTTTGTCTGTCCTGAATGTTCCAACATTCAGCTTCTTTGAATGTCCACGAGTTCTAGTATTATGAGGGAGAAGAACTTTTCTCTATCCACTTTCTCAATGCCATGCATTGAGGTGTATTTTTTTTGTACCCAGGAAAGTCAGCTCATGCAAGAAGTCTTATGAAGCTTCTATTAAAATCTAATAATGTGTCTTATTACTGAGTGTGGCAGTTTGGACAACTGTATTTTGACTGGTATTCCATTGCTATAATATGCTACGTAATTCTTCATTCTTCTGTAAGTGACATCAAAGAATTCTTGGAATAGAAAGCAACCTTCAAGTCTTGATCCAGAGTGCAACGGTAAGTGCTCCCATAACATGTACTGCAGTATGCTCCTGGACCTAGACCTTCACTAGTATTGGTTCCAAGAAACTCCATTACTAAAGGATCATTCTCCAGCAGAGATATCTCTAGTAGACAGAACCATTATATGCAATCATCATTTCAGAAGCGTTTATTATCAGGGATGGAGAACCTTTTTCTGCTGAGGGCTGCATTCCCTTGGTAGTGATTTCTTGTGGGCTACATGCCTGCAGTGGGGGGGGGAGGCAGAACAACATCCCCCCTCAAGATAATCATTAACCCACTCTCTTCCTCTCTCATATAATGTAAAGAAATTGCTGACTACAGGGAGATTGATACAACTGCAAAGCTTCTAGAAAGGCAATGTACTGCCTAGTATTGCATTTATTTATTTACCCTGCATTAGTTACTCGAGGCTCAGTGAAATTTTAGTGTTAGATGCTGTCGCTTTTCAAAACTCAGAAAGCCTTGCAAAGGGCTGCATGCTCTGGAGACTGCCTGCCTGCTCAGTAGAGCCTCACAGGTAATTGAGGCTGCATAAATCCTGAGTGAACGCAAAGTATCTTTCAGAAGCAAAGGCACAGAACAAGATTACAACACTGGGTTAACTAGAATTCAGATAGGTGCTGCTGTACAGACATCAAACTGAAGGAGAGCAGATTGGCTATAAATGTAAAATTACCTGTGTATCATAATGACAGCAGAATTTCTCATTTCAAAACATTTTGCAGCAAGGATAAAACTGCATCCTACTACACTAAGCCTCTGGCTAGTGCTTGACAAACACCAACAGTGGCTCATGATCACAAGTTACCTAAGCAAAGTAAAATTCCTCTATCATCTTGTTTGCAGCTGTACAGGAGACCATATTGTAGCCTCCAGCTATTGTTTCTGCTGAAAATGAGATTCCAGAGCCATGCATTTGTCAAACTCTACCCATCTTCTTGAGCCAGTGGTGCCACCCTTGATACTGCAGTTTTGCAGCTGCTGGCCTCCTACCTGGCTTGTGCTACAATGCAGTCTTAGCTCTTAAGTCTGTTGGGCCCCTTTGAGCTACCATCACCAATACCTATTTGTTGCTTGTAGGGCGGGATGAATCAATTAATAAATAAATAAATATTTCTCCAACAAGCAGCAAGACATCTGTATGTATTTATACCTGCTTATCAGTTGCCAAAATTCAGGCGAATCAAGAGAAGGTGAAACTTATAACCAGAGAGAAATCTTTTAAGCATAGCATGTATTAAAATTAGAAAGCTAATACACCTCCTTTCCATAAAGATCTTTTTGGGACAGCAGTAGACTTAAAAGACTGCCAGGATTTAGCCACTGTAAGTATGCACTGTAAGATCTGCCCGCTTAGGTTCTTTTATGCTACTAAGGTCGCTCACAGCACAAATCTAGGACTTTTTCATAAAACTGAATAAATGAGCTTAAAAACAAGGCAGTGACATCTATATTTCAAATGTTTAGATAAGAACTCCAATTGCTGCTTCATGCAAGAACACTTGCCATTAGTTTAAGTCACTTGTGAAAGTAACAGCTAAGTCCAGTGTTAAACAGTGAGATTCAACTGGCATTCTCCCATGACATCCTATGAACTTAATTTGCCAAGATCTCAATAATAAGTGGAACCAGTTAGAAACGGTAAGATATAAACATACTGATTGGTCAGGTCATGCGTCAGCCATAATAAACCTAGGACTTAGTAACCTGCACATAAAACCGAGGACTGCACATGATTTCCTATAAACATTATGACCTTCGACATGCCCCTTCCCTGAACGTATTCCGCCAGGCTTTGAAGACCTGGCTCTTCAGACAGGCCTTTGGGACTTCCGGGGAGGGTTAAATTTTTACGACCAATAGCCTACTACTCTGTACTGGAACTGTTTTATTGTTTTATTGTTATATTGTATTTTATGATGTATTTTATTATGATGTAATGTATTGTTGTTAAATTGTACGTCGCCTAGAGTGGCCATTGGCCAGATAGGCGACCCACAAATTAAATTATTATTATTATTATTATTATTAAACAAATGGCTGATCTTTGATCAAGCACCTCCTGTCAACAGTTACCAATTCCTATCTCTTCATCATACCAGCCATTATAAATTCTGTTCTATGTGAATATTATTAACCACCAATACATATTTATATATCTCTTCAAAAACTATTGTTCAGATCCAGGACCCATCTTATGCCCTAACTGCAACAAGGGGCCAACATTGTTCAATTCTTTCAATGTACCTGTAATAAGAATCCAGTATTATTCTTTTATGTACAGATGGGCTAAGGCAGATAGAAAGTTGCTCAACTAAAGCCACTTAGCGATTTCAAGTCTCACCTCAGCTGTGAACAGGGATCTCTTCAATTCCCACTCTTATCTATCATACTACTAGCAAAACCATGAGAGTTGCATACGGTTATAATTTAGATGTAAAGAACTTTCATCTTCTCATGCAACAAGTTATCAGCCAAAAAAGCTTTGCAAATCAAGTTAGCAAATTAGAACATCACTGGGTCTAAAAGTAAACCAATATTTACTTCTAAAGAAATATTTATAGAGCACTGGCCATGTTAATATATACACATTTTTCATGAACTTTCAACATGAGTGTCTTTTAAGATCTCATAAACGCCTTTCTTAAAAATGCAGCAAAATATAGTATTGTAATATTCTAGCTCAAAAAATAAGGCCAGAATTTTACAAATTATTAAAATAATGACTTGCGAAGTATGTTTAGGATGGGAACATTTTATGTTAACAGTCTTAAATTAAAAACTGTTCATTTTATCCATATCTTTTTCATGTATGGAAGGTATTCTTAGTTTACTTTTGAAAGAGTGTGCAACAAAAGTTTGGCCATTTGAATCGAGCCTTTGAAGCAGCTAACTTGTCATTAGAAGGCAAAGTAAAAATTATTATCTCAGGAAAATAGCCTGATTGCTACACAAGCTCACGTCCCTTGTCATTCACTAATAAATGTATAAAAATTCTAGATTACCTCTTTTTTGCAAATATCTTTGATGCTTCAAAAAAAGGGTATCACAGAAAGCCCATTTAACAGATTTCCATAAATTTGGCAATCATAGTCAAATTAGCAGTAACAGCAAAATACGTTTTTAAGTCAGCTAATAGTCTTATACATTTCACCTTTCAGTAATGTGCTCCTCAGTTAATATAACACAACCTAAGCACTCCACCAGTAGAGCACCCTGTCATTTCATTGGGGTACTCATAACAGCTCAGCAGAGCATGCTTTGCAATTGTTTAAATCAGGAACTATCAAAGTTTGCCACAAGTGACTCCTCAAACTGTGTGCGTGTGCACAGAGAAGTTTTGAACTTATTCATGTATTCAGAAACTCCACTGTGTACTCAACTAGAATTTGGGAAAGTATCACAGCCTGGTTTCCTGACAGAGAGCTTAACCGTCAAATTTAAGAACTAGAGAGATGCCTTTTCTCCAAAGTACAGCAACACCACCTAAAAAAACCTGAAGTACTTAGAGACATATCCTTGCTGAAAAAATTACAATTTTGCCACAGCTCACTTTGTTTGTAACAGCCATCACCATTTCTAAAATGACCAGGAGCTTGCCTTTAGACCTTAATGCCATAGAGAATGCACACTACTCTTTAAAACAGCCTGCTAAAGTGCAAGTAAGAACATAACAGCCTGCTGGATCAGGCCAATGGCCCATCTAGTCCACCATCCTGTTGTCACTGTGGCCAACCACAAGCAGGACCCCTCCTGCGGTTTCCAGCAACTGATATTTAGAAGTCTTTGACCCTGTTTATTAACCATGCCAGCATCCTCCTGGCCCTATTGATACCTTTCCTGATCAGCAGTATTCACTCCAGTTGAGCTTCTATATTGTGTTTTCAAACAACTCTTAAGCATTTTGGAGTGCTTTGACCCTTTGGACTTTGCCTTTTACCTTCCCTTTTACCAATCCCCTCATTTAGGGGAAGTTTTCTCTTTTGAAATCAAATGTGACCTCGTTGGATTTTCTTGGCAATTGGCCATTTACATGTATGTTTAATTTTATAGCACTATGGTCACTGCTCCCAATTGATTCAAAAACATTTACATCTCGCATCACGTCCTGGGAGCCACTTAAGATAAGTCCAGGGTCACTATCCCTCTAGTCCAGCCTTTCCCAACCAGTGGGCCACCAGATGTTGTTGGACCACAACTCCCATAAGCCTCAGCCAGCATTGCCAATGGTCAGGAAAGATGGGAATTGTGGTCCAACAACATATGGTGGCCCACTAGTTGGGAAACGCTGCTCTAGTCAGTTCCATGACCAACTGTTCTAGAGCAGTCATTTAGGGAATATAGAAATGTTATCTCTTTGTCATGACTGGAACACATATGTAGCCAATCTATGTCAGGGTAGTTGAAGTCACCCATTACTACCACATTTCCTAGTTTGGATGCTTCCTCAATTTCATATCTCATCTCAAGATCTCCCTCAGCATTTTGATAAGGGGGACAATAGAATGTCCCCAGTGCTAAATTACTCCTGAGGCCCAGTACCACCACCCGCAATGATTCTGTGGAGAAGTCTATCTCTTTGGGGTTTCTAGCTTGCTGGATTCAATGCCTCCTTTCACATATAGAGTGACACCACCTCCAGTAAGTCTTTCCCTGTCCTTCCAATATAGTTTATATCCAGGGATAACTGTGTCCCGCTGGTTTTCTCCGTTCCACCATGTTTCAATTATGCTTACTATATCAGTGCTGTTCTCTAAGACCAAGCATTCAAGTGCTCCTATCTTGGCTCGGAGGCTTCTAGCATCAGCATATAAACACTTGTATACAGCGTTTTTCTTAAAAGTATCTTGGACATCTTTGGTTTGGCCTGTGGTACTTTGGCCTCTCTGGATTGGTATCTCGTGCCCCTGCACTCACAGTGCCTAGTTCAAGGTGTACCCCATTTAAAATGTCATAATTTGGGGGGGGGGGTCTTTATTCCAGGGAGGAGATCCTCCTCAACTCCTGTCGACTTTTCTCCCCCCAATCAGAGTAAAAGCTGCTCTGCCACCCTATTTAAGTGCCAGCAGTCTGGTTCCATCCCAGTTCAAGTGGAGCCTGTCCCTTTTGGACAGGCCCATCTTGTCCCAAAAAGGTTTCCCAGGGCCTAAAAAATCCAAACCACTCCTCCTGACACCATCATCTCATCCATGCATCAAGACCACAAAGCTGTGTCTGTCTAGCTGGCCCTAAGCATGGAACTGGTAGCATTTCAGAGGAAGCTACCTTGGAAGTCCTGGCTTGCAGCATCCTACCTAGCAACCTGAATTTTCCTTTTAGGACCTCTCAACTGCATTTCCCCATGTCACTGGTGCCAATGTGCAATGACCAGTTACTCCTCCCCAACACTATTTACCAAGCTACCTAGCCAACGGGCAACATCCACAAGTTTCATGCCAGGCAGGCAAATCACCTTGTGGTCTGCACACTCATAACACACCCCATTATCTATGTTCTTAAGAATTGAATCACCCACTACTAGAATTCCTCCACACGCACCCCGGAGAAGTATCCTCAGCATGAGAGGATATCTGCTCACTCCCCAAGGAATGGGTCCTATCTAAGGGATTGTTTTTCTCTTGCCTCCATAACTCCTGGAGGCCCACATCTGGAAGAACCACAGTTTTAAGGTTGTTGAAATAGAGGATCCTTGTTCTCAGATAAAAAGATTTGAAACAGTATTTTAATGTGTCAAACTAGCAAGACAACATAACAGCAACGGCAGTTATCATCATAATCACTTTTAAAGATGCAAGAGATGGATATCAGATGAAGATTTACATATCAATTATACCAGTTTATGGGTGTGGTCTTTTACCAAAGTCGTATTTTTCACCTGCCTCAGGTTAGCATATTATTCTTACTAGCAAGTACCTACAATGAGAAACAATGGGATTGAGGCAGGAAATCTGTTGTAAATTTATGAAGGTGCTTATGCCCAGGGCTGTGGAGTCGGAGTCGTGGAGTTGGAAGCAATTTTGGGTGGAGTCGGAGTCGGTAGAAATGTACCGACTCCGACTCCTTCATAAATGGCAAATGTATATTAACTAGTAATAACAAATTTACTGTAGTAAAATGGTAGCACAAGGCATTTCATCACCACCACGTGAATCCAGAGCTTGGAAAAGTTTCTTTTTTGAACTGCAACTCCCACGAGCCCAATGCTGACGGGAGTTGTAGTTCAAAAAAGTAACTTTTCCAAGCTCTGGATTCACGTGGTGGTGATGAAATGCCTTGTGCTACCATTTTACTACAGTAAATTCGTTATTACTAGTTAATATACATTTGCCATTTAGGAAGGAGTCAGAGTCGGACAGTAGAAAAATAGAGGAGTTGGAGTCGAAGGTCTGGCGTACCGACTCCACAGCCCTGCTTATGCCCCCCCATGTACCAACGCTGCATACAGATGAACACAAACATTTTTTTCCAATTTCTCACAGACAATTAAAAAAAGATGGTGCCAATTGGCAATTTTTGTAACTTGAATTTTCAAAATAAAAATATTAAAAAAGCCATATGGTAAAACAGAGCTTCTAGGAACTGTATACAGAAGAACATACACACGAAGGTATCAGTAAGATTAAATATTTCCTGAATTTTTCGACACTATAGTTGTGAATGTGATGCACACAAAGGTGTTGGTATGTGCGCACTTCACCATCCATGCATTTGATGAAGTAGCCTCTTGCTATAATACAGTGGTTCTGAATCTTTTTTGGGTCACAGACCCCTTTGAGAATCTGATGGAAGCTATGGCCCCCATAAATAAATAAATAAATAAATAAATAAAATTCCTTTCATTGAATTGAAAACTGATTTTTTTTGTGCCCAATACAAGGAACCCCCCTGAAGCCCACAGGGGTCCATGGACCACAGGGTTAAGATCTCCTGCTATAATAAAATTAGTCAGCTTTAAAGATGATACAGGATGCTTTGGTTTGGAAGCAGAGTAAGGATGCCACTAGATAATGGCAGGAGTTCCATGTTGGACCTTCCACAGTTGGTTTTTTTTTTTTTTTAATGGCAAATGCAGTTCTGCATGCAGAGAGGAATTTGTATTGGGACTGCGGTACTGGTGGAGAGGCAATGACTCTTTCATCCACAAATACTGTAATATTTTCCTAGCCAAAACCCACCTCCAAAAGCTGCAATGTCCTCAATAGGGCAAAACATATAGGGACCATACAGCAATTACATAGCTTCTCTTTTACAACAGACATTTCGTTATAATCACTGCCAGAGCATCCAAATATTTAAAATGCAGGCACCTAAGCATGTATCTCCTCTGAAATATCTCAAATACTCATTTAAGAGCTAATAAATCCAACATGAAGAATTCAGATGCATTACTTCTCAACTCTGTATTATTATGCTCCAAGATTTAATACATGACATGTCCAAAGTTCCTGAAACACTCTTACTGAATCAGTAGTTCTCAACTCAACATTCTTTCACTCCAAGAGAAGCATCATACAAGCCTCAGCTTCTCTACCTCTCTTATCCATAACATTCGCCTTCCCTTCCTTCTGCATATGCTCATCTGGTATCAGTGCCCTTTTTGCCATTCATGGTATTTACCATGCAACTCCTTATGACTAGAATAGTCTCCTGCTCTTTATAATCAATGCTTTTAAATTCCACCCTACAACACACATTTTCCAACAAAACTTTTCACAAACCATCATAGCCTGCATTTATTCTAATATCACGAGCCTAATCTTTTATCCTTTCTTGCTTCACCAAGGCCTACTCTTTATTTTCATCTTAGTTCTTGTCTTTGACAATAAGCCCTTTTGGGAAGTGACCCTGTCACTTTTATTTGCGCTGATTGTCACTCTAGGCCCCAAATATAGTTGAATGTTTGATTTTAAAGCAATCAATCTTGAGTCATTTTAGAATTATTTGACTGTTGTAAACCGCCCAGAGAGCTTTGGCTATGGGGCAGTATACAAAGGCAATAAATAAATAAATAAATTCTCGAAATGACCAGACAATTATCTTAGAAACCCCCCCTTTTCCTTTGATGCCTTCTGAAACCATGGGGGAAAGGGCACAAAGTATTTTTCTTCAGCACTAATTCTGCCATCCAGATGAGATTATTCCATTTCCTCCTCCGCCCCACGCAGGCTAGTGTTAATAGCAGGCTCAAAACAATACAGAAAGCCATATGGCTGCATCTGGATATTAAAATTTAGGATATCAATTACCAATCCACTAATGCAAAGCCAAAATCCACAGACAGTAAGAATTTAATCCAATCCAGGGACTGAAACTTGAGCCAATTACAACATATAGGAAGCAAAAGCTACATTCATTGTTAGCTGAAGTGCAATTATCACATTGAAAGTCCTGAATAGCAGAATGGTTTATTCTATTTTACCCTTTAATTAGTGGGGAGAAGAGTGACAAAAAGCAACAGCGATTACAGATTTCACGGACTGACACATTATCAATATATCAATTGGATTCTATCAGCAATAAATGAGGTTGTAGAATCAGTCACCTCCCTCAACTTCGTAAAATGTAACACTAGTTGTAAAACTAAGAAAATATTCGCCGAAAGTTAAAAAGCACTCTGCCTGTCTCCACGCTCTGATTGGGAAATCAGAGTAATACTGTACCTCCTAGAACAGTTAGCTGCTCCTTTAATGACCTAACTTTACTTCCTGGTATTTCAAGAACCTTATTGCACAAAAACTGCCAGCTATATGCAGGGATTGTTTGAAGAAAGGATGGCCTGCAAAGCCCAAGAGGTTAAAGTGTGTTACAGTTAATCAATCTACTCAAAAAATGTAGCATGTCTTCGCCATTATTATGGTTAGTAGGCTGAAGATACAAAGGGTATTAATATCCCTATACTGCTAGCCAGTTTAAAATGGCTTGGCTTTTTGTTTTCACAAAAAAAACAGAGGCTATTTAAATTTAGGATAGTAGAGCATATTTCTGACTTCCTCCCCACCCCCCTTCTCTATAAAGCCCAGTATTGTAACATCAGCTAATGTCCCCGTACAATGACATGATTATCTTCAAAGTTCAAACTTTTCCAACTGGATTAACAATGGGATTCTCAATGCCAGGCACATATAATATCATGACAGAATGCCTGTTGGACAGTGATCTAGCAGCTGCAAGGAATAAATAGGGATGAACTCTAGTGAGCACAGGCCTTTAGGTTATCAAACACCTCATCTTATAGAGCAAAGGCCAAAGGAAAATATAAAATGTGACCAAAGTTCCAACAGTGCACACGTGAAAATACAATGACAGATAGCTGCTAATCTATCGCATTTGTTCAGCTGTCTACTTTTTATGTGGGCCTCAACTACAAAGTACAAAAAAGGGAACACAAAAAAATTGATTCCCCCCCCTCCCCAAACAGCCTGCTGCCCTCTCCTGCTGGGAGAAAGGGCGGGATATAAATCTAATAAATAAATAAATAAATAACATGATGCCAAATGCAAAAAAAAGGAAGAAGACTGATTCTGGTCTATAAAATAATCTACCTACTAAGGCTTGGAGGTATTTTTATTGTATGTATATGGGTTGGGGCTAATCTGTTTTCAGCTCGCAGTTTATATGGAAATTAATAAATATTGTTTTTGCTGTGCTTTTTGTTGTTTGTTTGTATATGTTTTTGTATTTTTATTATGATATATTGTATTTTATTTTGTTTGTTCACTGCCCTGAGAGCTATTTCGCTAAGGGCGGTATATAAATTGAAATAATAAATAAATAACACAATAAAATCTAAATTATTTCAGACATTTTAGACTTTTTGGTAGATTTTCTGCTGTCTGTCATCTGCAATTTATTAACCCATGCTCTATTGCTGCCAAGTTTTATTTGCATTGATGACTATACCATATTGTTTTTATAATTCTTTGTTAGACACTCAGAGCAATTTTGCTGGTTGCAAGATATTAATAAGTGCTATCTATTCTGTCCTTATGAGCCTTCAGGTGAAAGCTAAAAATTCTAGTAAAATCCGATAGTATAATTTTAAAGCAATGAACGATAATTTTATGTCAGCTGACATACTTCCAAACAGGATATATAAGACACTAGTGTATTCCTGAATGTCAGTAGGATTGCAGGTACAACTGCAATCCTTGCAATTGCAATTGCCACCCTGGGCTCCTACTGGGAGAAAGGACAGGATATAAATATAATTAAAAAATACAGTTCCAAACATACATATTCTGCTCACTCCAAATTAATCTGTTTTGGATCAGTTTAAAGTCTGCAATACTTCAGCCCACTTAGGATGTGAATTAAAATTATGTTATTGGCTTTTAACATAATAAAAAACCTACCTTTAAAATATCATTCAATTGTACAGTACTTAATGGTATATAACAACTTTTTTTTTTCATAAAACACAGTCCATATAAATGGCTTGGGAAAATGTTTTACTAACTAAATAAGGTTATAAATATATATTTATTTCACTAAAGAATTTCAGGTCAAATACTACTGTAAGAGCTGCCACATATTGGTGAAGTGTTCTGGAGCAGAACTGCATTTCCTTGCCATCACAAAGAGGTCACATGTGATCACACAGATTACACAGTTCTACAAAAAATGCTTGTACAAGATTTATGTAAGCTCTGCTGTGGAAGAAAATTGGTGGCAACATTCTAGTGGGGAAAACCAGTTTTACACTCTTATGAGGAGGTTTTGGGAAGTTAAAATGATCCCATCAGTTCATCCAGTGCATTTATGCCACTGTGTAAAAATTTCAATAAACTATTTACTCCACCCACCCAATCTTTATTTGGAGACCGAAAAACGTCAAAAGATTAAAAACCTAGAACATCTGCTACCGTCCCCCAGCCCCAACAAAACAGATCTGTTAATTAAGAAAAAAGAGATTTTCAAAGTCAAAACAAGAATCTAAACTACATTATTCAGTTTGGCGAAGCTGTGATGTTTAGTTGAAAATAGTTGCCTTCCTGCAAACGCCATCTTGTTGCAGTTACCGGGCCCAGCACAAAAAGATCCATTCATTCCCAGAAAAAAGGGGGGAGGGGGCGGACAAGAACACCCTCCATAATCTGCAACCGCTAAAACAACTGACCTATTGAATCCCCTCTTTCCAAAATTATGCAAGGGGGAGAAAATGCTTTAAGACATTAAGATGTCATCTCCAGTCTCTCGTTTTCTAACATGCATTTCGCAAAGCCAGCAAAAGCGGTATGTCTGTATTTACAAGCTTGTGCTCAACAGGAAAGCCTCAAAATGTACAACAACCCTCTCCTCGGGCTATGCACACAAATGGCGACAGCAGCCTCCTTTCACTTCACATTCGTGGTTTTCTGCTCTTTCCCCACATCCAGATCCACATGGGTGGGTGGCATGAGAAGCAGCTTTCCCTATTTCCAAGCTTTCCTTTTTAACGGAAACAGCATTTGCCTTATAGAAAACCTACATCTTGCATAAAATGTCCTTGAAGCAGCAGTTTTGCCAAGGCAATCATGACCAAAAAAATCAGATAAAATTTTAATTCTTTGTGATAAATTGATAAAGCTGTATATTATCCTAATATTTTTTAAAAATAAAAAAGCCTTCCCTATCCTCCAGATTTATTCATCCTTTAATAGCTTCCACACCCCTTTCCTAACGTGTCAGAAATTCAACTTTAAAACAAAGAGCTTTCCCTTAAACTGTCTTTTTTAAAAAAAAACACAAAAATGATGGTTGTACACTCCCCGATTCTCCAGTAACCAACTTCTACCCTGAGCAGACACACAAATGGCAAAATTATACACCTATTAATGAAGAAAAGCAACTAAAAAAATGGCAGATAAATCTCTTCACTGTGATAGTGAAAGTAAGAAAGCATTTCTTATTCTCTATCCATCCCAAAACCATTTCCTACCGTGGGAACAAGAAAACCACCAAGATTCCATTTTCTTAGCCTTTTCCTTGGCCAGGGGTTGCTTTGAGCAGTCTCACCCCGTTCTCCACCCAATCAATTTTCCACCATTACAGTACCAGCCACATACACACATAAACAGCACTCTCTTGGTATTTTCCCCCAAGCATCGTCCCTGTGGACTTGGTTGCCTCCTTTCCCCCCCTCCCCGCCGGCCACCCTGCTTCTAGCCTCAGCCTGGAATCAGTTCTTCACCCCCCTTGTCCTATCTCTACCCAGCAGCTACAAACACTCCCCTCTCTGATGTTCTGAGATGGGTGGGACAGAGATGGAGACAATGAAAACAAAAAAAACCCACCCAAATGGTTATTTCTTGATTTCCCCATGTCAGCAGCCCTCTCAGAACAGGGCTGGTCACCTCTCTTATAGACAGAAAGGATGGTATTGTTGGGGGGGGGGAGAAGGCAGAGCAAAATGGAGGGGAGGCGATAGTGAAAGGATCTGAAACAAGTAAGGAGGAGAGTATTAATAGGGAAGAATAGCCAAATACAGCTGGGAGGGAGGAAAAACAGAGGTAGAGAGGGGAAACGGGGGGGGGCAAAGGAGATGGAAGGGGGGTGGGAGAAAGGAACAGGATTTAAGTCATGAAGTAGGAGGGAGAGATGGAAGTGTGGGAGGTGGAAAGAAAGAAAAAATATGGAAGAAATGGAACAAGGCTGAAATCTTAAGCAGGTTTTTGCATTGGCCTCCTCAGTTAACTCTTTTTAGAAGGCTTGGGAGGGAAAGAGACATGATTTGGCTAAAATGGGTGGGGGGAGAAGCGAAACTTGTGGGTCTCGTGGATTTTATAAAGGGTCTCCTTCCCCCCCCCTTATAATTGAAACAGTGAAACGGAGAACGTTCATTTTAAAAAAAATGGTGGTTTAAGGGAGTAAGGGAAAGGTATATAGATAGAAGTAGGAAGTATTTTAAGGCAGGGGAAAGGAAGAAAATGAGGGGAGGAGGATGCGAAGGTGTGGGAGATAGAGAAAGGGGGTTGGGGCACCCCAAGAAATCCAGGATTTGGGGGGAGGATGAAACAGGAGGAGCTGCTGTTGAGAGAAAAGAAAATGCAGGTTAAAAGACGGGGGGGGGGCTTAGGATGAGGTTAATATGGGCCAGTGGGGAGCATTATGGGGGGGGGGGATGAACACAGCCTGTAAGGGTGGAGTTTTTAGGACGGGGCCAATAAGGCCTGTTTTGGGGAAGGTTATAAACAGGGTTTGCGATGGGCAGGGTCTTTTTAAAACGGGGGATATAAAGTCTGTTTCTTGGAGGGGGTTATAACAGGGATGAATAAGCCCTGGTTTTTTTTGGGGGGGGGGTTATGAACAGGGCCTGTGAAAAGAGAATTTTTTAAGGGTAGGCCTGTTTTGGGGGGGTTGAATGAACAAAGCCTGTGATGGGGGGCAGAAGACACACCATTTGAGTGTGTGTGTTGAGGGGTGCGGGGAGGACTGGGGTGCCTGCGAGGGGGGAGATTTCGAAGTGCCCCCCCAACAATACATTCTCCCCCCCCTCCCTCCCTCCCTCTCACCTTCCTGGACGGCCGCTGCTCATCCACTGCCACGGAGTCACTAGCCCTGCTCGCCTGCCCGCTCCCCGCCTGGCGGGCGACCCCTTTCCAAGACCCCCGCCGACAGGCGCCGCTTCTTGGCCGTCGCCGCCGCCTTCCAGTCAGTCCAGCCAGCGGGGCAGGCAACGCTGGGGAGGAAGCCGAGAGGAGGAGGAAGACAGAAAGAGAAATAAAGCAAGAGGAGGAGGAGGAGGCCGGTGGCGCCTCGTCGCAAGTCCCGCGCTGCGCCTGGCAGCCGCTCCGTTTCCCGCACGAAGGACCCAGAAAAGGACGGAGGGGGGGAAAAAAGAGGGCGGCGGCGGCTGCACCACCAAGAACAGCAGCAGCGTCGCGTGTAGCGTCGTCCCCCCCTCGAGGGAGTCGCTCGGGCGGGCAGGGTTTTGTGTGTGTGCGGGGAAGGGCGGTGTTCCGCGGCTGCGAGTGTGGCTTTTGTTTGTCTCCTTCTGCTCGTCGCTTGGGGCCTCCGCCGCTCAGCTCCCGCTCGCGGCCATAGGGAAAGGAGCGGAGGAGTCTCGGCTGGGCGCGGCAGGGCAGGCGGCAACCACCAGCACTACCACCCGTTTCCGCCCTCCGCCCGGCTTCGCCTGCCTCCGCGCTCGCGCTCCCCCGCCCTTGCGACCCGGCTGGGAAACCCCGGGCGCGGCTCCGCCCCTGCTTGGCCGGCCTGCTGCTGGCTGTCTCCCTCTTCTTGGCTTGTTCTTCCTACCTCCGCTTCCTCGCATGAAATCGGGCTGCGGGGGGGCGAGTTGTCTTCTGTTTAGTTGTGCATGTGGCGGTGCGTTTTGTTTTGAAGTGTAACCAGGATAAAAGTTAGAAAGGAATCGCTTCAAGGGTGGTTCTTTCATTTTCGCGTGCTTTTCCTCGCAGAAAGCCATGCTGCGTGGGGTGGTTTTTATGTTTTTGGAGGGGAGCGGTGCTTTTTAAAAAAAAAATTAAAACACTAACTGTGATCAAAGTTAAAAGCAATCGCTTCAGGATGACGTGACTGGCTCTTCCATTTTTGCAAGCTTTTCCTCAGAAAACCATGCTGCGTGGAGTGATTTTTATTGGGGGGGAGTGGTGTTAATCCAGATTGAGTTGTGTTCAGAGTAGATCCATTAGCACGGCTTCTGAAAAGGAACTACAAAGGGTAGTCCGTGGCCCACAGTCCTGTTCGGACTAGCTCTATTATCATTGTTTATTAAATTTTTAAAAGGGCAGAAAACACATTTTGCAACAATTTTCAACGACAAAAAGCATTCTAAAAACAATTTAAAACATTCTAAAAGCAAAAGCGGGAATTGCCTGGAAGTGTGCAACCCCCCATCTCTTCCATGAGCTCCTTTGCCACCCACTAACCCTCTCAAAGTCTATTTTTCATTATCGTTATTATTTTGTCATGCACGTAACATGATGCTTTACAAAGAATGAGAAAACGGGTCCCCTGCACCAAGGAGCTTACAATCTAAAAATGCAAATAGCCCTCCATATTTTATTTATTATTTAATTTGTATACTGGACTACAGCTCCCATCGTCCCTGACTATTGGCCTGCCTGACTGGGGCTGATGGGAGTTGGAGTCCAACATCATCTGGAGGGCCACAGGTTCCCCATCCTAAGAGATATTTTGGAAGGGGGCAGAGATAGCAAAGTAATAATAGGTGGGGCAGTAGGCTATGCATATCCTGCCATTCCACAACAGCAGTTTACAAGATCGCACTCACACCATACCTTTAAAGCACATAGCTTCCCTCAAAGAATCCTGGAAAATGGTATTTTTCTCTCACAGAGCTTCAGTTCCCAAGATTTTTGGGGGGAAGGCATGTGCTTTAAATGTATAGTGTGGATGTGACAAGCTCAGAAATTAGTTATTTGCTACATAATTCAACATTCTAAGAGCTACTTCAAGTGAGATTACCTTTTCTGTAGTCTTTAGCTAATAGCTGAAAATGCTCCCTCACTGGATAATGACAGAGGGTGCTCATTTAAATGAACATTTGTACTTTTGATTGCTGTTGGCTCCTAGCTATTGGACACATCTCACACCTGCTTGGGTAGGGGCTGGAAAATTTTGGTGTTGAAATGTAACCAAGGAAGCCTGAGATTTTGCAGCTGTCTGGAAGAAAGATGATGTTCTGAGAGGCAGACTTGATGAATGCTGTTCATTTGGGGTGGGGGGCTGATACTCCTTCATATACAAACTTTTAATGAGGGCACAGACCTGAGCAGGATGGACCAATACAAAACTGCATCTTGCAATGACTGGGGGTGGAGGCAAGATCATAATTTTCAGCTTTAGCTTATATGAGCCAAATTCTGAACTAAAACAAAATTGGTGGGTAGAAGTGAGCGATCAGCAATTCTTGGGAAGAGAATTGAGCTCCTCTCTCACGTGTTCATAGCAAAGCCTTCTTCAAGCACATATTCATAATGAAACTTTTGGAGCAGTTCCATGAATAAAATAATTATTTGTCCAGTTGCTTTAAAAAAAGACTTTATAATAAAAATTATGAATGACACGGTTATATTATTAATACCCCCACCAAAAAACCCCCTATGGATTACTTGTCTCTTTTTTTCTCTTGCTTTCTCTTTTGGTGGTGTGATATCCGGACAAGGCCAGGATGTTTTTGTGTCTCAGAAGCAACCAGAATGACGACATCAATTATTGATAAATGTTTTTATGTGAGAAAAACACATCCTGCCATTTTGGGAAGCTGAGATGCAGCCAGGCAGGCAGATATGACTAATTCCAGACTATTTTGCAGAAGTCCTGTAAGCTACTTCTCAAAGCAGCATGAAGCTGGAATGGGTTTGGGTTTCTAATATCGATCTGTAACCTCTTTAAAACGGATTTTAATCCCCACCCCACCTCTGCCAAAAGGAGCTGGACTCTGTACTTAGTTTTCCTGTGCGGTTCCCTACCTTAGAGCAGGATGGAGCAGGTTATAAGTCTGAATAATGAAAAATACAGTTTTTTTTTATAAAGAAAGGCTACTTTTTTACACCTGGGAGACCAGGGTTCGAATCCCCACACAGCCATGAAGCTCACTGGGTGACCTTGGGCCAGTCACTGCCTCTCAGCCTCATGAAAACCCTATTCATAGGGTCGCCATGCATCAGAATGGACTCGAAGGCAGTACATTTACATTACGTTTTTACAAGTGCATGGAGGATAAGACTATCAATGGCTATGCTCTGCCTCCACAGCCTGTAGCAACATGCTTCTGAATGCCAGGAAGGTAGGGGAGACTGCTTTTCACAGGCATATGGTTAGCCACTGGCCTAATCCAGCAGGCGTGGAGAGAGAAGCAGGATGTTCATTATACATAAGGTTTCTGGTGCCTTCTGATTGCCTTGCCTCGTAACGTGCCGATTCAGTCACTTCAGCCTGCGGAACCTTAACTTCTACGAGTGCCACACCAATGGTCCTCCCACATTTGCAAGGAGTAATTTATTTAGTGTGGCACCTGTACTTTGAACACCCTGTCTATTGACATTAGGCAGGTGTCTTCACTAGACACTAACATTTAATTGACATTAGGGATGCACCATTACTCTACTCTTTTAGATGCCTGTTTCAGCAGGCAAATCCAGACGTGATTTGGTTACAAGTGTTTTTAAATTTGTTTTAAATGTTTTATTGTGTTTATTTTTAGACTTGTTGAGAGTTTTTAAATATGTTTTTATTTTTAATTGTTCTTTAACTTGCTAACTGGTGGTCTCTTCTAAGCATGGGTGTAATTGTATGGGGTCTCAGGAGGTCTTAGTCCCCTTACTTTTTTGGGAGCAAGGTCCCAATGTCTCCCGCATCCTACGAGCCAATCAGCATGAAAGGGGTGTGTGTTAGCCACTGAAAAGAGCCTTCTAACATGTTTCCTTGCATTTTTCTGCTGACTGGATCCAATCAGAGTGAAAGGAGGTGAGTCAGCCAGTGAGAAGACTCTTTCAAATAGCTAACTCCCCTTCATGTTATTGGCTCCTAGGGGCGTCTGTTAGGGGAAAAGGCATTAACAAGGATCTCATTCTCAACCCAGCAGCAGCAGCAAAAAAGGGATGTGTGGCTGTGTGCCTATCATGAAGGAACCCTACACTTTTGAATTTGTCACTACACTGCTACTTCTAAGACAAAGAAAATGCCCCAGTTCCCTGTATCCAACGCCTCCAGCTTTAATAATTAATATTTGCAAAATATTACCTTTACCTTTGCTCAAGAGGGTCACAAACACAAGTATGCGATTGTTCTGGCCAGATTTGATGCCCTTTCATTCGCCAGAGGAAGACAGTTTATGAGAGGGCCTGCTTCTATCAAAGAGCTCAGAGGCCTGGAAAAACTGATGAGTTACCTCCGAGACCTTGTACGAACAGTATGAATACCACGGATTTACTGATTTTTATTTATTTTTACATAAGGGAAAACACCTCAGAGATGGGTGCTTGGAATTCTAGACAAAAGCTTTCTGAAAGAATTCCACTAACAGAAGACTTAACCCTTTACAAAACCCTAATAGAGGTGGCAAGGCAATCAGAGTTGATCAAAACCTAGAAAAGATATCTTGGGAGTGACTTGGAAGAGCAAACCTCGATTCCAGGAAATGCTAGAAGTAGAAAGAGCAGTTACTGCCATTTTGAAAAGGGCAAATTCCCTCTTCGTGTCAGGGTGGGGGGAGTTTTGGAACCCCAACAATCCTTAAGCTTCTGCCTCTTGGGATAGGCAGAACTGATTAAAACTGTAGTATGCTTTATGAAGAGCTCGGAAAACAGATTATAGAGCACATGTGCTTACCACTTGAGGATTAAATGTATATATATGTTAAAAGCCTAATTCTCAGCCATTAAAAATATTCAATAACCATAGGAAGAAGGGAAAAGGTGGGAGTAACTCATTCAGTCTCCCTAGTTACATTCTTAAATTCTACATTTTCCCTTTTAGCTTGGCTGTTTCGTATGGAGCAAAGCAGCTATTTTAAATACCTGCTGAAAATAGAGAATTTAAGAGATTAGCAACAACCTCTTGATCAGAGTTTTTTCAGAGGTCATCTGTACAGAAAGAGCTTCCTAATCTAATGGCCGTAACGGAATATTTTAAATAAGCTAAAGAGCACCTGAATTCTGATAGTCTCTTCATCACTTTCTTCCTCTCCAGCCTGGTTCTTCAACATACCCATCTAAGAAATGGATGCAGTGTTCAAAAGGTATCCCCATTTCAGGTATCCCCATTTCAATTGACAGGGGCCTGCAATAAAATGTTACAGTGTGAAGTGCTTTTGTTCAGAATCCTAAGACAATTGCATCCTTTTCCAGGATACTCATTTCTTTCTCCCACCCTGGTTCCACACAGATACTGAGCATTCTGTGAGTGGTGAGCATACTCAGGTTTTGGTTTCCCTGCCTCAAAATTTTTTTTTGTACTTACATACACACCCAAGCCTGCTAATACATCTCTCTTTTATGGGGGTTGTGTGTAAGGAGGGAAAGATGTCAGTTTGGGCTCTCACATATTCTCATTTTTCTAATCTGAAGTTCAGTTCTCCACATTTCTGCAGCAATTTGCAATTTTTTAAAAAAAAAAACTCATCAAAACTTGTCAGCATTTTAGTGCTAATTTCACCTAATAAAACATTTTTGCATGCCATTTTGACTAGTGCACACATTTTTGCAAGCAATTTTTCCCAACAAAATTTCATTCTTTAGAATGACAATAACATTTATGTTTCTGCACATTTTTCCCGTAATACATACGGTTTTGTAAACATTGATCGGTTGGAGAACTGCATTGCAAAATTTGGAGATAAATGAATTTTGAAGGATGGCTGTGTTTCAATTCCCACATTGTTTCATAAAGTGCCAATTGGATATATTCAGCTTTAAACATCGCCCAGAGTGGCTGGACAACCAGCCAGACGGGTGACTAATAAATTTAATAAATAAATAAATAAATAAATAAAATGTGAACTGAATCAGGCAGCTGCCTATGTTCCTAAGTGCATGCCTTTTCTTTCATGAATTCCCAGTGCAGGGGGCCTGATCCAGATTGGTACCCTGGCATTGGGGGGTGGGTATTTTTTAAGCCTTTAACCCCATGCTGCAGCCTCACTGGCCTTGAACTGAGCGTGCAGTGGCCTGGAACACCTCGGCTTCAACTTTGTTATGTTCAAGGAAGAGTGTTCGCTGTCGTTCCCCCCACACACATCCTGGTCATGCTTCCAAACAGCATAAGATGTTCTGCACACCCTCATTGTCCTCCAGGATCCAATTACAGAACAGGCCCAGCTCCTTGTCAACAAAGGAGCTCTGTTTAGCCAAGGCCTCTCAAGTAAACACCTGTTACTTTCAAAACGAACTTGCAAAATGGATGTTTCCATGCAACAAAACACAGAGCAAAAACTTCTCCTAAGCTGCCGCTCGAGGGATCAGTCAACAAAACAGTTGCATAGCGAAGCAAGATCATTAGCTAAAAGCTCGAACAATACTCCTGAGGGAGTCATTAAAAAGGATAGTGTATGGGGGGGGGGATGTTGAGATTAAGGCACCAAAGGTGTGTTTTAAAAGTGAAGCTAACACTGTAGTTCAAGAATTGAAGTAGGTACGCTCTTCTTCAGAGAGTTCAATAGCAGTGGTGCAGAGTTTTGTTATTGAATTATGCAAGGCGTTCACTTAGCTGAGATTACTTTTAAAAGGCATGTTTGGGAATGTAGTAAGGAAATGATGTGTATAAAATTATGCAAGGTGCGGAAAAAGTAAACAGAAGGGTTTTTTTCTCTCCATCTCTCATAACACTAGAACCTAGAATAATTGTTGCTGTTATGTGCCTTCAAGTCGATTTCAACTTATGGCAACCCTATGAATCAGTGACCTCCAATAGCATCAGTCATGGACCACCCTGTTCAGATCGTGTAAGTTTAGGTCTGTGGCTTCCTTTATGGAATCAATCCATCTCTTGTTTGGCCTTCCTCTTTTTCTACTCCCTTCTGTTTGTCCCAGCATTATGGTCTTTTCTAGTGAATCCTGGCTTCTCATTGTGTGTCCAAAGTATAATAACCTCAGTTTCATCATTTTAGCTTCTAGTGATAGTTCTGGTTTAATTTGTTTTAACATCTAATTATTTATCTTTTTCACAGTCCATGGTATGCGCAAAGCTCTCCTCCAACACCACATTTCAAATGAGTTGAGTAATAACGAATAATTATTATTATTTAAATTTATATCCCGCCCATCCTCCCAGAAGGCAGCCAGGGGAGCAGTCATCCAATGAAGCTGAATGTTGGAAGATTCAGTACTTCTTCACACAGTTAACTTACGGTATTCGCAAGAGGAAGCGATGGCCACCAACTTAGACAGCTTTAACACTATTAAAGCCGCTATAAAGTGGCTATTGCAATGAGCTGCACATGGGGCTGCCCTTGAAGGCGATTCGGAAACTTCAACTGGCCCAAAATGCAGTGCCCAGATTGGCTGGGGTTCGATATAGATTGCACATAACCTGTTTGAAAACAACTGCATTGGTTGCCAGTTCATTTCTGGACCCAGTCTAAGGTGCTCACAACGTTAGTGCTGAACACCTTAAATGACTTTGGCCTCAAATATCTGTGAGACTGTCTCCTTCCCTATAGATCCTCTCAGGTATTAAGATCAACAGAAGAGGGCCTCTTGGTTAGTTGTTGTTGTTGTTGTTATTTTATTGTTGTTGTTGTTATTTACATTTGTATACCGCCCCATAGCCGAAGCTCTCTGGGCAGTTTACAACAATTAAAAACATTAAAAACAAATATACACATTTCAAAACACATTTTTAAAAAAACAATTTTAAAACACATGTTAAAACTCCTGGGAGAAGAGGAAAGTCTTGAGCTGGCGCTGAAAAGATAACAGTGTTGGTGCCAGGAGCACCTCGTCAAAAAAAAAATCATTCCATAATTTGGGGGTCACCACTGAGAAGGCCCTCTCCCTTGTTGCCATCCTCTGAGCTTCCCTCAACAGCCATATGAAGTGGTGGCCCAGGAGAGGGCATTCTCTATGGCAGCCCCTAAATTGTAGAAATCCCTCCCTACAGAGGTGTGTCTAGCACATTCACTCTATAGTTTTCATCAATATATAGGTTTCACCATAGAAACAGTACAAATTGATCGCTGCAATTAACATTAGATCTCAGACAGAGGCTGATCAAATTGCAACAGAACAAAAACTGATGCCTGGCTGCAGTAATGGAGTGGATGAGAGCGAATAAATTGAGGCTCAATCCAGACAAGACTGAGATGCTGTTAGTAGGTGGTTCCCCTGACCAGATGGTGGATGTTCAACCTGTCCTGGATGGGGTTGCACTCCCCCTGAAGGAGCAGGTCCGTAGTTTGGGAGTTCTTTTAGAACCATCCCTGTCACTAGAAGCACAGGTAGCCTCGGTGGCAAGGAGTGCTTTCTATCAACTTTGGTTGGTGGCCCAACTACGCCCCTATCTGGACAGGGAAAACCTTGCTTCAGTTGTCCATGCACTGGTAACCTCTAAATTGGACTACTGCAATGCACTGTACGTGGGGCTGCCTTTGAAGACGGTTCAGAAGCTACAGCTTGTGCAAAATGCAGCGGCCAGACTGTTAACAGGGACTTGGAGGTCCGAACATATAACACCGATTCTGGCCCGCTTGCACTGGCTGCCTATATGCTTCCGGGCTCGATTCAAGGTGCTGGTTTTAACCTATAAAGCCTTACACGGCTTGGGACCACAATACCTGATGGAACACCTCTCCCGATATGAACCTACCCGTACACTGTGTTCAACATCAAAGGCCCTCCTTCAGGGGCCTACTCAGAGAGAAGCCCGGAAGGTGACAACGAGAAAACGGGCTTTCTCAGTGGTGGCTCCCAAATTATGGAATTCTCTCCCTGATGAGGTACGCCTGGCGCCAACATTGTTATCTTTTTGGTGCCAGGTAAAAACCTTCCTCTTCTCCCAGGCATTTTAATATGTTAATATTTTAATATGTTAATATTTAACATCTTAACATCTTAATATTTAACCAATTTAATACTTTTTAAATATTTAATATTTTAGTGTTGAGTTTTGTAGCTGCTTATGTGTTTAATTATGTTTAGGTTTTGGTATAATTACTTTATTTTTAAGTTGTTTAATATATATTTTAATTGTATATTGGATGTTTATGTTGTGAACCGCCCAGAGAGCTTTGGCTATGGGGCGGTATATAAATCTAATAAATAAATAAATAAATAAATTGCATCTTGTCCCCAGTCAATCCAATAGCACAAGGGTGGGGAATCCTTTTCAGCAAAAGGGCCGCATCCCCGTTTGGGCTGACAACTGCGGGCCACCTGCCAGTGGTGGGCAGGGCCAGAGGCAAAAGTGGGAGGAGCAGTGAATGTACATTTAACCCTAGTAGGCTAGTTTTTACACACACTCCAAAAAACAAGAGGCAATATCAGAGATCCAGGACACATTCCAACCAGGAAAAAAATCGCTCACAGAGGAGGTGGAAAAGGGCAACTGAAGGGTGTGGCCTGAAGACAGTTCCTGCAGGGCCTGAGGTTCCCTGCCTGCACATAGAGAGCTTCCATTTTTTGTACAAAAAATAGATCAATTATCTTGTTGCTTCCCCCATTTTGTAATTGTTTAATTCTGTTTTCAAACTGATTGGCAATTTTAGAGTTCTTTGCATTTTAAAATGTGTTATATTGGGGAAAACCGCTTGCAAAAATGCCACAACTGCGTACAAAAATATTTATATTAGGAGAAAGCCACACTAGATTGTTTATACATTTTTCATGAGGATTTTAAAAGAAAAATATCCACAAATTGCCACAGAAACCTGCAGAACTTAATTTAAGATTGGGAAAATGAAAAACAAAGAACACAAAACAGACAGATTTGACCATCCCTTCTACAGGGTTCACTGTCTCAGGGTTGCAATCTCATTTGCAGGTAAGCCTATTTATTATGTGGTCCTTCTGTAAAGGAATCTTCCTAAAAGTCTCCCCCCCCCCAAAAAAAAACGGTGGTGAAAGAAACCCTCAGGAGGAAATAAAATAAGTTATGCAATTAATTTACATTACTTATATGCCATCCCATTAGGAAACTTATCTGGGTGGCTTATAATAGCAATGGAAAGAACTCCAGGTTCTTATAGAAAAAAGGATTATTCCAACATGGTGTCACACTCTAGGTGCCCTCAGGGGCTACAATCTAAGCCTCCTACCAAAGAACTCACCAACAGTGCTCAGTTGCTGGTGCAGCACAGGCCACACAACCCTAGCCCAAGCAAAGGATATCCGTTTAGGTCCAAATGTGATTCAGAAGCCAGGTCAGAAAGAGTCCAAGGTCACAGAGAGTTCAGCAAGGCAGGGTGTCCTGTCCTCACCAGGCTCCTGCAGAGGCAAGAGACATCCCAGTAACACCAACAACGTGGATAACACCAGAGCAATTTCAAAGTCAGAGTCCAAACAAGCAGATCAGGCAAGTCAGAGTCCAACCAAGGGGTCAGGCAAGATCACAGCAGTCCACGGTCAAGGTCCAAGCAGCCTATGGGCAGAGCAAGGCAAGGGCAAATCACGAGGGAGGCCCAGGTTAGTCCATGGTCTGGTCTAGAGTCAACAGCAGACCAGCAAAGAGGGCCGATGAACAGACACTGTTCCACCAGCTCTTCCAGCCTAGAATTGGGGGTTTTGAGCTGGAACTGTTGGAACCACACCCCAAACCTCAGCTGACTCAACCACCTTCAGGCAGAGCTTTAATTCCGAGGAGGTTTGTACTCCCAAGGGGACCTGACCTGTAGTCAGGCACTTCACCAGGTGGGCCGGGTCTCCACCTGGCTTTTGGGGCAATGCTTCTCTCTTGGGCTTGGGACCCCTTCAGCCTCGATGGCAGAGGCTGAACTCACCCTGGGTGCAGACAGCCCTTCTTCAGCCCCATCACAGGAGCTTGGCTCATCACCCTTACACTCAGGGCTGGGTCCAGTGATAGATTCTGGCTCCTTGGCAGTGGGGCAGTTGAATCCGCTCCGGGCTTTAGTCCGAACCTTCAAGGAACTGTCTGAGGTGCTGGACCTGTGTTTGGAGAGCTCCTTGGGTGTTCAGACTAAAACCCAGAATGGATTGCACTGCCCCACTGACATGGACCCATCAGCCGCCACTGGCTGGGACGAAGCCAGAGCCGCCTGATCTTCCTCTGATGAGGACCTCCCCAGGTTGCACCTGACACAGGGCCACTACAGTCAGGAGCCAGAGCCCCGTGCCGTTTCCAGCAACTGGAAGTCTCAAGAGGAAGATCTTATATACTCTGGCCTCCTGCACCACCCCCTGACCACAGCTGCTGGTCATAAAGGAGTTTTAGGGTTAGCTCAAGCCATTTAGAAACATTACCAGTGCGTGCATCATGCAAATCAAAACGGACATAAAGACCGTCGTGCCTGCAGGAGTCTTTATTTTCTTCATTGCCAGTGCCAGGCAGGATTTGCATTCCGTTACTAGAGCGTCAGCAAAAACAACTCAATGGACTGTTGCCCTGTGCCATTTGCATGCCTCTGTGGTTATAAATGAAACATAGCTACAGAGGAGACTGCCTTTTCTATAGGACCAGGACCAGAATGCAATAGTAATTCTGCTCGTATTTCCACTGCATACTGTTTATTTACTGCTAATTGAGGAGAAAGCGCAGGAAGGGATTGAAATGTTGTCGCTCCTAAACATCGGAGGAGCTTCCTAGATCCTGAACAGAGGCAGCGGGCATATAGTGAGCCACATCATTTGTCCATCTAGCTCAGAGTTGTCTACACCAGGGTTCCCAAACATCCACCCCCCCGGACCAATTGAAATTCCTGAGGGTCATGGCGGACCACTTAATTATTTTTCTCCCTGTTGTAGCAATTGTAATGCATAGTGTTGGAGACAGCAGCATAGTGGCAAATTCAGAAGTGCAGGATCCCTTCATGATAGTCACACCACATCCCCCCACAGCCACACCCCTTTTTCTACTTTCCGTCATCTCTTTTGCTCTCTGTGTGTTCTCCGAGGCCATTGCCTACTATAGCAGACGTCCCTAGGAGCCCATCTGCATGAAAGGGGGGGGGGAACTGTGTATTAGCTACTGAGAAAAGTCTTCTCAGTGGCCGACTCATATTAAGCAATTCTGACACAGATACAGGTCTTATGACCTCTGTAGACCAGCCGTGGGGAACCTTTAGCTCTTTGGATGTTGCTGAACTACAACTCCCATCAGCCCCAGCCAGCTTGGCCAATGGTGTGGGATAATGGGAGCTGTAGTTCAACAACAATTGGTGAGCCAAAGGTTTCCAGTCCTATCCTTCCACCTTGCACCACTAGATCCTGCTTGGGTTGATGGGAGCTGGAGTTCAGCAACAGCTGGAGGGCCAAAGCTTCCTCTGCCTTTGCTCTGAAAATGGAAATGGACTGCCTTCAAGTCGATCCCGACTTATGGCGACCCTATGAATAGGGATTTCATGGTAAGCGGTATTCAGAGGGGGTTTCCCATTGCCTCCCTGTGAGAGTAGTCCTCCCCAGCTGGCTAGGGCCTGCTCAGCTTGCCACAGCTGCAAAAGCCAGCCCCTTCCTTGTCTGCAACTGCCAGCTGGGGGGCAACTGGGCTCCTGGGGACTCTGCAGCTTGCCCACGGCTGCACAGATGGTAGGGCACGTCACCCCTGAGCCACTCAACATGGGGTGATCTTTAGCTGGCCCTTGACGCCCAGGAGACACGAGCGGGGATTTGAACTCACAGACTCTGGACTCCCAGCCAGCCAGGCTCTCCTCCCCACTGTGCTATACCAGCTGTATCCACCTTTGCTGTAGACAGCTGAAAATGTGAGGATTTGCCTTTCCCCCTGTCCAAAGACTCTGCGGGACATCCCTACATCCCACAGCAGAAGGGCTTGGCAGAAGCAGGAGCTGGCAGAGCTATGCTCAAGCACGGCAGAGCTCCCTGACATTTGCTATCGCTTGGGTTGTGCTGTTCATTATTTATGATGCCATAGCAGCAGGAGCATGCTCAGTAGTGCCTATGAGCGCATGTGTGTGATTTATTATGTCTCCTAGTGTGAGTGGGCGGCATAGGTGTGTAAATGGTAGGGGGGGGACATGCTTCTGTCCTACATCCCCCCTTATTTTTGTTTGTTTGTGCATTTTTTAAAATTCCAGGTATTAAATAGCCCCATAAAGCTCTGATCTTCTTAATAATGCTGCTCATTGCTATCTAACCCATTTTTAAACATCCATAAATGGATATCAAGCATCTGTCAGTTAGTTCCCACCTCTGGTATCCTGTGGATCTCACTGTAGCTTCTTGGTTACATTAATTCGCATTGCTTCCACCTCCTTCCCCTTTTCTATTTTAAAAACAGCTGGCTGGTTGGGGAAGGGTTGTGGCTCAATGACAGAGCATCTGCTTTGCACACAGAAGGTTCCGGGTTCAGTCCCTGGCACCTCCAGGTGCTGCTGGGAGAGACTCCCCACCTGAAACTCTGAAGAGCTGTCAGTGTAGACAGTCCTGGGCTAGATGAGCCAATGGCCTGACTCAGCACAAGGCAACCTCTTACATTCCCTTCATTTCATGAATTTAGAGAAGTGATGTCCCATACATTTGTTCATTTGGCATTAGTAATTATGTTATATCCAGTGGTGAAAAATGCAGTGATGGGGTGTCGGTACAGAGTACTGGCCTAAAAGACTCTGCTGATGCCATCAATGGCTACTAGCCACAATGGCTACTAGCCACAATGGCTATGTTCATCCTCTGCAGTCGGAGGCAGTTATGCCTCTGAGTGCCAGTTGCTGGGAATCACAAGTGGGGAGAGTTGCTCTTGCAGTCGGGTCCTACTTGCTGGCTTCCCATTGGGGCATCTGGCTGGCCACTGTGAGAACAGGATGCTGGACTAGATGGCCCACTGGTCTGATCCAGCAGCCAGGCTCTTCTTATGTTCTTATGGCCTAGTGTAGGAGTCATCAACCTTTTCAACCTCATGGGCACACGTCCATCCCTCTGTTTCCTCTTGAACCCTCTCCTAGATCAGCCCCTTCTCTCGAGGGAGAGGACACACACACACACACCTGCTTTTCCAAAGGGTCTGAATAAAAGTTGGATCCAGTAAAATCAATTTGGGGGCACATCCACACTATAAAGCACATGACTTCCCCCAAAGAATTCTGGGAACTGTGGTTTCGCCCTCACAGAGCTACAAATCCCCAGCACCTTTGACAAACTATCGTTCCCAGGGTTCTTTGGGGGAAGTCATGTGCTTCAAATGTGTGTCAGATGTGCTTTAAAATGTATGGTGTGGACCTGCCCTGAGCCCTGGAAAAGACAAAGAGCTGAAACAGGGAGGGGGAAAGGAGCACAAGTAGGTCCTTCTACCCTAGAACCATGTGCTAAAGCAGGTGTGGGGAACCATTGGCCTTCCAGATTTTGCTGTACTCCGACTCCCATCCTCCCTGGCCATTGGCCATGCTTGCTGGGGCTGATGGGAGCTGCAGTGAGGGGCAGAGGTTCCCCACACCAGTGGTAAAGGATCAGTTAAAAAACCCAAAAATATAAACAAACAAACAAACATCTGGCCTTGTTGTGGAAGGGCATGTTAAGGGACTGAGGACTGTAAATATTGGCTATTGTTTCTAGGAGTTTATCATAAAAAAAAAAAAGGAAAGCTGTGTCATGAGTCATGAAAAGTGGAGAGAGAGAGAGAGACTCAGTTTCTAGAAGGAGAAACAGATGGAAAGGATGTCTTGCGATGGACAATCTACATAAGATGGCCAATTACACATCATCATACATGAAGAAATGTATCATGGGGAGAGGAGGACCAGAGAGGGCACATATTTGTATACAACTTGCACATGCTAATTTATATGCATAGATACAAAATTTAGGAAGAATTCCTATAATTTAAAATAGAAATACCATGCATCGCACTATGGGTTTGTATCCAATATTTGTCCTACTTAGAGTAGACCCATTGGAATTAATTGGCATGCCTAACTTAGGTCCATTCATTCCAATGGGCCTGCTCCACGTAGGACTTTGCTGGATACAACCACAGGTGACCTGTGTGACTGACTGTCCAGTCTGCTGTCCTGGTGCTGTCTGTGGACACCAGCAAGACCCTTGTTCTCTCTCCTTAGTTCTTTATCTGCAAAATGGGACTTGCATTGGATGGCCCTTCAAATAGAAGCAACACATTTCCTTTGTTTGGGTGATGTGTACCTATTTTGCTCTTGGCTCCACCCAGCTTACCACCACTTTACACCTGGCTGCAGTTAGTGGATCTTTGGTCTCTAGAAAAAACAACACTAAGATCTCATAACCCTGAAATTTGTTGCATATGGAATTTGATTCTTGCCTGTGCTACTCATCTCTGGTCCCATTAGACTGAAAGCCAAGCTCCCCACAGATGCAACCATTAACTAACTAACTAGGGGCTGCACCCCTGCCTGCTTCTCCACTGGCCCAGCAACTCTCAAAATTCTGTCACCTTGCGGTAGTTTGCAGCGTCACTTGTTGGCTGCCAAGTGAACTGCTGTGTGGTGACATTCTTATCCAAATATAGAATAAGATTGATAAAATTCATAAAATATCAGAGTGGTGTACTGCAACATAAAAACATTACAAACAGTACAGATCAATCATTAAAATGACTGGCTACTCAGAAAGCAGTTTAAACAGCAGCATACACCTGTCAGCACAACAAACTCTTCAACAGGGCGCCTGAAAGTCGAAAGTGAGGGTGCCTGCTGAATCTCTGCTAGAAGAATGATCCGCAGACTGGAGACACTAAATGCCCAACTTCTACCGCAGACCAGTAACACAGGGAAGGACTAAAAGTAACACAGGGGACAACTTCTGTGGATGATCTCAGTGACTGAGCTGGGATGTAAGGCTTCAGGCAAGCCTTAAGGTATCCTGGACCTAAGTTGTTCAGGGCAGTGCTTCACCTAGGACAGCCCCCTGAAAGTTCAGACTAAACTCCGGAGCGGATTCCATTGCCCTACTGACATGGAGCCTTCAGCCACCATTGGTTCCTGGTCTTTATACCAGTGCAGTTTGATCTCTTGAGGTTTTTTTTTTTAACATTTCCCCTGCTAGCTGCAATTTTCCTATTTGAAGCTGCAAACTTGCTTAGAGCTTCAGCGTGCAGGAAACAGCTGGATTTTTTAAAAGAGGGGGAACGAGTAGAGAAGCACTCCCATCACTGCAAATTCCACCCACCTCACAAGTGGTGCCATCGAGATCGGACTTTGGGGCAGACGTCCAGGGTCCCACTCAGCAGAATGAGCTGGAGGGCTGGCTTGGTGCATTTTGGATTAAGCGAAGTAATATGCATTACCATCTAAAGAGGGAGTCCCCTGCGAGATCATTACATTTAGAAGTAGTACTCATTGTCCCATTACATCATGAACTGCAGAAGCAGCACACGTTACCATCTAAAACGCCCTCCTCCAAGACCCCAGCCTGCTTCAGAAGGGCTGGATATAAATTCAATTATGAATCATGACAATAAATCCAGAGTCTAAAAATTGCCAATCGATGCCACTGCTCCTCATATAGTTTGTGATTTTAGAGAGCCAGTGCGGTGTAGTGGTTAAGGTGCTGGACTATGACCTGGGAGACCAGGGTTCGAATCCCCACACAGCCACGAAGCTCAGTGGGTGACCTTGGGCCAGTCACTGCCTCTCAGCCTCAGAGGAAGGCAATGGCGAACCCCCTCTGAATACCACTTACCATGAAAACCCTATTCATAGGGTCGCCATAAGTCGGAATCGACTTGAAGGCAGTCCATTTCCATTTTGCGATTTCCTTATGAAAATCCATCAGCATTTTAGTGCAAATTTCTCCTATGTACATTTTCATATGCAATGTCTACACATGGTTCCAAAGCCATTTCCCCTAATATAATGCATATTTGTACGTTGTTTTCACTAATGTGTATTTTTATGCACAGGTTACCCTAGTAGAAGAGGGTTCCCAAAGTGTGGTCCGTGGATCACCAGTGGCCCATGAGCATCAGTCAGATGGTTCATGGCATGTCCACATTAAATGTTCATGGATGTCATATATCATTCATGGTCTCCCCCATGTTTTTGCCTCCTGAACGGAAGTGACCGTCAGAGTCTGGCTGTTGTTTCTGTTTTATGTTTACCTCTTTCTTTCTTTTTCTTTCCCGCCCCCCCATCTACTATGGGGTTGCGGTTAATATGTATGGATGGATGTTGCATATCTTAATAATATTTATTTTTTAAGTTTGGGAATCACTGCTGTAGTATATGCATTTTTTTACACACGACTTGGCTGGAGAACTGCATTGCAAAATTCAGAGAAGTGCAAATTTCAAAAGACGGCTGTGTTCCAGTTCCCATATTGTTTTGGAAAGTGCAAATTAAGTAGCTTCACCTTTACATGTAAATGGAATTCAATTTCTCTCCCACCTCAGTTTCTCCAGCGTACCGCTGAACATGGCATGAGATAGGATGCTGAAGAACTCTTGATGGCAACATTAAGGCGCCAACTTCACTATACAGTTAAAGAAGTATCATACCAATTTAAACACTCATGGCTTCCCAAAAATAATCCTGGGAATTGTAGTTTGTTAAGGATATTGACCCCTTTTCCCTTCACAGAGCTACAATTTTCAGAGTGTTCTAATGATCAACCCCTCTTCCTAGGGAATTCTGGGACTTGCAGATGTGTCAGGAGAACAGGGGTCTCCTAACGGTTCTCAGCATCCTTAACAAACGACACTTCCCAGGATTCTTTGGGGGGAGCCTTGTCTGTTATAAAGCAGGATGATACTGCTTCAGCTGCATAGTGCAGATGGGGCCTCAGTTTGGAAGGGGATCACCAGATACGGGACTTGCTCAACAGAACACATCTCACACACGCTTTATCCACTTGAATTTCATTTCCATGTGTGTGCTGACAAGTCCTTCTGGAATGAAGATGAGAACTCTAGTTGGCTCTTTTGCTGTCTTGGGGATTTCTTCTGCCACACACACACACGTGCATCTTTGCCGCTTCTCACTGGCTAATTCTGGGCTCCCACCAGAGGGACACAAGCGAGCAAACAGACGCAGCCAGCATCACAAAATGTAACACTCCTGCATGCCGAAGGATTGCTGTTGTAAGATGATGCAATGATGGACTAAGTGGTGCAATGGTGTGTGTGTATATATATATACAGAGGAGATTCTGCACTGGGCAGCAATGCCTGACAGTTTGCTAGCATCATTTCTAAGAATAAACGGTGCAATTTATTATCCCGCCACCCCCAGCCCCAATGCCACATTCCCTGGAGATGGAGGGAATATATTATTCTGCTGGGCAAATACGGCAGGGCTTTCCCACCGCATCAGACCTGAAGACGGGATAGCAAGGACCCCCACAAGGTGTTAACTACATCACAGAGGCATAGCTATTTATTTGTTGCATGTATATATCTGTGGATGGCTTATAAACCAGTCTGCTTCTGTGTTGGAATTGCTTTTTAATATGCTTTTAAACCCTTTTTTTAAAAAAATGTTTTTAATGTTTGTTTTTTAAAGTCTGCAAAGCTTTTAAAAACTGTTTTTAAAGTTGTTGTGTTTTAATGTATTTTAATGTTTGTTTTTATGATGTTTTTAACTGTTTTTAGTGCTTTTGTTTGCCGCCCTCGGCTCCGGCTGGGAGGAAGGGCGGGATATAAATCAAATAATAAATAAATAATGTTGTTTTTTTTAAAAACCCACCAACAAAATTTTAAAACCAGTTATAAGCAAATATAAAATGGCAGAAGATCCCCCCACCCCAAAAAAACTAGCATAGACACAGCAGCATAAACATCACTTTCAGACCAGCAAAGGAAAAAGGATAATTGATGCCAGATTTTCAAATCACCAGTAGTCTCTATACCCAAGTACCGAGTCAGACCACTGGTGTGTCTAACTTCCTATTGTCTACACTGACTGGTGGCAGCTCTCCAGGGGTTTCAGACAAGAGACATTCTCAGTCCTACCTGGAGACGCCAGGGATTAAACCTGGGATCTTCTGCTTGCAAAGCAGATGACCTATCATTGAGCAAAGGTCCTTCTCCAGCTTGGATTTTAATCTGAGCCTGAGAAAAATTCTAGGGCATGTATACATTCGTAATTATTCTGAATACCTCTGATCACTGCGTTAGGTCCCTCTCCCAGGAGCGGCCCTGCAAGAAGAGGGTAGGCTATAGCAATAGCGGCTTCAAACTACAAGTCCCAGGACTGTTTGGGAGAAAGATCAAACCATACACCGGGCATATTTATTATGTTTATATCCCACCTTTCCTCTGCAGAGCTTAAGGTGGCATACAAACATGGTTCTTCCCCTCTTGATATTGTCCTCACAACAACCCTGTGAGGTAGGTTAGGCTGAGAGACAGTGACTGGCCCAAGGTCATCAAGTGAGCTTGATGGCTGAGTGGGGATTTTATGCCCTGGTCTCCTAGGTCCTAGTCCAACATGCTAACCACTACACACACTAGGAAGGAATCTTGACACAAGTGCAATAGTAATAAATAACAGTATTAACATATAGTAGTGGCTGAAACCATACAAGACTTTAGAAAGTGGAACTCATCCAGTAGCAAGATGGCAGTAACAGAGAGTCAGATCTTCAGGACCTAGGAGAGCTCCTAGGGAAGGCAGATATTGCTCTAATAAGGCCAAATCTTTAACTGAGCTTTTATCTCCCCAAGAAGGGCCTGATGACTATCTCCATGCTCCGCCTCTCCCATGAAAGTGCAAAGAATTAAAAGGGGCACCATTTGGGCTTAGAGCTAAGCATTGTAGCACCATTAAACAGCCTTGGATTGCACAGGCTTGAGGAAAGCGTGATTTGTCAACTGATTTAGCCTTCCCACTCAAAAGCTGCCGCTTCCAGTTCAGAGTCTGAGAACTAGGAATTTCAGCTCCTTCCAGAAAGGTCTTCCAATGAACCAAGAGATCTAGGGAACTGAGAGACGAAGCTGGACAACGAATGCCATCATTAGAAGACTTGCTGTCAGGTTCTGGTCATCCTATCACATGGATTTCCCCAAGCTGAGAAGGGAAGGTGCACCTTCTTATTGGAGATATAGCATTCTCTGCTGTGGCTGGAACATCCCTCTTTCATGAAATCCCTGGTTGGAAACCTAGTGCCTGTGGGTGCCATCTTGTGGAAAATACAGGACATAGCAGAAGCAGTGCGTAGAGGAACTGCTTCCAATGACTGTGGGTGTTTATGTATTATTCCCCACCCTTCAACCACAAAAGATCACACACAAAACACTAACATCAACAACTGAAAACAAAACATAACAGCAAACAATGGCTGCATACACCCCGTACATTTAAAGCTCGTGATTTCCCCCAAAGAATCTTGGGAACTGTAGTTTCCCCCTCACAGAGCTACAATTCCCACCAGCCTTAACAAACTACAGCTCCCACAATGGCGATTATGCAGCCTCAGTATAAGGCAGCTTCCTATATTTTCTTAGCTCTGAGGTGGAGGACAATAATTTGCAGTTAGGGGTTGCTGACAAGAAGAGCTTTTAGAAATCCAACTTTTATATTTGAATATGCCTGGGGCCAGAGGAGCAACTAGATGCTTGTGGGCACCCAGCGATCACCAAGCTCACTCTGATTTGCTGTTCCTATAAAATTTTGTTGTGCAAATTGAATTTAGGCCTCACAAATATAGCCCAAGAAGCTGCGAGATAGATCTGATTCTGGGTAATTTTATCACATGCAAAACTATACCTAGTCTGAGTCCAGGAAATTTCTTTTTACTTGGACTTTTGGACATTAATCTGAAGGGCTTTGGATATCAATGTCCTCTTTTAATGTAACTGATCTTGCAAGACCTGTCTTTATTTGTACTGGTTTGTTTTTAGATTGTGTTGTGGTTGTTTTAATGAGTTTGTTGTAATTGGTTTTAATCTTAAGTCACTTTGGGTTGCTTTGCAAGGAAAGTGACTATTTTATTATTATTATCAGGGCCGGCGCCAAAGGGCGGCCAGGTCGGGCCCTGCCCGAGGGCCCCATGGCCCTCTTAGCTGTTAACATACTCCCCAGTGAGCATCCTTACTCTTTATTTTCCCCTAGACCCAACAGCATGAGTCATCTTAGTGGTCTTTCATAGCTAATAGCCCTCAACAGTGTTCTAAATACACTCACCCTATGGCAAGTCCCCTTATTTGGTGTGGGCAACTTGAAAAGTCTTGGCTCTTGGGACAGCTGTCCACCTGTTGTGGTGCTGGTGTGCTGATTAAATCTTTTAGGGACAACAACAGGTGCTCTGATGCAACCACATCATCTTATTTCCTTGCTTAAGTTACGAGGGAGAGACTCTTCCCCATCGGATTCTGCGAGGAACAGGGGATGTGACAGAGGTGTATAAAATAATGTATGGTGTGAAGAGAGAGAGAGAGATGGCACCCAGATATATCATTAGAATTAGGGAAGGATTTGGATTTGGGGGTCAGCTGTTTCTGTGGTTTGACTTAACTGGTTAATTTTCTCTTATATACTCTGTATGGCTTATTGATGTATTATTCCTTTTCACTTGTATTATTACCTGATATTGGAAGCTGTACCTGTTTTTTTAAATAAATGTTCAAAACATAACATAAGAAATCAATCAAGGGTGGGGAACCTCAGTGTGTGGGGGGGCAAATGTGACCCCTAGACCACTCTATGTGACCCTTGGGACTCTATGCAAGACACACCCTCTTTCTCTCCCCAGGCAACGTCCTTCACCAGCTGGGAGAGACTCCCATCCCAAAACCCTGGAGAGCTGCTGCCAATCAGTGTGGATGACACTGAACTAGATGGACCAATGGTCTGACTCTGTATAAGGCAGCCTCCTATGTTCTTGTTATGTGCCTTCAAGTCGATTACGACTTATGGTGACCCTGTGAATCAGTGACCTTCACATCAACGCTTTTACAAACAAATCAAAGGCAGGAGAAAGAAAAGGAGGCAAGACTTTTTTGAGCAAGCAACATCATTGATTGATTGATTTGATTGATGGATTGATATACCGCTTACATGCAAAATGGTTTCTAAGTGCACTAGGCAAGCCTATCCAGACACACAGATGTCGATGTGCTTTGATCTTTGTTTTAATTGTGTTTTTTTAAAGTTTCTAATTACTTGTTTTTAACTGTTTTATTGGTAATTTTAAATTTGGGGGGAGGGTGAACCTCTCAGAGGGTTACCCCCCACAATCAAGCAGTATATAAATTTTGTTAAATTAAAAAAAAAGACTTTTCATTCTACCCCCTTCAACCCCCACTAACCACACAATGTAGAGGCACAAATTGCCTTGCAGACAAGGGGCCTCTGGGACACAGCAGGTGCTGTTGAGAAGGAAGATTCCTCCAAAAATAGGGCTCTCCCCACTTTCGCTTCCATAAAAGGTTGCCAAGAGTCTCATCCCCCTGGGTCCTGAGTGCCGAGTCCTCTTTCCTTAGCTGTAAAAGGGAGTGAGATTTCACCTCACCAGCCTCGCGCCCAGCTCCATCCCCAGGAAGCGCACAACCATCTTCTCAAAGCGGCTGGAAAACCACCAAGAAGATGGTGAGTCTCCTTTTGCCTTGAATTGCTGCAACTTGTTCTGCTTTCAGAACTGGAGGAGGGCCGTGGCTCAGGGGCAGAGCACCTGCCTTGCATGCAGAAGGCCCCAGGTTCAATCCCCGGAATCTCCAGGTAGGGCTGGGGATGTCTCTTACCTAAAACCTTAGAGAGCTGCTGCCAACCAGTGTGGGCGATCCTAAGCTAGACAGACCAGTGGTCTGACTCCATTTCAGGTAGCTTCCTGTTGCGGGGAAGGGTCCTAGCTCAGTGGTAGAACACCTGCTTTGCATGCAGAAGGTCCCAGATTCAATCTCCAGATAGAGCTGGGAATCTCCCCTGCCTGAAAGCCTGGAGAGCCGCTTCCAGTCAGTGTAGACAACAGCAAGCTAATCGTGCTGATTGGCTCCTAGGGTCGTCTGTTGTTGTGGGAGGATCTCATTCTCAACCCAGCATCAAAAAAAGGAGGGTGGTAGCTGTGACCAACATGAATGGGCCCTGCACTTCTGAATCTGCCACTACACGTCTGGTGGGGAAGGGCCATAGCTCAGTGGCAAAGCACTTGCCTTTCATGCAGAAGGTCCCAGGGTCAATCCCCGGCAGCTCCAGATAGGGTTGGGCATGTTTCCTGTCTGAAATCCCTGACAGCCACTGCCAGTCAGTCTAGACAATACTGGGCAATATGGACCAATGGTCTGACTCAGTATAAGACAGCTTCTTACAGTATACCTTATGGGGAGGGTCATAGCTCAGCGAAAGAAAAGCTGGGAATCCGGGCCACATAACGTGCTACGTGGGCACGGGGTAGCATGGCTAGAATCTGGGTAGAACCCTGCTCACTGGGCAGTACGGCAACCCTACACTTGGACTGTGAAAAAGACAAATAATTGCGTGTTAGAACAAATTAAGCCAGAACTGTCACTAGAAGCTAACGCGATGAAACTGAGGTTATCATACTTTGGGCACATAATGAGAAGACAAGATTCACTAGAAAAGACAATAATGCTGGGAAAAACAGAAGGGAGCAGAAAAAGAGGAAGGCCAAACAAGAGATGGACTGATTCCATAAAGGAAGCCACAGACCTGAACTTACAAGATCTGAATAGGGTGGTTTGCAACAGATGCTATTGGAGGTCACTGATTCGTAGGGTCGCCATAAGTCATAATCGACTTGAAGGCACATAACAACAACACACTTGAGTAACTCTCTTGCCCATCTGCAGGCACAAACGCTGACGCCGGAGCAGATCAAAGAGTACAAGGGCATCTTTGAGATGTTTGACGAAGAGGGGAACGGCTTAGTCAAGACGGCGGAACTGGAGAGGCTCATGAGCTTGATCGGCATCAACCCCACCAAGAGGGAACTGGTATCCATGGCTAAGGACGTCGACAAAGACAGTAAGGATTTCTCTTCCGCCCCAGCCTTTTTAAGCAGATAATTCTGGTCCAAGCGCTTTGGAGAATGTGCACAGCGCTGCGATTAAAGGCAGGGTTGTGGGAAGGATGATGTGGCGGTGAGGATCATTTTCATGTGTTAGTCGCCTCGCACCCAACAGTCCGTCGGCGACTTACAAGACATTTAATAGCATGCAATGTTGATGGATTAAAAAACATACGATATAAAAAAAAGTAAAACCCAAAGAGAGAAGAATAACTACAACAGCCTGCATCAAGGGCCAAAGGCCTGCGTGCAAAGGAAGACCCTTGCCTGGTGTCTAAAGATGGACAGAGAAGGCGCCAGGTGTGCCTCCCTGGGGAGAGCATTCCACAGGTGGGGGGGCCATCACTGACGAGGCCTGTTCTCCTGTTGCCACAATTGAAAAAGACAAGAAAGGCTGTAGCTCCGCACTAGAGCCTCTGCTTTGCATGCAGACAATCCCAGATTCAGTCCCCACCATCTCCAGGTACAATTTCGTGCCAGAAATGTGGAGACCCCCTGCCAGTCAGTGTTGACCATACTGAGCTAGATGGACCAATGGTTGGACTCAGTGTAAGGCAGCATTCATATATATTCATATACACATGCTGCATAATAATAAGTTATTATTATTACTTTTTACTGCTACTTCAACGTATACCCCTCCAATCTGAATAAGGAAATATATGTTGGCTTGCCATTCACTTCTCACCCCCCTACATTCCTCACCAATAGAAAAAGCCTATTCTCAGTGGTACCATGAGAGCCGGACTTCCAGGCACATGCCCAGGACCCCATGTAAAAGAATGAGTAGGAAGAGCCTGAAAACACAGCAAAACTGCCTTGGCACATTTTAAAGCAAGCGAGGCAGTCACATCTCCATCTAAAGAGTCCCCCCTCGTAAGATGAGAAATAATACACATCACCATCTAAAGAGGGAGGGGTGCTGTTCGGGAGCTGAGTGCAGAGTCTAAAGTTCTGTAAGTCCACAACTGCCTATTCAGTGGGGCTTTCCATCAGGGGTAGCCGGGCCGACGCCAGGCACAACTGGGCCCTTGGGCACCAGCCTGACCCAGGGCCAAGGCACAGTAGCCCCCCCCCATACAGGCAGGGTTAAAATATGGTCCTTTGATAACCGATGCAAGGAAATGCATTCACCAACAGGTAGGTGATGCGTTCTGCTTCCGAGCTGGAAAAGTTGGCAGTACAATCGTGCCTCTTATTGCTTCATAAAAAGGGCTGTGTAGGACATAATGTTTAATGTGCTCCACGGGGATTTTACAGAATCTGTCCTCAAGATATTCAGAAGGCACAGTTTGAAGACAAACTAGTAAATGCCTTCCTTAATGGTGCACTGGCGAGGTTGACTAAGTACTGCGAGATAAATTTATTTTTCTTAAAGTAAGGGAACCTCTGCTATTTATGAAGCATCAGTCATGAGTTACTTCAGTCGCCTTGCACAGATTTATCCTTTTGCCTGGATTTTCTCTGATCCGTAAGATCAGGTGCCTTTTATATCCATATGAATTTCCTCAGTTTTGGCTTTTACACTACTGGCTTTATGTTGCATTTTTGTTTTAATGATATCCTTCACAGGTTTTATGTTGCATGCCCCTTATCATTTTTTTAAAAAAATATTAAATGGTTTACAAAGGTTTTCAAGAAATAGATAAAACACCCAAGAAACAGATATAAGCCCATTGCTTTGAGGGAAAGATTAAGGCTAAATGATGGATCATGCTTGGAGGGTGCTTATCTTGCAAAAGTTTTAAAGTCACTGCTGGGCCTACTTTTGCCTCTGGCCCTATCCACCACTGATATCTGGCCCTTGGAAGGTTGCCCCGAAGGGCATGCGGCCCTTGGAGTGAAAAGGGTTCCTCACCCCGACTTACAGAAATGCATTCATGAACTTCAGAAGCCTTTCCTTCTTCCTTCCTAGGTAAAGGCATCTTCAACTGTGACGGATTCCTGGTGTTGATGGGCATTTACCATGAAAAGACAAAAAACCAGGATGAAGAATTAAGAGCAGCCTTCAAGGTCTTTGATAAAGAACACAAAGGCTATATTGAATGGAACACACTGAAGTAAGTGGCCGAAAGCCTCGCAAAAATATAAAAATTAGAGTCGGGGGAGGAGGCATTGCCCAGGCTGCATATGCACCATATGAAAGCACATGACTTTTCCCCCAAGAATCCTGGGAACTCTAGTTTACCACTCACCGAGGTACCATTCCCAGCACCCTTAAACTACAGTTCCCAGGATACTTTGGGGAAATTAATGTGCTACCAATGTGCTTTAAATGCATGGTACGTACCAAGCAGGGATGTAGTCATGGGGGGTCATAAACCCCTTTTTTGGGGAGCAGGGTCCCACCCAAATCCTGATGTACAAGCCAATCGATGTAAAAAGGAAGAATGTTAGCCACTGAGAAGACTCTTCTTAATAGCTAACACACAGCCTCCCTTTTCCCACTGATGTTTGTTGTAGTGGAGGACAGCAAGGGAGACAAAGGAAAACTGAAAAGGCTGTGAGGGGGCATGGCATGACTGGCATGAAGAGATCCTGCACCTCTGAATTTGCCACTTTGCTACTGCACCCAAAACTCCAGCGTGAGTTTGCTGCTTAGGTCACATCCGCACCATGGGCAGTATTTCAGTAACGTGTCCGTCAGCACAAGGATCTTCTGCTTGTACAACAGGACTTTCACCTCCCCCCCTCCCCCTGTGCACACCCCATGACCTCCCCAAATGTGCTCCAGAGGGTTGGGGGCACCACTAGAGCAGATTTAGGAGGGCACATGGGGGGAGGAGAGGGGGGGAAAACATTCCATTGCGCAAGCAGAGATCCTGGCAGCGATGGAACATTCACCTCACCTCTACGTGGGATTCCACCTCCTACATTTACAGCATGTGGCTTCCCCTTCTCAAAGCATCCTGGGAACCATCTTTTGTTAAGGGCGCTGGGAATTGTAGCTCTGCGAGGGGCATACTACAGTTCCCAGGATTCTTTGGGTGTGTGTGGGGAATCCATGTGCTTCAAATATATGGTGTGGATGTGACCCCAGCCTGCAATTATTTTCAGGGGTGGCTTCCCGTTGGCACAATGCCCTCCCTAATGAGGTGTATGTGTCTCCACCGCTACTGGCTTTCAGGATGAATCTGGAAACATTCCAGTTTACCCAAGCATTTAACGGCTGAAGGAGGCTGTTCCTGTGCACCCAGAGATTACCGGATGAAAGAATGTTTTTAACTGAAATTTGTGTTTTTTGCATGTTTTCCAACCGTGTTTCTTCAGAGTGTTTTTAGAATGCTTTTGTTGTTGCTACATTGTCTTGTCTGTGTGTTTGCCGCCCTGGGCACCTTCAGGGGGAAGGGCGGGATATAAATTCAACAAAGACATTTCTCTAATCCATACGGAATTTATGGATCATCACCAGCTCTCAGTAGGGGGATTTAAGCAAAACCTCCATGTTCAGTGACAGCTTTCCAGATAGTGTGCAGACCTGTCTTGCTGTGGTCTCTCTGCGCTCCAGGTACGTGCTGATGAACGCTGGAGAGCCCTTGAATGAACAGGAAGCCGAACTCATGATGAAAGAAGCAGACAAGGACGGGGACGGAACCATCGATTATGAAGGTATGCGTGTTAAGGATTGTAACGGCCCTCGGGAAATGCCGTACCTCAGTGGTAGAGCATCTGCCTTGCACGCCGAAGGCCCCGGGTTCAATCCCCAGCATCTCCAGGTAGGGCTGGGAGAGACTCCTGCCTGAAACGTGTGTGAGCTGCTGCCAGTCAGAGCTGGTCTGACTCAGTACAAGGCAGCTACCTATGTTCTGAAGGTATCAGAAATGCAATTCCATCCAGGGGTGGCCTTTACAAATGAGTAGGGCGGTGAGAACATGAATCATGCAATAGGGAGGAGAAACCCGATTTTGTTTGCGTTTCAGAGAGAAACTATCCAGTTTGCACGTCGCCAACCAATATGCGCAGCGAAATACACCTGCGTTCCGACATTCACACCTCTCCAAATTTTGCTACGCAGTTCTTCAACCAAATACGAGCACCTATGCGTTATGCTAGAAGGAGAGGGCAAGGAAAATGCAGATATTCACAAAAATTACAGACAAAAATGGATATTAGGGAAACTTTCTTGCAAAAATCTATATAGTAGTCAAAAGTGCATACTTTCTTCTTCGGATAAAGTTGCAGTGAAATGCTGATGGGTTTTCGTGAAGGAGTTAATGAATAACTGCAAATGGATGCAGAAATGCGAAAAACTGGATTTAAGACTGGAAAAACAAGAAAACCAAAATTGACAGATTCGTTCATTCCTAGGGTACCAGATAGTGGTATTTAATTGGAAAGCACAGACTAGGGTCAGTTATGGCTAGACTGAGACCGCATCATTCTCTGATTGCTTAATTCAGAAAGTTCAGTTCCATGGCAACTGTAAGGAAGATGGGGGTAGAGGGGAATCTCTCATACGTACTGTCAGCTTTATAGCATCATTCCACTCTACCTTCAACTCTGTTCTCTTAACACTACCTCCATACTTATTCATACATGCACATAACATTCATACATACATACAGAATCTAACCATTGACCATACTTCTATAGTTCTGCCTTCTGCCTCTGCTAAACCTCTCTTCACCAGTGCAGCATGCTTCCACCGGGCCTGCGCCTTGTGGATTGATTTTTTTTAATATTAAAAAAACCTTTTGAGAAGTTGGAGTTTTCATGAACGTTCCATAGACGCCTCCATAACTGAGTCAATGGTCTGGACTGCTCCTTCCAGTCCAACAAAGCCACAGTTCTTGCACATTTTGCATGTGCATGTAGTGCAGTGTCTTCTCAGATGTGAAGCAACAACAACAAATTCCCCACTCCAACAACCCCCCCCCAAAAAATTAGTCTCCCTTGATCTGAAGTACTTGTATATGCAGGTTAGGCCAATATAGAGCTCATAGGGTATAGTAAATAATTGGATCCACCCCCTTAGGCACTGGCATTTAGCTCTGCCCTCCCAGCCAATATTTTACGGGGAAGGGCCATAGCTCAGCAGTAGAGCATCTGTTTTGCATGCAGAAGGTCCCAGGTTCAATCCCTGGCATCTCCAGGTAGGGCCAGGACAGATTCCCTGCCTGAAACCCCAGAGAGGTGCTGCCAGTCAGTGTAGACAATACTGAGCTAGATGGACCAACGGTCTGACTCAGTATAATGCACATTTCCTAGGTTCTACCTTACTGCGCTTGGTAGACCATTTTCGGGTTAAAAAAACAAACAAATTAAGCCAATCCTGTACTCTGTCTACATTTGTGCTGAACGCTTTCTCAGTAGGGAGTTTGACCTGGAGCATGTACATAGGCAGCACCACTGCAGTTCCACTGGCCTCCCAGCAGATGCCAGTGAAAGGGACTGTCGTGACATTAGCCTGTATCATGCGTGGATAAACTGCAAAGGGCCACTTTTTTCCTTCCTGCCTTCAACCACACGGAAAATCTGACCAATAGGACTACCATCTCTTTGGCTTTGATTCCAGAGAATTGGAATTCTTGGGGCCTTATAGATGGCCACCCTTCAAATCTTTAAGCCATTCACTCAGGGCTGGCCCTGCCCTTAGGTAGAACCAGTGCTGGGAAGCTCCGGCCCTCGAGACCCCTCTTTCTGGCCCTCAGAACTCTCCCCAGGTCCCATAGCCCCAGCCACACCCTTGTCCCCAAGCCACACCTGTTTTTGCCTGGGTGGCATGTGTCCTTAACCTCTGCTCATGCGTCATGTTTGTCTGGATGGAAAACAGTGACCGATGCACATGAAAGTATGCAGAAACAAGCCTACTGTTCAAAGGTAAAATTTTACCTTCATTGCTCCACCCTCTTTTTGCCTCTGGCCCCGCCCACCACCAGAATGTGGCCCTGGGAAGGTTGTCTAGAAGGGAATGGGGCCCTCTGGCTGCTAAAGGCTCCCCACCCTTGAGGCAGGGCAAGGCAGCTGTAAAAATAGCTTCTTACCGAACAAGAGGAGATGCATTAACTCAGAAAGAGGGACGGAAAAGGACAAATCTTCACATAAGGTGCACACATGCCAACACGCACACAGAGATGTGCACTTAGAAATAATTGCTATTAGTTTAAATTTAACAAACTTTATATGCCGCTTGATTGTAAAAAGGAAGAAAACATACCTCTAAGCAGTTTGCAAAATAGGAATACAATCCATCTTACCTTAGGAGGGAAGACTGTGATGGGGTAACCTGCATGTCTCCTCGGGTTTGCTGCCCAGATATTGTGCAGGTATAGCTCCAAGACCCTTGTTCTCTCCTCTTAGTTCTTTACCTGTGAATGACCCCTTCAGAGGCAATGCATTTTCTTCATTTGGGTGAAGTAGCCACTCTGGGCTGTATCTAGCTCAGGATGGATACTAACTCGGATCCATTCATTTCAATGGATCTACTTTGAACAGGATCAGAAGTGGATGCAACCCTCTGTTTTGCATCTGGGTGTGGTGAGTGGATCTTGGGGTTCCCTGGGGGGGGGAGAACCTATTGATTGGCACCTGAGGTGGGAAGGAAAGCTACAGGCTAGATAAGCAGGCAGCTGATCAGCTAAGAGTCTAGAGAGCGTCCCTTACTAACAAGGTGCCCCATGCAGAGGGAAAGAAAATGGTCTGCAAGGCTTTATATCTCTCAGGAGCTCCTGGTTGGCTCTTCAGCACCACCTGATTTCCCAGGCCAGGTGGATCATGTAATGCTGGAAGGCAAATTCCCAGCTGGAGTTTCCGTGAGAAGCAATCTCTCTCAACACAGGCAGGCAAGGACCTGTTCTACAAGGCTCCTGCTTAAAGCGCCACAGGGCCTAACCCTCCCAACCTGCAGGATCGCCTTACTCCCATATACCTGATGAGGTACGCCTGGCGCCAACATTGTTATCTTTTCGGCGCCAGGTCAAAACTCTCCTCTTCTCCCAGGCATTTTAGTATGTGTTAAAAATGGTTTTTTAACTTTTTTAAGAATTTAAAAATTTTAAAGTTGTTTTAAATTGTCTAAATATGTGGTTTATTGTATTTGATGTATGACTGTTGTGAACCGCCCAGAGAGCTTCGGCTATGGGGCGGTATATAAATTTAATAAATAAATAAATAAAATATATATGCCCAGACAACTGCTTTGATCTGCAGAACTGCTGCAGGTGCCACATAATACTCATTCCACATGTGTAAAAAAATGTTCTTTTTGTATGGTGGTACTGACACTTGGGAACTCCCTGCCTATTCACACCAGGCAGGCGCCTTCACTGTACTCGTTTCGGCGCATGCATGAAACATTTTTCTTTAGGCAAGCCTATCCACGCATGTGGAGAGCTCACATGGGTTTTAATTGCTTTTTACCTTACAGTCGATTTTTTATCTTTGGAATTTTTAGTTCCTGTTTCTTAATGGTCTTCCGTTGCTAGTTTTAACGCGTTACTCTTTCTGCAAACTGCTTAGAGGTTTTATGACAATCAAGCGGCATATAAATTGTTAAATAAAAATAATTAAAAGTAAATAGACCAGAACAATGGTGCAGGTGGCCAGACCCACAGGAACAGGCCCTGGTGTGAAGAGACTAGGTTGTTCCCATGGAGTACAATCCTAAACATGTTTACTCAGAAATAAGTCTCACTGAGTACAATAGGATTTACTTCTCTTGTACATGTGTTTAAGACTGCAGCTTGTGTAAGCAAGTCAAGAAAAGCAAATGGGAGGTGGAGGAGAAAGAATTGATTGTTTTTCTATCTTCTTGGTGTATATATCTATCTATTTTCCCCTTCTAGAGTTTGTGGCGATGATGACTGGCGAATCCTTTAAACTGACCCAATAAGGCCCATGGGAAGAAATGCATTCTTGACTACAGCACCCTCATCCGCTCCCTTCCTGCTCAAGCAGCTTTACTTCTTGCACTGTAAACAGACAAAAGAAGCAAGCCTCCTGGTGTCCGGAGAGAAAAGAATATATCGGCGTGCAACTTTCTGCATCCTGACAACCAAGCAGCCAGCAGAGAGGCGGGGGAGAGTGCATCTACAATACAGATTTAAACTGGTTTCAAAGAGTTATTCTGTCGCCCCGCAAAGAGAGCCGGGCTAAGTTTCTCGAACGGAGAATTCTCCTTCAACAACAGTTCCCACGATTCTTGGGAGAGGCACCTGCTATCCAAACTGGCATCCAGTCCGCATGGGGTGGTTGCGAGGATGGCTGGCAAGTGGCAATTTTAACCACTTTGGGAAAATCAGACGTGGGAATTGGACCGTTTACCCTCATTTCAGATTCATGTTAATAAAAGGTTAATGAAACCACCTGACTTCTCCAAGTGTGTGTTTTGTACAGAGGGTTGGGTCTCAGTCCTTGTCCTACTCAGAGCAGACCCACTGAAGTCTAAGTGGCTAACTTAGGCCCATTGATGTCATCAGGTCTCCTCCGAATAGAACTTGAAAATGAAATGGACTGCCTTCAAGTCTATTCTGACTTACTATTCTGACCCTATGAATAGGGTTTTCATTGTAAGTGGTATTCAGAGGGGGTTTACCATTGCAGTGACTGGCCCAAGGTCACCCAGGGAGCTTCATGGCTATGTGGGGATTCGAACCCTGGTCTCCCAGGGCATAGTCCAACACCTTAACCACTACGCCACACTGGCTCTTAGTTGGATACAAAGCAGAATCATGCGAAAGAGACACAGGAAGCTGCCTTATGCGGGACAGGCCACCAGGCCATCTTGCTCTGCAAGGACTGTCAGTGGCTTTCCAGGGTTTTCCGGGAGGAGTCTCTCACAGCCCTACCTAGAGCTGCCAGGGATTGAACTTGGGACCTTCTGTGTAGATGCTCTGCCACTGAGCTACGACCCTTCCCTAGAACGCATGCATACCAGGCCAAGGCTGATGGAGAAGGTGGATGTGAGGAAGAGAGCAACTGATGCCGGGCCCACGCTTCCACCTACATCACTTGATGCTGATTTATGTTAAATGTCTCCACATACGACGGTGCCTTCGACAGAATCTGGCCGCTATCTTGCTTAGCGCTGTCTACCGACAGTGGGCCACCTACAGTGCTCCAGATGTTGATGGACCAGAAAGGCCATCTCTAGTGGCGTTCCACCTGCTTTTGAAGATGCAGCTGTGTGCTCAGGCGCTGCCTTGATCTCACAACCAATCTCCTGTTTTAACTGCTGCATTATTTGTAATGGGGTTCTTTTATTGTATCTTGTAACTGCTGATGCTTCCATGTGAGTAACTGGCGTTTATACTTTGTAAACTGCTGAGAAGCCTATTTTTGCATTAAGCGGTATGCAGATGTATTTATTAACAGTCATCCCTGACTACTGGCCAGGCTGACTGGTTGATAGGAGTTTAGAGCCCAACAACATCTGGATGACAAGAGGTTGCCCATCCCTGGTCTGCATTGACTGATAACAGCTCTTCACCATCTCCAGGAGAGTGAGGTTTGTGGGTTTTTTTAATGCAGATGGTAGGAACTGAATCTAGAACTTTCAACACATACAACAGCTCCTCCCTGCAGAAGAGTTAACCATCCAAGCTATGAAAGTTCCAGACTGGGCCATTTGCTCCATGATATCCCCAATACCAATGCAACCAGTCACTTGAAGGCAACTCTTAAATTACTAATAACAACGGATGAGAGGGGGAAAGTGATGGGAAAGGCAAAACTGGCCCACATGGACTAATAAACATTGTTCTTCGACCTTGGCTCCCCAGATGTTCTCAGACTACAACTCCCATCAACCCAAGCCAGCTTAGCCACTGGTCAAAGGATCATGGGAGTTGTAGTCCGACATTGGCATAAAGCATTTTATACTTGGGCCGTAGCTCAGTGGTAGATCATCCGCCTTGCACCCAGAGGGGGAGGGTTCAATCCCCAGTGTCTCTAGATAGGTAGGGTTGGGAACGACTCCCGTCTCTGAAACTCTGAGGAGTCGCTGCTGGTTAGTATAAGTGGGGACACCTTTGGCCAGCCAGATGTTGCTGAACTACAGTTCCCATCAGCCCCGGCCAACATGCCAATGGCCACGGACGACAGTAGCCCAGTAGCATCAAATGGGCTGACGGTTCCTCACACCTGGTTTGGCGATGCAGAGTTAGATGGATTGACTCCGCATAAGGTAGCTTCCTACAGTCCCGACAGAGATAAAAGAGGAAGGGATTATAGCCAAGTAGGAGAGCACTTGCTTTGCATGCAGAATGAGCCAAGTCCAAGCAGGCGTCTCTCATTAAAAGGAGCACATAGCCGATGCATTCGCTCCCCCGAGAAGCAGCGACAGCCAACAACTTGGAAGGCTTTCAAAGAGGATTAGACAAATTCGTGGAGGAGAAGGCTATCAAATGGCTACTGGCTATGCTCTGCCCTCCATAGTCAGAGGTGGCATGCTTCCAAATACCAATCATTTATTTATTTGATTTATATCCCGCCCTTCCTCCCACCAGGAGCCCAGGGCGGCATCCCAGAGTGCAGGACACAGAATAATAGGCTCAAGTTACAGGAAAGAAAATCTTCCTAACTGTTACAGCCGTACGACAATAGAGCCAATGACCTAGGGAGGGTGGTGGGCTCTCCAGCACTGGAGGCACTCAAGAGGCAGCTTGGACAGCCACCTGTCAGGGATGCTTTGATTTGGATTCCTGCATTGAGCAAGGGGTTGGACTTGATGGCCTCACAGGCCCTTTCCAACGCTACTATTTTATGATTCTTCCAGTTGCTGGAAACCACAGGGGAGGAGAGTGCTCTTGCACTCAGGTCCTACTTGCAGGCTTGCCATAGTGGGCATCTGGTTGGCCACAGTGAGAACAGGATGCTGAACTAGATGGGCCATTGGCCGTATCCAGCAGGCTCTTCTTATGACAGAAAAGATCTCTGCTCAAGACTCTGCAGAACCGGTGCCAGTTATGAGGCATAATACTGGAGCTAGATAGAACTGGTTAAAAGGCAACTTCTTATGCCCTCAATATGTACGTCAACCAACTTTTAACTGAAGTACTAAACCAGCTTGCTGCTTTTACGTAAAACTTAGGAGATACAATCGTGGATCTCCTCTGTAGCATGGAGTGTGGCCCCCAGGCTCTTTGAAATACCAGAAAGAAGTGGGACCTCCACGAAAATGTGGCAGCATCAAGCGCTCCTGCTCACAGTTCTAGTTAGCCAGCCTTCCCAATATTCCATTTTTATTTCACACTTGTTTCCTCCAATGGTCAGTTGGCATTCCTAGGCCCATTGAGCATGCTCAATCCTCAACAAACAGATAGATAGATTAGAGGAGAGAGAGAGAGATTTGAACTAACGGAATCCTCAAGAGCTCCCTCTCTAGGGCATGGGTGGTGTCATTTTGGCAGAATAAGCAACAGCACTCGCACCTTCAACACTGGTAATAGAAGGGATGTTAACAAGTTGGTTCTTTTACACACTTGATTCTTTGCATTTTAATACACACACACACAATGGGCTATTCACTGTTGGTTGCACTGCTAAGGGAAATGCAAATACATTCTGGTTGGGAGAGCTGAAAAGGGAAACAGCCTCCCGTGGATGGTTGCCATTTCAGAACCTCTTAGCATTGAAAAATACCAGGTGTTTTGTTTACAAGAGCGCGAGCAAATCACTGACAGTAGCGGAATTCCCCTTTCTCTCCTCTGGAGGAAGAAAAAGTATCAAGTACCAGCAGGAGCCCACAGTCTGAAAGCAGAGCACCCCAGGGACAATGGAGGATTCACACAGAAGGAAGGAGAAAGGGCACAAGATCTTAAAGGTCACCAATATTATTATTAGGATGGCATTTCAGTCTGATGGCTAAAATACCCGTGAGCTGTCATAGAGGGCTTGGAAAGTTGGACTGGCTAGCAGAAAATTACACTCTGGGCTTATGCAGCTCTGGGCAAGATGTCCTACAACCAGTGGATGTTACTCCATTCGGGCAAATGAGGCACTGCCCCACCAACTTCAGTCTGCCCTCAGCCAGCTTCCACCTGTCTGCCTTCTTACTTACATCCGCTCCAGGGGGTGGCGCTATCTGCCAGCTCCCTCCCTCTTAGGCTCTGGTGCCCTCGTAGAACTCAGTAGGGAGGAGGGTAGAGACAAAGCTAGAATTAGTTAGCTCAGCCTCTCATTGGCTTGGGTTCCACCTACTGTTTGGAACTGGTGGGGCGGAAGTTAGAGCGCCCAATGGACACTAGCCACCACTGTCTAGAACCTTCCAAACAGACCTTTAGTTGCTTCCTTAGCATTGCTTAGAGGTAGGCCACATTCACACTGGCTGAATATTCAGTCCCTCTTCCCACAGAACTGTGGGAATTGTAGGTCTGCAAAGGGAATAGGGGTCTTGTAACAGCTCTCAGCACCCTTCACAAACTACACTTCCCAGGATTCCTACACCAGGTTGTTATTCCCAAATCCACACAGCAAGACACCATCACATTCTGACGTATATTTACATTTCAAACCAAATATTTCTTGGAGAGGGAAGAAAATCTGGGGAAAGGAACACGAAAACCCTCTACTGGTTTGTGTAAGGGTAGTTGCTTACAAGGGGATTTTGGCCTTTCAAATGAGCCCAGTCATATCAAAACTCCCTTGGACTGTCCCCTCTTATCCACAGAGACAACTAGGAGCATTAAAACGACCTCCAGAGTCAAAGGCCGTTTGCCGTTACATAGCAACGAACCCAGTCCTTCAGCAATTTGCTGGATAGTTCAATCTTCTCAGAAGAAGAAGGCAGGCATCCGCACTCGGTTTTGCCTCAGTTTTCACCTCACTGCGAGTGGAACTGCCCATTGCGATACCCGCTGAGGCCCAACCCTCAGCCATTTTTGCAGGCCCAGTCACACGTGTGTCTTCTCAAAGCAGGTCTCTTCCCACCCACCCCCAACGCCGTTGCCATGTTAAGCCCGGAGCACCGCTTTTCATGAGGAGTAATGCGCTCACCTACAGAGACCAGTATTTTGAAACGTGCCTTGAAACATCAATGGAAAGTTATCATAAGCCAAAGTAGACATTCCTTCCGTACAACAGATCGACACGACGGCTCAGACAACTGGGTCTCTCTTCAGGCTAACCAAGTACACACAACGTCAAGCTGCTCATGCCCCACACTGCTTCCCATCCCATCATCAATACTCTTTTCCCCAACCCTCCAAAATAGGGGCTACAACTGTGGCTGCTCTTGTGTGGAAGCTTCTGGAACCACTGAGTCTTCTTGTACCGCCTCAGGGTTGTCATTTGATGACTCCTCAGATGATGTCTGGGGCTGACTTTGTCTCTCACAGGCTGCCGGCTCAGAGGTGCCGTTGTCCAGTTTCTGGCCTGCAAATGGAGTCTCGATACAGGGCTTGGCCATCTTGATGGCCTCATCGTAAGATGGCGGCAGTTCTATGGCATAGAGGCTGTAGGCTGGAGGACTCGCCATATTCCTATTCACCTCCCTGAAGGGCAACGGAAGTGGAAGGCTCTGGGGATACTGAAGAGAGCTATACGCTGCAAAGAGAAGACACAGAAAGGTCTTTGAAGAGGGATAGGTAGAAGCTAGATAGATGCTTTGGCTAAGCTTGACAGCTTGGAGCCAGTTAACTTGTGGGACCACTTTACCCCATATGTGCCCATTCGACCACTTTGATCTGCAAGACTGGCACTGTTACAGGTGCCACATAATTCTCGTTCTGCACTTCTAAGAAACACTTTTAGCGCAGACATTTTGGAACTCCCTGCCTATTGATATCAGGCAGGCACCTTCACTGTATTCTTTTCAGCTCCTGCTTAGAACATTTCTGTTTAGGCAATCTTACCTGGACACATAGATGCTGATGTGTTTTAATCCATTGGTTTGATCCAGCCAATGGGGTGGGCCACTGGCCCAATCCAGCAAGCTATTCTCATGCAATCTTTTTTTTTTTAAGTCTACTGCTGTTTTTAATCGTGTTAAAATATTTTTAATTACTTGCTTTTTAAAACTGTTTTTATTCAATATTTTAATGTTTCGTGTAAATTGCTTGGAGGTTTTTCACAATCAAGCAGTACATAAATTTTGTTAAATAAATAAAATGATGTGCAGTACAATGCAGTGGGGAACCTTTTTTGCTCAGAATTTTATCTCCCCTACACACACACTCTGTGGGCCAACTTTCGCAGGTGGGCAGGCTGTCCACCTATCATCTGGTGTCATAATGATATCAGGTGATTGCCAGGTGGGCAGTCCACCACTCAGACGTTGGCCAGCAGGGAAAAGATAGTGACCAAGCAGGATTGCCCATGCATTGTTCAATCCTGCTTGTTGCAGGGTTGGGTGCAAGCAGGGGTTGGGAGAGGCCTGGAGGGCCACACTTGGCTCTCCATCCCCGATACAGAGATCCATATTGAATGAATACAACAATATAACCAATCTCCAGACTTTATTTCATTTGCAGGATAAGGTGGATTTCCTGCACCCGGAAACACAGAGTATTTCTGAGTGCTGAAAACAAAATCCGGTTGCTTCCCTGCTGTTGTGGGGAACCTGCGGCCCTCCGGACATTGTTGAATTGCAACTTCCATACTCCCTGGCCATCAGCCGTGCTTGCCGGGGGATCACAAAATACTCACACGTGACGGTGCTGTGGGCGGTGCTGTCGTGGTCCATGGGGATGATGGTGAGGTCATGGGCATGCGAGGGAAAGGTCTGTACAGGGGGCCGCTTCTTACGGCAGCAGAACTTCACACAACTGGCACCGATGCCGCACATCAGCAACAGAAACACTGTCAGCAAGATCAGCCTGAAGGAACAGGATCAGGAACAGGATCAGATCAACAAACGGATCTTGCAGTGTAGGCTCCTATTAACATGATATTCAGCAAGAAGAAAACATACTGCATTCAAAGCACAGCGCATTCAGCGGGGTGGGGGGGTACCTCAGGGTCAGGGGCTGAATGCGGCCCTCGAGGCACCTTCGCTGTATTCTTTTCAGCACTTGCTTAAAAGATTTCTGTTTAGGCAAGCCTATCCAGATGTTGATGTCTTTTAACCTCTGTTTAGTTTACGCCTGATTTTAATCATCTGTTAAATATTTTTAATTAACTGTTCTTACTGCTAATTTTGCCTGCAGCCATGCTACCCTGAACATGCCCGATCTTGTTTGATCTCGGAAGCTAAGCAGGGTCAGGGCTGGTTAGTACTTGGATGGGAGACCGTCTGGGAATTCTGGGTGCCGTAGGCTTAGAGGAAGGCAATGGTAAACCACCTCTGAATACCTCTCACCATGAAATCCCGATGAATATATAAAATAACGATTTATAGGGTTGCCATAAGTGGTAACTGACTTGAAGGCATGTAACAACAACAACACTGATAATTTTAGTATTTCTTGTAAGCCACTTAGAGGTCTTGTTACAATCAAGAGGTACATACATTTTGTTAAATAAATTAATTTTATGATGCTGAGGACATTTATCTCTCACCTTTACTCCAAGGCCCTCCTCCGGGTGCCTACTCTGAGGGAAGCTCGGAGGGTGGCAACAAGGGAGAGGGCCTTCTCAGTGGTGGCCCCCAAATTATGGAATGATTTCTCTGACGAGGTGCGCCTGGCGCCATCACTGTTATCTTTTCGGTGCCAGGTCAAGACTTTCCTTTTCTCCCAGGCATTTTAGCATGTGTTTTGAAATTGTTTTAAATGTTTAAATTGTGTTTTAAATTGCTTTTAAAAGATGTGTTTTAAATTTGTATATGTGTTTTTAGTGTTTTTAGGTACTGTAAACCGCCCAGAGAGCTTCAGCTATGGGGCGGTATATAAATACAATAAATAAATAAATAATAAGGAGCTCAAGGCGAAGTATCCAGTTGTCCTCCCTCTCCATTTCCTCCTCACAACAACCCTGTGAGGTAGGTAAGGCCGAGAGACAGTGACTGGCCCCAGGTCACCCAGTGGCTGAATGGGGATATGAACCATGGTCTCCCAGGTCCTGGTCCAACACATCACCACACTGACTCTCTTTAAAATTAAAAATAAACTATTCCAGTATTAAATATTCCTGTTCCTTCTCATCCCTTTTCAAATTCTGGGCCTGCAAATGTTTGTTCCTTCATACATTTCTCTCCTGGCTCTACCCACTCTAATCTAGGTTCCGACACAAAACGATGACCCCCTTCCAGAAAGTTAATTTCAAAAAATGTATTAAAAATAAATAGGCACTCAAGACTGTCCCCAGGCCATTGGCCCCACTTTGCAACCACCTTTAATGTTTTTACCCAGCTAGGATGCATCCCTCAACTCTGATAAAGCTTTCTTGCTTCCCTGGCTGGGGACAGAGAGAAGCGAGCGTGTACAGAGACTAACCTACTGGGCAAAGGTAAATTTTACATTTGTTGCCCCGCCCACTGCTGCTAGGTGGCCCCCACAAGGTTGCCCAAAAGGGAATGCGGCCCTAAACCTTAAAAACGATGCCCAGCATGGGCAGCACAATTTGGCAAGTGGGTCAGTTATTCTGGTATTTGCACTCGTGGGCGTGGCTGATCATTGTATGCTTAAGGCTTCCTACTCAACAGGCACACATTGCAGCCCAACATTCCCCAACAATGCAAATCAGCTTGAGAGGGGGCGGGCGATTGAGGGCAGTAGTGTAGCAGCAAATTCAGAAGTGCTTTTTTGCTGTGGGGTTGAGAACGAGTTCCTTATTAATGCCTTCTCCCACAACAACAGGCATCCCTAGGACCCAATAGGCATGAGAGAGAGAGGAGAGTGTTAGCCACTGAGAAGAGTCTTCTCGGTGGCTGACTCACTTCCTTTCACTCTGATTGGCTCCAATCAGCAGGAAAGGACAAGGAAGCATATTAGAAAACTCTTCTAAGTGGCTAACATCCTTCTTTCATGCTGATTGGCTCATAGGATGCTTGAGACATAGGAACCCTGCTGAGACCCTGCTCCCCAAAAAGTAAGGGGTCTAACACTCCCTGGGATCCTGGACGACTACACCCCTGATTGTGGGCAGGTTATAGCAAATGCCATCATGACCCCAAATATCTGCCAGGCAGTTAGATTCAACAAAAGCTAAGTGCCAATTAAATGAGCCAAAATAAAGGCGTGGTACAGTACCTTCCTGAGTAACAGCATGCTATCTTTCTACAAGCAAGGAGGTTTTTTTTAAAAAACAGCATGAAGGATCACTCAAATATGTGGTTCAGTTTCCCCCAGTTTCTAAATGTCTGCTTCTCTCAGAAGTAAAACATTTAAGTTCTCACAATATCGGTGAGCAATAAATTCCATAAGGAAGTCAACTATGTTGCTGGGCAAGGAAAACTGACGTCACTGGATGACGAAAACTAAACAAACTCCCAGACGTTTGAGAGATTTAAATAGTTCTTCTGTGTAATATCCAGATGTTTCATAATAATTCACATAAACGAGGTCCCTGTTGAAATTGTATCATGTTCCCCTCCCTTCCTTCCTGGTTGTAAAATTCCAAGGCTACGGCCACTCACAGGATGGAGAAATGTAGAACACGTCCTGGAAGTTGTTCTAAGCTGTTTTTTTGTGACTGACAGAGCTAGGAAACCGTTAATGGCGCAGTGGCAGCTAATCTCCTCCTCTCTAGAATGCCTATGGTCCAGTCATTTGGTACTGATCCTTTGCAAATTTTATAAATACCTAACGTTCGTACAACATTTTCAACTCTTCAACGTGCTTCAAATGCATTGATCTAGCGGCATTGTTACGACAACCCTGCAAGGCAAGCCAGTGTGATCATACTGCAGGTGGGAAGACAGAGTCCAAGAGAGCATGCAGCTTGTCTAAGGCTGCCTAGAAAGATTTGGATCAGAGATTTCCTGGTTTGTAGGTCAGCCTCCTAGACGAGGGATAACCAATGTGGCATCCTCCAAATGTTGCTGGGCTACAAGAAGAGGGCAGGGACAAAGCTAAATATGCCACACACATACCAGGGTTCTTGGCAAGTAAAATCAGGGCAGGAGAGGGTTTCAGCCTGTCCTGCTTCTCAGGCAGCTGGTAATAGATCCCTGGCTCACTCACAATCAGGAAGAGATTCATCATCACTTGACCTTAATTGTTCCTAACTGGCCTGATTTGCATGGATGCTGGGGACAGGGAAATGGGGAGGTTGTGACATGACCCACTGACACTCTAGCGGCTGCGTGTGGTGGACAGGATGCCTCTTAGAAGAAAGGCATTCCCCAGGGAAACATCCGTGGCACCATCATGGCCAGTTTTCAGGCACCCAAGTCAGACATTTCTGGTTTGCAGAGGGTTGTGTCCACCCCCTTCCAAAGCGCACAAGAGGGTCTTGCAGAGCGCACTGCAAGACCCGTGCGGGACAAAAGATGTCATTGCGATATCAAAGGGACCGACAGGTGGGCACCCCCGTCTGTCTGTCCAACATGGTCCACGAGGGGTGGGAGAGACAATGATTTAGCCCATTGCCCAGATCCAGTCCCCTGCCCCTGGGGTAGAGGAACCAAAGGGCTGACTCCAAAGGGCTGTGATCTAAAAGGGGATCCAGCTCCACTGCGCATCCCACATGCATAAAGAACAGTAGCTGTTGTCCCCGGAGCTGCGATCTCAGAACCATCCTCTGGCACCCTTACGTAGCAGCTCTAAAGTAGCCCCACACAGCCTTATCATAACCTTCTCATTCCATTTCATAACACGTTTGGGAGCACAGAATGGACAAGACGGCTGTGCCTTTAGCTACCCTTTGTATCGCTGTTTTGTTAACTTCCTCTTTTCAACCAGGCAGGGCATGAAACCATTGCCAGGATCTGAACACGCCATGATGGAAAAGTAAACAGAAGCTAAATACTTTCTTTCTCTCCCATATGACACGAAAGAGAAAGGCGAGACACAGATGGGGAGGCGCGGGGACAAAACATGGCCCTCCAGGCCTCGCTATCTGGCCCTTGGGATTCTGCCCAGGTTGCAACCCTCACCTCCCTGTTTTACATCCCTCCTGAGTGTTTTTGAGCATTCTTGAACTCCCATCATGCCTCTTGCTTACCTGGATGAAGGAGGGAGAGAGGGGGGGGAGAGAGAGAGAGAGATGTGTGAGTGTGTGTAGAAACTCCCTACTGTACAAAAGGAGCATTTCCATTCAGTGCTCAGCTCACTTTTGCCTCTGGCCCCACCCATCACTGGCATGTGGCCCCTGGAAGGTTGCCTGGATGGGAATGCGGCCCTTGAGCTAGAAATGGTTCCCCATCCTTTCACGGGGGAGGAAACTGGGGGAGAGGGAGAGAGAAAAGGGGGTGTTGGTGTTGCTAATGTCATTCAGGGACCTTTCAAAACAACGACGTGAAAGGAAGGCAAAACTGATGCGAACTCACCAAACATACCACAAGCTTGTCCAACTGGTTCCTTCTTGAGTACACCTGGGAAACGAAGACAAGGAAATGGCACATCACTCATCAGGATGTGGATTTTGACCCATCTCACGAACTCTTGGAACAGGGATGAGGAACCTCTGGAGTGCCTGCAGCTGTACCTCAACAATGTCTGGAGGGCCACAGGGCCCTCTCATGCCTGCCTGCCTGCCAACCAGATAAAAAGTAGGCCAAACAATTATCATGTCCATGCTGCAGATGGGGAGTTATTATAGTTTATTAAACTTGCATCCTGCCTTTTTTCTCAAGGGAGCCCAGGGCGGCAGACACGCAACCCAGGTGTGGGGAACCTTTGGCCCTCCAGATGTTGCTGAACAACAGCGCTCATCAGCCCAGGCAAGCATGGCCAATGGCCAGGGAAGATGGGGGGGTTGTTGTTAATGAACATCTGAAGGTCCCCCACATGATCTAAAAGAATCTACAACACATCTAAAAATCATTCCCATGAAGACTGAGAAAGATTTCTACTCAGATGGCTCGTTGGAAGGGGAAAGTCTTCACCAGGTGCTGAAGAAGGCAACAAGGATGGCACCTGTCTGATATTTAAGGGGAGAGAATTCCAAAGGGGAGGCGCCACCACCTTAAAGACCCGATCCCCATACCATGCGGCATGGACCTCCTGATAAAATGGTAGTTACAGGAACCCCTCACCTGCAGACCACTGCGGTCGATTGGGAATATAAAGGGCGAGATGGTCTTTCAAGGTGAGATTCGAACTAGGGACATGCCATTAGGCAACAATGCCTTTGCTTCTCAAAACACGCATGAGGAACCTCACGGCCCTCCAGATGTTGCTGCAGGACAACTCCCACCAGCCCCCGCAAGCATGGCCCATGGCCAGGGATGGGGGCAGCTGTTGTTCAGCAACATCTGAAGGACCAAACGTTCCCCCACACCTGCCTTAAAGAAAGTTTTCAACACAGAGGGAGGTTCCGGGCAAACAAATGCCTTCAATACAAGTTTGTACTTACCCTTGCTGGCTAGTACAGTGGATCTCCGTGAAGGCAGGCAATGCCTGGGAGAGGGGAGGAAGAGAAGGAAGGTTTTAGGACAGCAGAGCAAATCAAGAGGAGAGTACGCGGAACGAAAATTGTGTGTGTGTGTGGGTGACACTTCTATGCCTCCAAAATAGGGGTGTGGAACCGTTGGGCTGCATTCCCTTCCAGACAACCTTCCACGGACCACATGGCAGTGGTGGGCGGCACCAGAGGCAACAGTGGGCGGAGCAAGAAACGTATGCTTTGCCTTTGTACAGTCAGCCAGTTTCACCGCACACTCACGCACCCCCCATCCTCCACCCAGGCATGCAAGAGGCATAACCAGAATTTAAGGACACATTTTCAGCCAGGCCACCAACACACAGGGTGTGAAGCAGGGCAAGTGAGAGGCATGGCCTGGGGAGACTTCAGAGGGCCGCAGTCAGCTCCTGGACCTGAGGATCCCCCAACACACACGCACTCCAAAATAACATATGGCTCATAAGACCTGTCTTGCTGGATCATCCCAAAGATCTCTCTAATACAGCCCTCTGTCGACCAACAGCACCTACCCAGATGCCCCTGGGAAGGCCACCTGCTATTCTGTGGTATACAGCCTGTGAATAAGGAGGTTGGGGGGGGTTGCACCCATACCAGGGCTCTTGGTTTGTCTCTGTCCATACCAACCTAGAACTGTAACCAAGGTTTGCTAACCACTCATGGTTTGTTTGCAGGAGATAACTCATGCGCCTGGTTTCAGACGCAACGCTAAGCCAAACCAGGTCTTAGCTCCCAGCAGAAGGAGGGAGAAGCATTGCAGCTATGACTTTAGTCCCTAGGCACCAGCACACTGCACCTTTAAACCACAGTTATGCTTAACTACGGTTTATAGTGATGCACAACGAAACCACTGTATGTCGCTTCCACGGGGTAGCTGTTTTGGCCTTTTGCGGCGAAAAAAATCTCCAAGAGTCTTGTGGCACCTTAAGATCAGCACATTTATTACGGCATAACCCTGTGTGGGTACAATCCAGCAAAGCATTCAGTGTTATGTTGATGAATGTGTGCAACTATCTCTGCACACGCACAGAAGCGCTTTATAAATATTAAGGCTTGTTAGTGTCTGACTTTGCAAAGTCCTCTGAATTAGATAGCCATTTAATAAACAGCTTCTGAGCTATCCCCCCTGCCCTCAGCCCAAGGAGAGCCATTTTTCAGTCTTTCTTATCTTGCTCCCAGGATATTAGAAACTTTGGGTGATATTCACTGCTGGCCCAACTCAAAGTAAACCCACTGAAGTTAATAGACATGCCTAACTTAGGCTTGTTAGGTTTCAGTGGGTCTACTCTGAGCGGGATTCAGAGGAATCCAACCCTGAGGCCCCATCTGCAGGATCCTACCATGTCAAACTGTCATGGCTTCCCCCAAAGAATTCTGGGAACTGTAGCTTCGGAAGGGTGCTGAAGGTCATTAGGAGGCCTCAGACAGCTCAGTTCCCAAAGTTCTCGGGAAACGGGGGACTGATAGTTAAACCATGATTCTTTGGGAAAAGCTGCCATTAAAGGCGACATAATACTGCTTTATATATATATATATATATATATATAGTGCAGATGTTGTTATGTGCCTTCAAGACGATTTCGACTTATGGCGACCCTATGAATCAGCGAACTCCAAGAGCATCTGTCATGGACCACCTGTTTAGATCTTGTAAGTTCCGGTCTGTGGCTTCCTTTACGGAGTCAATCCATCTCTTGTTTGGCCTTCCTCTTTTTCTACTCCCTGCTGTTTTCCCCAGCATTATTGTCTTTTCTAGTGAATCATGTCTTCTCATGATGTGCCCAAAGTATGATAACCTCAGTTTCATCATTTTAGCTTCCAATCATAGGACAAATTAAACCAGGACTAACACCCAATTATTTGTCTTTTTTTGTGGTCCATGTGTCTGCAAAGCTCTCCTCCAACACCACATTTCAAATGAGCTGATTATAGCACAGACGGGGCCTTAACAAATGCAAAAGAGTACGCTGCCGCTTGCTGTTAATTATTTTTGCATTAACCATTTTTTAAAAAACAACCACCTGATTTCTGTTAACATTTTAATGTTTTCATTAATTTTGTTAAAGCACCTCCAATTGCTATTTATTTATTTATTATTTCCTCGTGTTTATATCCCTCCTGTCTTTCCTCTTAGAGCCTAAAGCACTGAACATATGGTTCCTAAGTGGTCGCTGGACACTGACGCAACCCAGCCCTACTCAGCTCTGAAATTGCACATACTTTGCGTGAGGAGTAGAGGGGGGGGAGGCACGGACCATTGGCCAATTGCTGGTAGTCCACCTAGAGCCAGGAGTGCCACCAGGCCAGGACTTGTCTGCCTTACACTGCTTAAAAAAAAAAAGTAGATTCCCCCCCCATAGAAAAGGTCCATAGTTCAGTGATAGAACATCCACCTTGCGTACAGAAATTCCCAGGTTCAATCCCTGGTATATCCAGATAGGGTTGGGAGAAAACCTCCCCATCTGAAACCCTAGACAGCTGCTGCCAGTCAGTGTAAGCAGTACTGAACTAGATAGACCAGTGGTCCGACTCAGTATAAGGCAGCTTCCTATATCTTAAGGGAAGGGCCGTAGCTCCGCAGCAGAGCATCTGCTTTGCATGCAGAAGGTTCCACGTTCAATCCCCAATGGCATCTCTAGGTAGGGTGGGGAATACCTCCTGTCTGAAACCCTGGACAGCCACTGCCCATCAGTGTAGGCAGTACTGAGCTAGATGGCCCCTTTTATAAGGCAAGCTTCCTATGTAAGTCCACAGTCCTGCTCAACAGAAGGGAAGGGCAGCTCCCAAATGCATCCTATTTTGAAGCGAGTGAAATAATATACGTTGCCATTTAAAGAGCCATTCAGTCCAAGGTCTAAAAATTATCTAATTACACCAGTGCCATAGAACCTTTCAAAGCAACCACGTAGACTCAGAATACTGGCCTATCTACATGCAGACCCACTATTCAGACCAGGATTGTTTAAACACAAATTATATCTTATCTATTAAGAGATGTTCAGGTGTGCCTTCTTGCCCTGTAAATCCAAAATAGATTATAGGGTTCCTGATAAAAAAGGCGGGAGAAGTAGATCATGTAAATAACAAACTAGTGCACATCATTAACTGCCTAGGAGCCACACCAATGAATATTCTTCCGATCTGGCAAATCATGCATGTGGGAGAGGCGATCAAATTTCAGAATCTGTCCTCATGAAAATCCACTGTTTAGACTAAGAGAAGTCAAAGCCCTCTTAAAAGAACTTCTGCACCACTCAGCTCTGTAAGAATGGATACCTTTAACTCTTTTGATCTGACAAAAGCTATACCTCTTTCTCACTTAAACGAAAAAGGGGGCGATCAACGCTCCTGAATTCTGGCGCGCACACATTCATGTTGGGTCTGCATTTAAATGTGGTGCAAGCCAACCAAAGTTTAAGATTCCAGGATTTCTCTCTCTCTCTCTCACACACACACTCACATAATCACACACACACACCCCGCTCCATTAAAGCACAATGTTTTTTAAAAAACAGACTAGGAGATGAACCTAATTAAGTTCTACTCATATGAATGGCCGTATCCATCAGTGGGTCTACTCAATGTAAGAATAGCCCCGAGGATTTCTGAACATCTTACATTTGACAAGGCAACACTATGCAAACTCCACTTACATAAGGATCCCAGATCCCAAGGGGTTGCAGCCAACTCACCTATACTCAGAGCAGACCCACCGAAATGGGCGAGCCTACGTTTAGCACGCCCATTCACTTCAGTGGGTCTACTCTGAGGAGGACTAGCACTGGAAACAGCACCAGATCTCTCTCTCACACACATAAGGAGGGCCTACTGGATCAAGCCAGTGGCCCACCTGGTGCAGCCTCCTGTTCTCCCAGTGGCCAACCAGATGGCCATTATGGCAAGCCCGCAAGCAGGACTTGAGTGCAATAGCAGCTCTCCCTTCCAGCTACTTTCGGCAACTGGTTTTCAGAAGCAAGCTGCCTCTGATTACGGTGGCACAGCACAGCCATCCTGGCTAGTAGCCACTGATCGCCCTCTCCTCCATGGATCTGTCTAGTCCTCTTTTAAAGCTGGTGGCCATCGCTGCCTCTCTGGTGGGAGCGAATTCCATAGCTGAACTACGCACAGCCCCCACCCCAATTTAGTGCCGGATCATTTCAGGCCATTTGCCAAGAGACTGCCCGAAACGCGCTTCCAATCCCACAGCCCGAGAAACGGCAAAGGAGGCAGGGCAGAGCTTTAAAGGAGAGGAGCGAGAGAAAGAGAAGGTCTGCAGCCCGAGGCTCCCACAAAGGAGAGCATTCAGGCCCGCAGAGCGGCAAGAGGAAACCGAGCCATTGGGATCGACTCCGGATCGAACCCCGAAGGTCCACCGCAAAGCCATTTGCAGGCTTCCAGTAACAATGGGTTGCAGCTCACCAAATCCTGCTCAGAGGAGACCGAGGACCTTCATTTAGCCGTGCTCATCCCCTTCAATGGGTCTACTCTTGAGAAGGAGAAGCGCTGCCTATTCCAGCCAACGATCAATCCTCCTCCCCCCCCCTCCTCCTCCTCCTCCCCCTCCCCCTCCTCCCGACAGCTGAAAGCCATCTACAACCCGATCTGGGTCTGGATCAATACAACAGACCACAGAAGGCACCCACCTCCAAAACGCCGAGGAGGAGGAATTTGCAGGAGACACTGCTTGCCCGCTGTACCGCAGCCATGGAAAGCGAAGGGAAGCCGTCTCTATTTTTTTCTTTTTTAGCCCGAAAACGCCTAGGCTCCTTTGTCTTCCACACGCACAAAAAAATCTCCAAAGGCGCGCCAAGAGTACCGCTCGTGAACTCTGCGCGCGCTCCGTCCACTCTTCCGAAAAGCAGGCGCTTGGCAAAGTGATATTCCTTTCCCAGGCCCCGCCCCTTTCCCCGAGCCGCCCCGCCCGCTTCCCTCCCCAATTAGCCCCGCCCACTGCTGGCTGTCCCGCGCTCGCTTTGTTCCCTCTCGATTGTTGAGTTTTGCAACCGGGAGAGGCGGTTTTATTTCATCTTACTTTAAGCACTCGTCGGATGCTTTCCACGAGGTTAGCGGGGCTCCAAAAGCGATGAATCAACAGGAGATGAGAATAGTCATCTATTTGTTGAATTGGAAACAAAGATTGGTGTTCCCCCCCCCCCGTCCGCCCACTCCCCCGTCAGTGTTTTGAGGGTTGTACGATCAAGACAAAAGGATTTCAAAAGGAAGCACCAGCTGCTGAATTTACCATTCATTCAGTATTTGGGGCTGAATAGAGATCAGGGTTTCCTGTCCCACTACAGATGTTAACTAAATCTGCATTGCCACGTTTGATCATTTTATCCATGTTGTTGCTGAGCATCCCCCCTTACGTTGCCTATATTCTAGTCCACTGATCCCCAAATTTCCCCCGTCCGGACCATTTATTTATTTCATTTTACCGAGTTAATCCATATACCACTTCATAGTTCAAGCAGACCTTTAGTGCAGTGGCACCAACCCTTTGGAATTCCCTCCCCTTTAAATATTAGACAACCTCTGTTATCTTTTTGGTGCCTACTGAAGACCTTCCTCTTTCAAGAAGCCTTTTAAGTAGAGACCTTATCCCAGTCTGCATCTGTGTTGGAGTTGCTTTTTAAGATGTTTTTAATGATGCTTTTAAAAATATATATTTTAAAGTCTTTTGTTTTTTTAGATGTTTTAGAGTAGTTTTTAATGTTTTTGTTTGCTGGCCTGGGCTCCTTCCTGGAGGAAGGGTGGGATAAAAATTTAATAAATAAATCAATAGTTCAATGCAAAGCAGTTTATAAATCCAAACAAAAACGGAATCACCATACAAATTCCACATGAAGAACCAAATAAAGAGGGTACATCTAGGGCTATGCAAACATGTCCATTTTGGTTCCTCATCTTTTCCAATCCCGTATTCAGTTCTCCACATTGCTGTAACAGTTTGCTTTTTTTTTTTGCAGGGCTATCTTCCCTAATATAATGCATTTTTGTAAGTTATTTTCATGAACTTATGCATTTTAGGCACACTTCCCCCCTAAGAGATGCATTTTTGTAAACATTGGTTGGAGAACTGCATTGCAAAAATTCAGAGAAGTGCGAATTTCAGAAAATTCAGAGAAGTGCAAATTTCAAAGATTGGCTGTGCTTCAGTTAACATATTGTTTCACAAAGTGTGAATTGGGTAGGTTTCACAAGGCAGATCAGGATCCACTGGTAGATCTCTGGCTGATTTGCAGCAGATCAGCAAAGGTTTCTGGCTCCCAGTAAGTTTAACGATAAAAGCTAGCAGCCATTTTAATTTCCCACAGGGCCCAGAAGCAATCCTTCACAGGGAGCATTGCGGGTAATTAAAATGACAGCCATTTCTCACAGAGCTCCAGTTTTCAAGGGGGAACCAAGGTCTTGTTGGCGGGCCCTGCTGGAACCCCCAGCAGCTGCCCGAGGGTTCCGTGTGCTGGTGCCAGGCCTAACGCTCTGTTTGAATCTGGTCTCTGCCACAAACTCGCTAGAGAGCTTGCCTTAAGTGAGCTTCTTAGCCTCAAACGTTGGAATATAGATCAGATATGTGGAGTATTTTGGCCTTATGCCTTCCAGATAAGACCAAGAGTTGAGTCACCTTACGCATGCTTTCACTCGAGGGATCCATCGTCAAGTCATGACTGGTATACATGCAAATAAAGCCTCACCTACTTCACCCATGGGGGAAAAATTATATTGTGCCAGGATAAATATAGTCTGAAGGCACACAAAGCCATTGCTTTGCTGAAATTAAGCAGGTGTGAGCCTGGTGCATGATGGGATGGGAGACCACTTAAGAGTCACAAGTAGGCAGCCTTGGGTTCAATGGGGAACAAACCACAACTTTGTGGTAGAGCTTAGTGCTTCAATCCTTGGAATCTCTAGGTAGGTCTGGGAATGTCCCCTGTCTGAAATCCTGGACAGCTACTGCTAATCCACGTAGGTAAGAATGACTAAGATGTCCCCGTGGTCTGACTCAGTATAAGACAACTTCCTATAGAATCGTTGAGTTGGAAGGGTCCTATAAGGCCATCAAATCCAACCCTCTGCTTAATGCAGGAATCCAGATTAAAGCATCCCCAACAGGTGGCTGTCCAGCTGCCTCTTGAAGGCCTGCCATGTTGGACAGCCCACCGCCTCCCTAAGTCATTAGTTGCTTTGTTGTGGCACTCTAACAATTAGGAGGTTTTTCCTGATGTTCAGCTGAAATCTGCCTTCCTGTAACTGGAGTCCGTTATTCCATGTCCTGCACTCTGGGACAATCGAGAAGAGACCCTGGCCCTCCTCTGTGCAGCAACCTTTCAAGTCCTTGAAGAGTGCTGTCCTATCTCCTCTCAGTCTTCTCAAGGCTAGACATGCCCAGTCCTTTTAGAGAGAAAGAGAGAGCTTTGTTTCTAGTGGGAGAAAGGTGAAAAAATAAACAAACTATTGTCCAGCAGCACCTCGAAGCTGATATTTTCCCATGGAGACCATTCCCACATTCATCTGCTAGTGATCCAGGGATGAGGAAGGGGGAAATCCTGTGTGAAACTGCCTGGCACAAATCTACTGTTGGAGGCTGGTTCATTGGGGCAAGCAGGGTGCTGCCCCGCCAACCTCAATCTGCCCTCAGCCAACCCCCACCTGCCTGCCTTCTTACCTACAATTAGTCCAAGGGGTGGCCTGTCCTGCTGCCTTCCTCTGCCTCAATCTCAGTGTTGCCCCTTCTAGAACTCAGCAGGGAGGAGGACGGGGCAAAACTAGAATTGGTTGGCTGTCCCTGTCATTGGCTCTGAGCCAGTCTACTGTTTGGGCTCTCTGCCTTCCGTCCCACCAGTCACAGCGGGCACTAAGCGTTTCATCTGCAACGTGATAGGAGGCCTATCTTATAGGGTTTGTTTTGAACACTTAAGGGGGAAAGAAAGAAAGAAAATCCAAGCACAGTTATGCCCTAATATGGCGCTGAGAAAAAGAAAACACCAGCTCATGCTTACCTTTGCATTAGAGAGAAACATTGCATTGGAGTTCCTGGCCTGAAAGCTGATCTGCCCATCATTTCCCCCATGAGGTCATTTCTTCCGGTTGCCTAAAGGAGTATTTTGGAAGGGCACTCCCATCCCTTCTCCCCCTCCCCCGCCGTCTATTCACAGAAAGGGTGACCGAGCTAGCAAGCCGGAGCAGAGGGCATCCCAGCCCACAGCAGAAGGAGCAGCTGACAGACCGGGCTTGAGTTGCATGTCAATATCCTGAGTCACTGAATGAAAATGTACAAGAAGAGAGGAAACAGAACACCCTTTCTCAGATAAGGCTGGCAAATAAATCTCAAGAGCAAAAGGCAGCTTTCTGCAAAGTAACGGTGGTGCCACTTTGCAAAAGGGCCATGTCTAGGGAAGGGGGGGGAAATCTATTCAGTGCAGATTTAGAGGCGAACTGGCTTAATTTACACTTTCCGAAACAATATGCAAGCCGGTACACAGGCATCCTTCGAATTCCACACACCTCCCAATTTTGCAATGTAGTTCTCCAGCCAATTAAGATGCATACATTAGGGTGAAGCATGAAGGTAAATGCATATATTAATGAAAGTAACATGCAAAAATGCAACCCCTGCCCTTACACACACCCCACGAGTGACTTTTTTTGACACCTCCGCACCCCACGATCAACTTGTCTGCTGCAATGTTGTCATTTCTCTAGTTCAGGGGTAGCCTGCATGGTGCCTTCCAGACGTTTTGGACTACAACTCCCATCGGCCATCATGGTCGATGGGTGGGGCTGATGGGAGTTGTAGTCCGCAACAGCTTGAGAGGACTGCGTCGGCTGCCCCTGTTCTAGTTCAGAACATTTAAACTCATTTTGAGCCAATCACAGTGCTATTGCAATGTTTCCTAGAATGAGGAATGTAAGAATCAAACTCTGGCTCCTCCCAAAACAACAGCTATCGTACAGCTTCCTGTCTCATCACCAAACTCGATTTTATGTTCTGAAAGAAACCTTCTATCTGATCATGAGCTAGTGTGGTATAGCGGTTAAGGTGTTGGACTACGACCTGGGAGACCAGGGTTCAAATCCTCACACAGCCATAAAACTCACTGGGTGACCTTGGGCCAGTCACTGCCTCTCAACCTCAGAGGAAGGCAATGGTAAACCACCTCTGAATACCCCTTATCATGAAAACCCTATTCATAGGGTCGCCATAATCCAGAATAGACTTGAAGGCAGTCCATTTCCATTTTTCATCTGATCATAAAGAGAAATATATTAATTGATGGACCGGAACTAGGAACATAAAAATATGTTTATACAGAGTCAGGTCATTGGTTTATTCAGCTCAATGCTGTCTACATCACAGATGGGGAACCGGTGGCCCTCCAGATGTTAACTCCCATTATCACTGGCCATTGTCCATGCTGGCGGGGGATGATGGGAGTTGTAGTTCAGCAACATCTGGAGGGCCAAAGGTTCCCCATCCATTGTCTACACTGACTAGAAGAAGCTCTCCAGGGATTCAAACAGGAGTCTTTTTCAGCTCTACCTGAAGATGCTAGGGAGTGAACTAGGGGTCTTCTGCATACAAAGCATGTGCCTGACCACTGAGCTATGGTCCTATAGAGGTGAAAAGAACTTCAGAAGCACAGCATATATTGGATCTAGGTTAGCTTTCCAGACCCATTCTGGGATCACACGAACAGAAACTCCGATTCACATTAATCAGTTGATGATGGCATGAGCAGCAGATGACAGTGTGTGGTGAAAGGTCCATTCAGATCAAATCCCACAGAGATTTGCAACATCCTGTTGCAAAAAATGTCAAATGGTTTCTGTCTACACCAGGGGTAAGGAACCCGTGGCCCTCAGGATGTTGTTGGAGTCCAACTAACATCATCCTTGGACCATTGGCCCTGTTGCCTGGGGCTGATGGGAGTTGGAGGTCAATAGCATTTGGAGGAACACAGACTCCCTAGGCCTGGTCTATACAATTGTTATGTTTTGTATGCTGGTCTAACAACTATATTATTTATTTATTTATTAAATATATATCCCGCCCTTCCTCCCAGAAGGACCCTAGGGCGGCAAACAAAAACACTAAAAGCACTTCAAAACATCTTAAAGCAAAAGACTTTAAAACATATCAAAACACAACATCATTAAAAATATATTTTAAAAAACAAACTTTAAAAAATGTCTTAAAAAGCAATTCCAGTGCAGACACAGACTGGGATAAGGTCTCCACTTAAAAGGCTTGTTGAAAGAGGAAAGGTCTTCAGTAGGCACCACAAAGACAACAGAGACTGTGCTGTCTAATATTTAAAGGGAGGGAAGTCCAAAGGGTAGGTGACACTAAAGGTCCGCTTCCAGTGTTGTGCATAACAGACCTCCTAGTAAAGATGGTGTCTGCACGAGGCCCTCACCTGCAGAGTGCAGTGATTGACTGCAGATATAAGGGGTAAGGCGATCTTTCAGGTATCCTGGTCCCAAGCTGCACAGGGCTTTGTACACCCACAGCAGAACCTGAACTTGTGGAGAAATGGTGGTCACCTATTATCCCTCTAAGAAAAATGCCAATAAAATAGGTGAAAAGCTACCCAAATATCAAGCCATCTATTAATATTAAAAACTGGTTTACTTTGACTGCAATTTTCCTAAGGAAAACCCCTTTGGTTAGGGAGGAGAGGGGTTGTTTGTATTCTGTATTTTTGGTTTTCACCTCCCATTTTGGTTAGCATTGCTTATAATTGTTCATTCTGAATCATCCCATTACAACATCTATTTTATTCTAAAATGTATACCCCACTTCAAATAAACCCAAAGAGGCTTACACAAACAAAATCACTAAGTACATAAAAAACACATTAATAACTGTTTAAATGACCACAATAAATTTTGTACATTAAAACCAGGAGCAGCATAAAGTAACTCAGTGTGTACAAACCAGGGTGATAGGACATTAACCCACACTAAACATTCAGTGAAATACAGTAATTGGGTTGTATCCAATGGGATGCTTCTAAACAGGTATGAGATAATAGAGAGTTGTACCCAGCTAGGTCCAGCTCAGAGCAGACCCATTGAAATTAATGAATCTAATTTGGTCATGCCCAGTAACTTCAGCGGGTCTACTCTGAGCAGAACTAGCATTGAATGCTACCCGTTGGGTTGCACCAACACTGCTGTTCCACTTAGGGTTGCCAGGCCTCCAAGAGGTCTTCTGTATCTTTAAAAGTTGTGCAGGGGAAAGGGAGAATTCCACCTTGTGGTTTTTCTCATTACAGTGTTGCAAGAACACCTGCACTTGACTGACTTTCTCTTCTCCTAAAGGTACAGGATCAGTCTCAGGCCAGGAACCTGGCAACCCTAGTTCCACTAGGGCAACAGATCTCTGCTTGAGCAATGGAACTTCCCTTTGGGAGTTGGGAACCCTCCAGAGCAGATCCAAGGGGAGGGGAGGAAGAGAAAGGAAGAGGAAGTCCCATTGCATGAGCAGAACTCTACTTGGCAGCATTGGATAGAGTAGAGTAGGTCTTCTTGACATTACATAAGGCAATGGATAGGATAGAGTAGGTCTTCTTGGTAGGGACCCCATAGGTATGCAGCTCCCTTCCAATGAACTTGCACCTCACCCCTTCATCTCTTGGCATTTAGGTGGGCCTTGAAGACCTCTCTTTTTTAAATTTTTATTTATTTATTATATTTATATCCTGCCCTTCCTCCCAGAAGGAGCCCGGGGTAGCTGCCTTCAGTTGATATCATAAAGCATGTGGTGGAGAATCTCCAGCCCATGGGCCACATTTGGCCTGTCATGACTCCCCAGTTGGCCCATTAGGCTTCTCCCCCAACCATGCTCACCTGCCCCACACCTGTTGTCAGGTGTGGGGCAGGTAGGGATGTGCCTGCTTTCTCTGCAGAAAGCAGGACTGAACACCCTGCACATCAGCTGATGCACAGGGCATTCAATCCTGCTGGGTTCAAAGTGTCTCCTTGGCAGCTTCTCACACTGGTCTGTACACCTTGCCTCTCACTTTTTGAATACTGCTGTAGAAGGAGGCAGCTCCAAAAAGGATCTTAGAACACCTTCAGCAAAGCAATCTTCCCATTGCCATTTAGAAGGAATTTAGATCTTTATCATTCAAAGCAATATTGCCTATCCAAATGTGGCCTCATTCTTACTGATCTCCGGACTATACACCTCAGACAGCTAGGCGTGTATGAATACTCCTCCATACAAAATCTCCCACCCCTAGAAATCTAGCATGCCAGGGAGAACATTTCTAACCTAAGCTCCTTCCTGAGACATTAATGTTCTGTATTCAGGGATTTGGTGCATTTTTTTTTCTGTATGGCGGAGCATTCAGTCATGTGAACCTCCTTAGCTGTCTGAAAATTATAAAGATTGCGAGCAGGCACATGCGAGAAGGCCATAACCCTTTCCTTCCCTGCTATCCCTTTAGCAACTATGGAGGCATTCTTCCCAATACAACTTCAGAGGAGGGATTTCCTCAGGACCACAGCTGGGAAGGAAGGGGTTAACCCACTCTTCCACACCTGCTGCAGTCCCAATTATTCCCCACTCCAGCTAATGTTAATTGCAATTTTAATATATATATATATATAGAGAGAGAGAGAGAGAGAGAGAGAGAGCGCAGGTTAAAAATGCAAAGATGCAGGGAATGTCGCATTGGGGTTGGGGATCCGCTTAGACGACTCCTAGTCTTTGAATGAGAGATCCCCTTGGGCACTCAAAGTAGGCAACTTTTTTAAAAAAAACACTTGAACCCTGAAGGGTTAGTTTAATAAAGTCGAGGGTCCATTTAACTGTGGAATTTCAAGGCCACTCAAATTGACAAGGTGGTTTTACTTCTCTATCCCAAGCAGCGTTAAAAGCATTCTCTCTCTCTCTTTTTAGGAGCATGCATGTTTGCTTTCTGGGTTGGAAGGTTATTTGTTCACAATCGGACATTGTGTCCTAAGGGGGGGAAGAATACAACTGAGAGGAAACCAGACATCATTGGCTGGATTATATGCCAATATTATTGCCTCTGTCGATTGGTGTGTGTAACTGAGGCATATGCAAAGTGCTGGTCTAGATGCAATGCAAATCTTGTGGGACATGCACAGGGGTGTAGTCGTCCAGGGTCTCAGGCGGTCTTAGACCCCTTACTCTTCAGTGCCCGGCCTCCACTTGGACTATTTTCAAACACCTCATTCTGCATTGCATTCACAGCCCCTTTCATGACTTCAGCACACACCATTTGCCAACATCTTTGCAAACCCTGATCAGTTTGCAAGAGCTCGTGAATCTGATTGCAACCTCTCGCACCATTTCTTGAACAGGCACCACTGTTGTCAATTTTATTACAGTTTTTTTTTAAAAAAAAACCACACCCACTAACTAACGGCAATCTAACCACGCAGGGCAGAGTTGCAAGGGCAGGTTACAAGTCAAGACTGTTTTGTTTGCAATGTTAGTTTTGGCTGTTGAAAAGATAGAGTACACCAGTAGGGCAGAAACGCCATCATTTTTTTTTATAAACCACTTAGGGGTGTTCAACAATCAACTGGTATATAGATTTTCTTAAATAAATCAAATAAAACATGGCAGGCATACCCTCCCAAACCTAGGTGGGCTGCTTGCCTTTAAATCCAGTCCTGCGAGTAGGAACGAGGGATGGAGAAGATATTTGATTTTGTTTGCACTTTAATGAGAAATTCCTTAATTCACACACCTCAAAACAATATCACACCCATGTTTCGAAATCTGCACATCTCTGAATTTTGCAATGCAGTTCTCCACCCATGTAATGTGTTCAAAAATGTCTATCCTGGGGGAAGCTAAGCATCAAAATGCAGGTATAAGTGAAAATAACGTACAGAAGTGCATTACGTCAGGGTAAACTGCTTGCAAAAATGTGTACGTTGATCAAAACTGCGTACAAAGATGTGGCTGTTAGAGAAAAATTGCACTAAAATCTTTATGAGGTTTTTTTTTTAAAACAGATCACAAGTTGCTGCACAAATGAGGAGAATTGAATTTAAGTTTGGAAAAGCGGAAAGCTGAGAGTGAAATGGACAGATTCCCTCATCCCCAGTAGGAACTATATTGTTAAGTTAAAAAAACAAACCACCCAGGTTTAAGGATGTGATCTGCAACTGTAAAGATTGCTGTACTTGATAAAGGAAGAGTGCACGGAGGCATTCTTAGTGCAGGTGGGTCAGGTTGTATCTGCCTCCTGTTAGCTTTTCAGGTTCTCTCAAGATCTGTTACACCCTTCCTGTTCTTAGCTGAGCTTTTTCAAAATCATCCAGCCAAAGCAATGGAATGACATGGGCCAGTTCCATCTGCCTTGGCTAATCAGTTTCCAGGCAGACATGTCAGGATCCAGCCCTGCCCAGGCTGGGGTGCCCTCAGAGGAGAAGCAAAGGGAACAGACCTCCACTCTACCACAGACCCTGAAGAGCCAATAGATCCACACAGGGGTGGCAGGTGCCTATTGGGACTGGTGGGGCAGACGTCAGGGAGCCCAACAGGAGGCGGAGCCAGAGCCAATGACAGGCGGAGCCAACAAGCCTGAGATTTTGTCCCCACCCTTTCCCCTGTTGAGTTCCACAAGGGGCAACAACTGACGCTGTGGAGAAGGTTCATCGGAAGTGACATTTCCTGGACCGGTTGGGAAGTTAGAAGGCAAACAGTTGGGGGTATGCTGAGACTGGTGGGGCGATGCCCTCTTTGCCCTAGTGGATGAGCCTCTGCTGGATTTGCATATATCTGCCACCGGACTGGAGGTCCCCCAAATAGCTGCTTGGATACCTAGCCAGCTGTCACACACCCCCCTCTGCCATATTTTTAATTAATTGATTGATTGATTGATTTATATCCCATTCTTCCTCCCAGCAGGAGCCCAGGGCTGCAAACACAAGAGCATTAAAAACACTGTGTGTGTGTGTGCGTGTACTGCCTTCAAGTCAATTCCGACTTATGATGACCCTATGAATAGGGTTTTCATGGTAAGGGGTATTCAGAGGTGGTTTGCCATTGCCTCCCTCTGAGGCTGAGAGGCAGTGACTGGCCCAAGGTCACCCAGTGAGCTTCATGGCTGTGTTTGGGATTCGAACCCTGGTCTCCCAGGCTGTAGTCAAGCACTCTAACCACTATGCCATACTAGCTCTTAGGGCTAGCACTATATGCAACTCTTTATGTCACATTCTTTCCCCCCCTGGTTCCACAGACCAGGATGTGGCAACCCTATTATTCCTGTCTTTCTGGAAATTTATTTTCTTTCCAGAAGAGCGCCGGAAGCATTTCTCTCCCCTTGCCTATTCTTTCAGCATTATCAAGAGACAATCAGCAAACAATTTGGCACAGGACACAAAGCTGGCGAGCGCCAGGTAGAACCGGCACCAAGACCGATTTAACAAGTGATGGATGTCAAGTCTGAGAGAGAGAGAGAGAGATTCAGCTTCTCATTTTTCAACTCTTAAATTCAGCTCTCAACATTTCCATCATTTCTGATTTCCCCCCCCAAAAAACCCCTCATGAAAATTTCTCAGCATTTTAGTGCCAATTTCTCCTGCCCCCTTTTGTACACAGTTTTGACTAATAGGCACATTTTCTGCAAGAATAAACCTGCAATGTGTGAGGGTCCAAGTAAAAGCATAATAAGATTATTAAACACCCTCAATATGCAAAAGGTTCTGCGTTGAACTCAGTAACAAAGATATAAAGATACAAAATATAATGAAGTCCAAAAAGAAACAATGTCTATAAATTACATGAATTAGTAATGAATAACGGCACAGTAGTAGATACAAATCCGTTTCGACTAAATGTCTTCCTCAGAACTCATTATAAATGTGCTGTCCTTGGCAGGAGCGGTAGAGTTGCTTGCAAGTGCAGAATTCCACTTACGATTGACATACGCAGTTGTTTTCATACAGCATTTCTTGGGATGTTATTTCCACCAATAGATACACTTTTCTGCACACTTTACCCCAATTTATGCATTCTTGTGCCCATTGTTTGGTTTGGGAACTCAATTGCAAAATTCGGAAACCTGAGAAGGGTAGCCCTGTTTTGGGTTTGCATGTTCATTTGAGAAGTGCCCATTAGGTCATCTCATTCAAGTGCAAAGAAAACCACATTTCTGTTCCTGTCCTTGTGGCATTCCTATAGGCCATTAATGCTACAAGGAATAAAATGAAAGTGATTATTTCTTGGAACATCCGGACGAGAGGCAAAGCCAGTGCTTAAATGACAAGGGTAAAAAGGAGAGCTTAATTAAATCCTCAAGACCCTTCCTAAAGTTTTCCCACTTTGGGCCCAGCTGTGCCCCCATAGCCTTCTATAAACTGTGGCTAGATGGGGGGGAGTCTCCCTTTGCACTCCACCGCCCCAATAATTTGAGCATTGGTCAAAATAGCAAAAGCAACCGGTCAGGTTTTGTACCAGACTTATTATGGGCAGAGGGGCGGCAATCACTGAGCGAGCGAGCAGAAAATACCCAGCAAAAAAAAAAAAAGTCTTCCTTGCTCAGTTTCCCCAGAACCTGTTCTACTACTCGAGATTGTTGTCTCCGTGCAGATTTCCCCAAGGTGCCATTTCGAAAGTGTGGAGACACACAGGGGCCAAGAGCTGGGCATGTGTTGGATTGGGGCAGATCATCACATATCTCCCCCAGCTCTTTCCTGTTGCCACCTTGCTGAGTGGAAACTGTGACGCAGTTGGGTAATTTTAGAGCCTGGAGTTAAAGGCCTTCTTGCGAGCAGGGAGTTCTTGAGATGGCAACATGCATTACCACACTGACTCAAAATATAGCAACCCACCTCGGCTACGTTCTCCCCCGCCCCTGTTCTACTGAATCAGAGGTGGGACGTTACCCCAAAGTCCCATGTGTTTAAACCTTTTTTTAAAAAAACCAATATGGTTTTAAATTTTTTTTTTAAAGGTGCCTTGAACCCTTTAAAAAATGTTTTTCAAGATGTTTTGTTTTAATATATTTTAAAGCCTGTTTTTATGATTTTTCAAATGTTTTTAGTGCTTTTGTTTGCCGCCCTGGGCTCCTGCTGGGAGGAAGGGAGGGATATAAACCAAATAATAAATAAAAAAACCCTTGGATTCTGGAGATGATGACACGTTTCTGCTGCGGAAGTCCTTCTGCAGAATCAGCCACCGTTAAACCTTGAGATAAACCAGGGGGCATTTGCTCCATTTGCAGACTGAGGCAAAAGTTAATGACTTATGAAAAGGTACACAGAAGAGAAAATATTAATGGGGTGCATCCAGACTCAGTGCAGAAAGCAGGAATGATGCGTGTGTCTAAGATAAACGAAGTGTGTAACATGTAGACAATTCCACAGGGGCTTTTTTCCACAGCAGTTCTAAGATGAGGTTCCTATTTATTTATTTATTTTTAATCACTTCCCAGAAGAATCAAGTTCTTTTGGGTTCCTCATGAGAGTGTAGGAGACTGAGCAATGTAAGTGTCCCTGAGCTATGCCACTCTCTCTTATAAGCCGCTTTCTTTAGCCTGTTGGTGGGATCCACAGCTACCTTCTAAATCACTAAGACCAAAAGGACTGGTCTTTGCTGGATGGTGGAGAAACTCAATCCAGTTTGTATTTCAAGACGAATTCATCCCATTTGCACTTTCCAAAACAATATGAGAATGGAAACACAGCCCTTCTTCAAAATTCAGACATACCCGAATTTTGCAATGCAGTTCTCCAACCAAACAAGATTTACAAAAATGCACGTAATTAGGGGAAGGGTGCATAAGAATGAATGCACCTGTGAAAATATACGAAGATGCATTAAGTGCACATCAGTCAACTGCATACAAAAGTGTGCCTCTTTGGAGACAATCGCACCAACACACTAGAAAATTTTCACAAGGACTTAAAAGATGCTCAGACAAGTCACAGCGAGTGGTTATGAATGAGACGCTTGATAAACAGAAACTCAGTTAAGAGAAAGCAATGAGGAACTTATAAATAGGCAAATGTTATTTGATTATGTCACTTAACTGGGCTGATTCACAATCTGCCAGGCTCAGGTTAGGCTCAGTTATGTAAAACATCACAATAGGGAAGTTAATGATTTACACCTGACCCTGTGAAATTGAAGCTGAACTGGAGCCCCGCATTTGGTGTAGGCAACGGAGTTGCCCCCCACGACCGTGCTAGAAAAACAGGAGAGTTTACATATCAGGAAACAGTGCTAGCTCTTTAAATCTTAGCACGCCAGAAATGATAAGCGAAAAGCACCCATGGTGCAACATTTCATGGCTTAACCCAGGAATGAGGAAGTAGGTACGGTCAGCGGATCGTTATCTCTCACCCCCCCACACCCCTACATGCCAAGTTGACAGGTGGGTGGTGTTGCCCACTTGTAAATCCCCTGACATCGCAATGATCATTTTTTGCCCACATGATAGGAAATGAAACTGCACGCTCAAGAGCCCAGCCTCCAAAGCGCCGGTGACTTTTCAAAGCGTTCTGTAAGACCCAACCATCAGCTGATTGTCAAAGCCTTTCAGACAGTTCTGCAGTGGGTTTACAAGTGCTGATGATCAGCCGACAGCCAGGCCTTAGACAGCGCTTCGCAAGGTGGCTTCGTTGGATAACAGAATCCAGCTTCCACAGAATCTCATCTCAAGCAACAAGTTTCTAGTCCTCGTGGGCGGGGGGGGGGTTTGTGGGAAACGTCTGGTGAATCGCTGGTGCTGGAGAGGAAGCAGAGCAAGATTTAGAGCTGTCACAGTGGGGAATCCTCTCTCTGTGTGCATGTGCACTCCACAATCCATGGGTCCACAAGATAATGTACTTGGTGCAAACAATGCCTAGAAATGGGAAATACACCGGGGGGACAGCAGATTAGGGTTGATGCTGCTCCATTTGAGGGCTCTATGGCTAATGCCCTTGTTAAAACTCTTTTTGGGACCGTTCCCTGCTGTGTAACAGCAGGTGTGTTTCTCTGCCTCAATGACAGATGCTTAGAGCAGCAGCCATAGCACTGGTAAATTGCACCTCAGCAGGTCCTGCTTGGCATCTCCAGTTAAAAAGATTAAGTAGCAGAAAGACCCTCCAGCCTGGGGACCGAATGCGGCCCTCCAGACTTCTCTGTCTGGCCCTTGGAAGTCTCCCAGGCCACACCCAGCTTGCTTTGCACTTTTGAGCAGTAAGTGTAATGGCAAATTCAGAAGTGGAGGGTCCTGTCATAAGAGTCACAGCCATGCCCCTCCCTCCCTTTTCGTTGCTGGGTTGAGAATGAGATTCTTGTTAGTGCCTTCTCCCTGATGTCCCTAGGATCCAATAAGCATGAAAGAGGAGAGCGGTAGCTACTGAAAAGAGTCTTCTCAGTGGCTGACTCAACTCCTTTCACTCTGATTGGCTCCAATCAGCAGGAAAAGACAGGGAAACATGTTAGAAGACTCTTCTCAGTGGCTAACACCATCCTCTTTCATTCTGATTGGCCTGTAGGATGCTAGCGACATAGAGACCTTGCTAGGACCCTGCTCCCAACAAGGCAAAGGGTCTAAGACCCTCCCCCGAGACCCTAGATGACTACACTCCTGCTCTTGAGTGTTTTTGGCTGACTGCAATGGGCCCTTGAACTCTGGTAATTGATGAAGGATAGACAGGGGTGTGTGTAGAAACTAGCCTTCTGTACAAAGGTAGAATTCCCCAGAAGGGAATGTGGCCCTCCGTCTGAAAAAAGTTCTCCACTCATGCTATAGCGTACTTAGCACATGCGTAAAGCCAGCATTGGCCTTGCAAAATCATAATAGTGGGCCCGAAAGGTTCCAATAACTCCCCTTGAGAGCCAGAATATAACTATTTGGAAGAAGTTAGACCTCAAGTTAGGAATCTGAGAGGCTATAGAAGGGTCCATTTAGATATGGCGGCCAAGCCACTGTGGAATTGCAGTTACCCCATCATGGTCAATCGGTTCAGCCATTTTCCACCAGAAGCTGGCTGTGCACAGTTCCGAAGGGCTGATGCCTGGGCCATCACAAAGTCAACTCCCCACTCTCTGGAGCAGTTTTACAAATGAATAAAAAAACATTAAGGTCACCCAAACCACCGCTTTATCAGATTAACTGGCGAGGACCGAGAACAAAAACAAAAACCAGCATGAAACACAAGAGGTACAGCCTGTGCCATTTCTGTGCAAAACAATTACATGATAAGCAAGAGTGACCATTTACAACAGCAGGAACTGGTGACGGGTCATTGCTTTTATCTTGCAACTGTTGTTTTAATATGCAATGGTAATCATCGTGAATGGTCACTGTTTGTACCTTGTACGTAGCTGAACTTTACACAGTAATCTCCAAAGCCTGACCCTGCCACATTTCATGCTCTCTTGCCCTCAGTATTTATCACCCCCCCTTGTCCATCTGTGTATGTGTACATGTGTGTGTGTGTCAGTTGAGGATAACACACACCACCCGAGGAGAGCCTGTGATCACCACGTAGTCCCTCTGCAAGCTCATGCTACGAGATGCTTTCATTGTTTTACCTCTCACACCACAATTGCTTAGGAAGATAGAATCATGGAATAGTAGAGTTGGAAGGGGCCTGTAAGGCCATCAAGTCCAACCCCCTGCTTGATGCAGGAATCCAAATCAAAGCATTCCTGACAGATGGCTGTCCAGCTGCCTCTGGAATGCCTCCAGTGTCGGAGAGCCCACTACCTCTCTAGGACATTGGTTCCATTGTCGTATGGCTCTAACAGTTAGATCAGCAGTGGGTACTTCAGGCCTGGGGGGGGCAAATGGAGCCCCCCAGGACTTTGTATTTGGCCCACAGAACTCTCCCAAAGCCACATACCCCATCCTTTTTGTTTTATACCCTCCTTGAGTGTTTCTGCCCGGCTGAAATGAGTTCTTGAACCTGGATCATGCCTTTGCCTGGATGGCAAAGTTGTTCTGCTTCCTTTTGCCTGTGGCCCTGCCCACTACTGGCATGCGGCCCCTGGAAAGTTGCCCAGAAGGGAAGGCGGCCCTTGGGCTGGAAAAGGTCTCCCACCCACCCCAGAGAGATTATGGATATATGCATCAGCCAGTGCACTTTGTGTACAAACGTATAAAAGCACAGAGGCCAAACCAAAATTAAAAAGGATACCATTTAAAACAGAGCATGATCCTTATTTTGGTGGCAATCGCTAGACATTTTGCAGTCTTTCCTTGTCACCAGTTCATCTTGATCCGTAAGGAGAAAAGTCACTGGATAATCAGCTGAACACCCTTGAGAGAGACCACCACGGGCGTGACTATAACTCTTTATGTAAATCTTTCTACAAAGAGCAACATACCAATACTTGAAGCAATGTTTTAGCAATATCATCACCAGGTCAACTTTGTATCTTCTGACTATAGGGAGGGGGGGGGAATTCAATTCAGTTTGCATTTAAAGCCAAATCTATCAATTTGGCTCTTTCCGAAACACCAGGGCTGTGGAGTCGGTACGTCAAACCTTCGACTCCGACTCCTCTATTTTTCTACTGTCCGACTCCAACTCCTTCATAAATGGAGAATGTATATTATTTATTTATTTTATTTATTTATTATTTTATTTATATCCCGCCCTTCCTCCCAACAGGAGCTCAGGGCGGCAAACAGAAATGCTAAAAACACTTTAAGACATCATAAAAAGACCTTAAAATACATTAAAACAAACAAAAAAATAAATTATTAATTTTATTTTGAAGCCGGAGTCGGTACATGTTTTCCGACTCCGACTCCACCCAAAATTGCTTCTGACTCCACGACTCCGACGACTCCACAGCCCTGTGAAACACCCCGAGAACCAGAACAAGCCGTCCTTCAAAATCTGCACTTCTCTGTACTCTGCAGCTGTGTAGTTCTCCAACCAAACAGCATTTACAAAAATCCATGCGTTACATGGAAACGCGCATATAAATGAATGTGTGTGAAAATCGCATACAATAATGTGTTAGTACATACAACAATGTATGCACCTGGTGTTCCCAGGAGGTCTCCCATCCAAGGACTAAGCAGGCCTGACCCTGGTTACCTTCTGAGATCCGGCGCCTTTAGGGTAGTATGGCCGTAGGCGTTATAACCGTTACGGGAGATTTAGTACTCCCATCTGGCTGGAAGAAGCTAATGCTGACCAAAGAGGAAGGATTATGTAATCTCAGGGGCAACACGAGGACATATCGAGCTCACTGGTAGAAGGCAGGTTTTTCTGCATTCGGAGCAGAAAGGAGATGCCCTTGGGAATGGGAGGCACAGCTGGAGAGGGAGAGCCATCGAGGCCTGTGGGACAATTATGGTGCTCCAGATCCTCTCTAACTCAATGGCAGGTGGCTCCACAACCGTGGAATCCCTGCTGGTTTTCAGTCTGACCTTTCAAGGCGCTCTCCAAGGTGCTCAACCCCCTCAGCCACGCCTCTCACTGGCTTCGCTTTGAACCCTCCTCAAGTGCTTTTGCCTGGCCGGGAATGTGCCCTTGAACTCGGAGCAAGCCTCTCGCTCCCCTGGGTGGAGAGCAGAGAGGGGCGGGTGAGAGTGTGGGTAGAAACCAGCCCGCTGCACAAAGGTAAAATGTACCCATGTTACTCCACCCAATTTTGCCTCTGACCCCGCCCACTGCTGGCATGCGGCCTCCCCAGAAGGCAATGCGGCCCTTGGACTGAAGAAGGCGGCCCACCCTTGGGGCAGACAGCACTGCGCTAGATGGAGCCATGGTCTGTCCTAATATGAGGCAGCTCCTCGTGTCCGTATGGCTGCCGCCTCACTTTTGCGAAGCAGGAATTCTGCACATGCCCAGAGGCAGGCGCCAGATATTCCCAAGATGTCAGCTTAGTCCTATTACTGCTGCTTGCTGTGCGGAACACTGGGGAAGGGAGGGGGGAAGAAAGGCAGGACAATGAGTTATTTGTGAGACTTAAAGCCACAACGCCTGCCCTGGGACTCGGGATGAACATATCCATCAGACAATTTCGGATTCTCATTTTTCCAATCTGAATCTCAGTTTGCCACATTTTTCTGTCAATTTATGTGTGTGTGCACAGGCATGCACACATGCTTAAGTCCCCAGAAAAATCCACCAGCATTTTATTATGCATTTCTCCTAAGATACTTATTTTTGCAAGCAGTTTCCCCTAATACAATTCATTTAGCATGTTATTTTCACAAATATTTGCATTTTTACGCACACTTTCCCCTAATCAACCAATTTCTTTTGTACACATGACTTGGCTGCAGAACTACATTGCAAAATTCAGAGAAGTGTGAATTTCAAAGGGTTTCGATTGAAAGTTGTTGTGGAAAGTGTGAATTAGATTCACATTCACGTTGAAGCAAATTCTCCCTGTCCCTACCAGGGATGATGCAAATTTCCAAGATTGCCCCGGTGGTTCTCACTAGGTGAACTTGGCCAAGGGGGAAAGATCTCCCTGCTGGGCTAGATCAACTTCCCAGGGTAATGTGCATCAATTAGCGGACGTGATCTGGCTACAACTTGGGGAAATAAACAGTTGAAGAGGCAGAAGTTCAATGCTGTCTCTTCCTTGCCCCAAACAAATAAGGAAAAAAGCTGACAGATGAAGCTCTGTAAAGTAAAATTACCAGCAATTCAAAGCTAAAGATCTGAGGCATGCCAAGGTCAATAGACCCTTGTTATGTAACCAGCATGTTCTTCAGTCGCAACCATATACTTTAACAACATAATTCAGCTGTAGTATTATGTCCTTAGATATTTTCTTCGCTGTACCAACACATCAGTGCTGTAAAATTCCTGCAGAGTCCGAGACGCTTGGCAAACAAAGAAATGTGTTTATGGTGTGTTTATACCTTAATTGAACAAGGGAGTGGAACCAGGATAGGAGGAAAATGTGAAATCAGGCAAACAGCATTTCTTTAGTCTGAGAATTTAAGTTCTCAAACAAAAAAAGTGTAGGTTTCTAGTCCTCCAGGTGGAGAAATGTGAAAACCTGGGTGAAGATATCAATAAAGGGTTAGCAAACAGAGTTGATAGGAACTTTTTTTGGGGGGGGGGGTCACCACAAGATGGATATTTTTACCCATGGAATTAGGAACATAGGAAGAGGCCTTATACCTAGACAAACCAGTACGGTCAATGTCAGGAGTGCGAAAATCTGCGCCCCTCCAGATGTTGCTGGACTACACCTCCCATTGGCCATGCTGGCTGGGGCTGATGGCAGCTGGAGTCCAACAACATCTGGAGGGCCACAGGTGCCCCATTCCTGGTCTATGCTAACCACCAGCGGCTGCCCAGGATTTCAGACAGGGGTCTTTCCCAGCTCTACCTAGATATGCAGGGGATTGAACCTGGGACTTCCTGCATGCAAAAAAGATACTCTACCACGCAGCTATGTGTGACTGATAGCTATTAGGACTGGTGGGGCGGAAAGCAGGGAGACCAACAGTAGGTGGAACCAGAGCCAATGAGAGGCGGAGCCACTTTCTGATTGGTTGTATACTGTATAAAAAGACAGGCAGGTGGCAGATGGCTGAAAGCAGATGGAATTTCATCCTGCAAGTTGCTGCAGACACAGGAAAAGCTGCCTGTTCTAGGCAACTCATTAAAAAACAGAAACATTCTTAGACTGTCTTACCAGCGGGGGAAACTACTTCAGCCCAGACTCCACACCCTCCAATTGTTTACCCAGCAACAGTCTGAATTCTGCTGATTAAAAAGCCAAGAGGCTGTTTGCACCTTGGTGAAAGAAACTAGAATAGGAAGTGAATAACTGTCCCACAGTCTAAGAGTTCCAATCAAACCTCAGTAGTTGCAGTGCATATTATGTTCAAGGTCTTGTAACTCACATATAAGGCCCTGAACAACTCAGGACCAGGTTATCTGACAGCCCACCTGTCGCTTTAGAGATCTCCAAGATCACTCAGATTAGGGTTTTCACAGATCAACTGTTCCCAGATTTGTTTAATCTATACGCAGAAGATATACGAAAAGTGGGATTGGACCAAGATGGAGGTGTGAAAATTGGAGGGAGAAATATCAATAAGATATGCAGACGATACCATACTACTAGCAGAAACCAGTAGTGATCTGAAATGAATGCTGGTGAAAGTTAAAGAGGAAAGTGCAGGACTATAGCTGACCGTCAAAAACACTAAAGTAATGACAACAGAAGATTTATGTAACTGTAAAGTTGACAATGAGGACATTGAACTTGTCAAGGATTATCAATACCTCGGCACAGTCATTAACCAAAATGGAGACAATAGTCAAGAAATCAGAAGAAGGCTAGGACTGGGGAGGGCAGCTATGAGAGAACTAGAAAAGGTCCTCATATGCAAAGATGCATCACTGAACACTAAAGTCAGGATCATTCAGACCATGGTATTCCCGATCTCTATGTATGGATGTGAAAGTTGGACAGTGAAAAAATGCATAAGAGAAAAATAAACTCATCTGAAATGTGGTGCTGGAGGAGAGCTTTGCGCATACCATGGACTGCGAAAAAGGCAAATAATTGGGTGTTAGAACAAATTAAACCAGAACTGTCACTAGAAGCAAAAATGATGAAACTCAGGTTATCATACTTTGGGCACATCATGAGAAGACATGATTCACTATAAAAGACCATAATGCTGGGAAAAACAGAAGGGAGTAGAAAAAGGGGAAGGCCAAACGAGATGGATTGATCCCATAAAGGAAGCCACAGACCGGAACTTACAAGATCTGAACAGGTGGTCCATGACAGATGCTATTGGAGGTGGCTGATTCACAGGGTCGCCATAAGTCGAAATCGACTTGAAGGCACGTAACAACACCTGGGAACTGTAGCTCTGTGAGGGGAATGGGGGTCTCCTAACAACTTTCAGCTCCAGGGGGTGTAGTCATCCAGGGTCTCAGGGGATCTTAGACCACTTACTTTTTTGGGAAACGTGTTCCAGTGGGCTGTCTACATGTCCAGTGTCTTCAGCCACTGAAGTGACTCCAGCAACAAGTAGGTAAACTTGCAGACGCTGAATTCAGTAATTCAAGCAATATCTCTGATAGCGAGGAAGAACAGTCCAATGGTGACAGCGATGGAGCAGGAGAAAGAAGAAGTCAAGCCTAGCTAGATTTTTCTATAGTTTTAGAAGGTTGCATAATTTTAGAAGGGGGTATGGCTGTGACTATTACAAAGGGACCCAGCACTTCTGAATTTGCTGCTTCAATACTGATCAATACCCTTAACAAATCACAGCTCCCAGGGTTCTTTTGGGGGAAGCCATGACTGTTAAAGCCGAATGATAGTGTTTTAAATGTATAGCACAGATGAGCCCTAAGTTGTAGTCAAAGTAGACCCACTAAAATAAATAAAGGTAACTGAGTTATGGCTATTAACCTCAAAGGGTCTGCTCTGAGTAGCACTGGCGTTAGATACAACCCATTGTTTCTAAACGGGCATCTATACCTATAAATTGACAAATAGCAATTTTATACAAACCAGTAGCCTCTTTGGTCCTTGTGTGCACGCACGTAACATTGCCTCTCTTCTCCCCTGTATAACCAGCCACCCTACTGAAAAATATCACACTCCAGTAGATGTCCCCAAGGACCAGGGTGCAAGTCCCAGGAAATATAAGCCTCTCATCAATGTACTTACCAGCATAAGCAAGACTAGCATTACAAGACAGTCGAAACAAACCAAGATCGAGGACAGCGAATCAATCTACATCCAAAACACGATCCTGAAGCAAGGCCAATGAAGAGCCCAAAGTCAACATCATAGACTCAAACACCGGAAACCAAAATCCTACACCATCCCCAACAACTAAAAAGCAACAGAAGGAGACCTTATATACCCTGGCCTTCCAGGTGACACCCTAACCGCAGCTGCTGGCAGTAAAGGAGACTTAGGGAATGCTTCCTCACAAGTAGGCCCTTTACTCACGAGATGGGCAATGACTCTGGGTCCATAAATGCAGACGGTAGCATTGTTTTTCAGTCCAGGTCCAGACCTTCGAAGTTCACACTTCTCTGAAGGTTGCAGTGCAGTTTTCTGGCCAAGTAGCGTATACTAAAATGCATCAGCTAGGGTAAAATGCCCATAAAATGCATATATTAGTGAAAATAATATTCAGTAGTGTAGTGGCAAATTCAGAAGTGGGGGGTTCCTTCATGAGGATCACAGCTACCACCACCCCTTTTTTTGATGCTGGGTTGAGAATGAGATCCTTGTGTATGCCTTCTCCCACAACAGACGTCCCTAGGAGCCAATCAGCATGAAAGGGGAGTGTGTTAGCTGCTGAGAAGAGTCTTCTCAGTGGCTGACTCACGTCCTTTCACTCCAATTGGCTCCAATAAGCAGGGGAGGACAAAGGAGCATGTTATAAGACTCTTCTCAGTGGCTAACACACTCTTCTTTCATGCTGATTGGCTCATAGGATGCTGGAGAAGTAGAGACCCTGCTGGGGCCCTGCTCCCAAAAATGTAAGGGGTCTAAGACCCCCCAAGACCCCGGACGACTGCACCCCTGATAACATTGGAAAATGCATTCTATTAGGCAAAACTGCTTAGAAAGTGTATAAGGAGAGATTCCCTGATATGTTCTCATGAGGACTTTAAAAATAAATAAGGCAAACTGGTGTGGAAATGTTGAGAACTGGACTTCACTGGGAGAAAATTAAATTGCTGCTGTTTCTTTCACCTTAGAAGAGCACACAGACATTTCTATGGAGCTATGACTCAGGGCTACAGACCAGATGCCATCTCAATCCTAGCTGTGTTTACCCAAAAGTAAGTCCCATTGAGTTAAATGAGATTTACTCCAAAGCTCATCGCTGTTTTGAGTTGCAGTCCAACTACCAGTGAAGGCTGGCGACTCCAGTGTCAGTGGGGGCAGTGAATTCGCTCCGGGTTTTAGTCTGAACTGTCAGGGAACTTTCCAAGGTGCTGAGAACTGTTGCCATCATGTTATACCACTGCTGAAAAGATTGCACTGGCTGCCAAATAACTACTGTACCAGGCTAAGTTGAAGGTGCTGGTTTTGGCATATAAACCCCTATACAGCTTGGGACCAGGATACCTAAAACATCATCTCACCCCTTATATATGAAAGCGATCACTGCGCTCTGCAGGTGAGGGCCTCCTGCAAATACCACCTAATCAGGAACTCTGTATTGCACAACACAGGAATTGGGCCTTTAGCGTGGTGGCACCTACCTTTTGGAATTCACTCCCATTAAATATCAGATAGGCGCCGTCTCTGTTGTCTTTTCTGTGTCTATTGAAGGACATTCCTTTTTCAACAACCGTTTTAGTAGAGATCTTTATCCTACTCTGCATCTGTAGTGGATTTCAATTTGTTTTTACATATGCAATTTTAAAACCAGTTTTTACGTATGAAAGTATTTTTAATTTTTTTAAATTGCTGTCTTTGTTTTATATATGGAATTGTGTAACTTTTTTTTGGCTAATGTTTTTATTGTGAAAGTGTGTCAATATATTTTATGGGAAACAATTAATAAATGGGGAAAAAAAACAAAGAAACAATCTTATCTACCACCTTGTAATTTTGATCAATGTTACTAGGCTGTGTAAGTCTGGGTAGTGTTTTGGAATGCCTTAGACTTGAATCAGAGACACCTGGATTCAAATCCCAACCCAGCCACGAAGCTCATTGGGTGATTTTGGGCCAGTCACTAGATGGGGAATCTGCCTGGCTAGGATGATGGGAAATGGAGTCCAACCACATGAGGAGTGCCACAAGTCGCCCATCTCTCTCAGCAGAATCCACCTTGCAGGATTGTTGTGAGAAAAACATGGGGTGGTGGAGGAGAAAATCTTATATCCCCCCACAAGCTCTTTGGTGGGAGGGCAAGCCTAAAAATGTGACAAATAAATAAATAAAAATATCTGCACCTGCCTTTTCAAGCAGTGAAATTATTTTGATTTTGATTATTTGGGTTCTGGGGAAATACCCTCAAGGTCTTCCGCGACGAAGATGCATGGATGTATTTGCGAACGTCCACGGAGGAACAGTACGAGGCATGGGGAAGAGATGGGAAGATGTGTGCAATGTTACTTTTGTCATTTGCTCACACAGATAATAATAATAATATTATTATTATTATTATTATTATTAATGATATTTATTAGTCGCCTTTTTTCCAAAATGGAACTGTAAGCGACTTACAAAAAAAAATTGTGCTCAAAATGGGTTACAACATCATCATAAAATACAACAACAGTAATGAAACAATAACAAATGGCCCTTTAGGGAAGAAAGGGTGACAGGCGAGTCTTGTCTTAAATGCTTCAAATAGTTTGACTCTCTTGCCTTTGTTTTTTCTCCTCTTTCATAAATTTCCATGAGGTGCGAGATCTTTGCCCTAGTGAGTAAATGGAAAAAAAAGATCTCTATCAGCAACGTCTTGAATAGAATCTCAACCCACTCCCTTTCCTGTGTGGCAGGATAGGCCTAATCATTTGAGAAACACCCTCCTTTGTGAACTAAGCTAATCCACGGCCTCTTAACACTGTGCATTCAGTGCGGAGCGCTGCTCTTAAGGATTCAGCCAACAGACTGAATTATACGCTTGCTCTTCATTTAAAGCCACCTTCATTCCAAAATCCCAAGATTTGTTGATAGGTTGGCAAAAAGGTAAATGATTTGTTGGTTTAATTAACTGATTGCATTTACATACGCTTGAATGTTGTTGCGAATTTGGGCATCTCGATGAGCACGGGGGAATCTGTCGCTATAGCTCTCCCTCAAGTGTCGCAGGATTTAACAGAAGGAAGCCAATGTTCCTTGATAGCTAGGACTCTCTAGCCAGACTTGGAATAAAATGATGGCCAGAATTTGGTAAAGTGACATCCTCTAACTAATTGGAGACAGTAGGGGAGTGGCAAATTCAGAAGTGCAAGGTTCCCTTCATGATAATCACAGCTACACCCCCTCACAGCTACACCCTTCTACGATTATACAACCTAGTATTATAGAATAATCTGGACAGGTTTGAATGCTGCTTTCTGCTTCTCTGTCCTTGTTAATGCCTTCTCTCACAACAACAGACGTCCCGAGGAGCCAGTCAGCATGAAAGGGGAGTGTGTTAACTACTGAGAAGAGTCTTCTCAGTGGCTGACTCACCTCCTTTCACTCCGATTGGCTCCAATCAGCAGGAAAGGATAAGGAAGCATGCTAGAAGACTCTTCTCAGTGGCTAACACATTCTCCTTTCATGCTGATTGTCTCATAGGATGCTGGAGACAAAGGGACCCTGCTGGGACCCTGCTCCCAAATCAGTAAGGGGTCTAAGACCCTCTGAGACCCTGGATGACTACACCCTTGGTTGGAGAAGGAGGGATGGGCAAATCTGTCCATATTGGCTTCTCCCAGCTCTCATTTTTCTATTCTTAAGTTCAGTTATCCAGATTTCTACATCAGTTGGCAATTTTTTAAAAAAGTCCTCATGTAAATTCATCAGAATTCTAGTGCAGGTTTCTCCTAAAATACACATTTTCCTATACAATTTTTCTTGATATAAACATTTTTGCAATGCAATTTCCTGTAACATAATGCACTTTTGTATGTTATGTCCACTAATACATGCATTTCAACACACGCTTTAGCCTAGTATGTGCATTTTTAGACACATGACCACATTGTAACATGCAGAGAAGTGTGAATTTCCAATGGCAGCCGTGTTTTGGAAAGGATATTATTTCAGAAAGTTAGAATCAGGTATGTTCACCTTTAAATGCAAACTCAATCAAATTTCTCCCCCTATGCTTAGAGAGTAGAGAAATAGTCTGGAGCAGAAATCCACAGCTGGACAATGCCTTTATTTGGCCCAAGCAAACCGTCACAAAATGGTGAGGAAATGTTTGCATTTTCTTCATCAGAATTCTTAATCAAGATGCCAAAGAAAGAGGAGGACTGGGATTACCAAATCTGAGACTTTATTTTGCTGCCTGCTGTTTAGTCTGGATAAAGGAATGGATTTTATTGAGGAATAAAAGACTATTGGATTTGGAGGGCCATAACCTGAAGTGGGGATGGCATGGATATCTATGGTATGACAACGTAAAAGTAAATGTAGACTTTAATAATCATTTTATAAGACGTCCTCTGTTGAAAATATGGAATAGATATAAACCAAGGTTCTATTCGAAAATACCATTATGTGTCTCAAGTCAAGAAGCGTTTTACAGAAGAGAAATGGCTGGAAAAGAGAAATGGTTAACTTATCAAGAACTATTAGAAAATGTACATGGAGAATATATAATGAAAGAGAGAGAACAACTGATAAAGGAAGGATATAGTTCTCAATGGTTTGCCTATTTACAATTGTTAGAAAGATATAAAATGGACAAGAAAATGTATGGGTTTGAAATAAGTAAATCTGATTTTGAAATAGGTTTGTGTACAAATGATGAAAATATAATTGCGAAAATGTATAAACTCTTACTGAAAATGGATATGGAAGAAGAACAAGTAAAAGAGTGTATGGTAAAGTGGGCAAAATTTTTTGGTTATAACATACAAATGGATCAATGGGAAAATATGTGGAAAAAAGGCTTGAGATTTACATTATGCTATAATCTTAAAGAAAATTTCTATAAAATGATGTACCATTGGTACATGACTCCAGAAAAGTTGTCAAAAATGTATAGTAATGTTTCTAATGTTTGTTGGAAATGTAAACAACAAGAAGGATCATTTTATCATATGTGGTGGCTGTGTAAAAAGGCAAAATCATTTTGGGCACAGATAGGTAGGATGATGCAAACAATTCTAAAGATAAATATTCAGTCAAAACCAGAATTTTTTTTATTGGGTTTTATGGATAAACAAATAGAAAAGAAATATGGAATAATAATATTATATATGATTATGGCAGCAAGATTATTATATGGACAAAAGTGGAAAATGGAATCAACACCAACAACGGAAGAATGGCTATTGAAATTAATGGACTTAGTAGAGATGGATAAATTGACATGTCTACTTAGAGAAAAATCGACAGACACATTTCTTAAGGAATGGAAGCCTCTCTTAGACTTTTTGTTGAAAGATCAAAATAAAATGATGATATTGGGATTTGACGATTAACTAAGATAGCCTATGGAGAAAAGTGATCCTGTATGTATATATTAAGGGACAGGTTTGATGTATATTATATACTTATAGCTGATCTGCGACAAATCGGAAGTCAACTATTTTATTTTTATTTTTTTTGTTGTATTGTTATGTTTTTTGACTTTGTTTTGTTTGTCTTTTGAAAAATTTGAATAAAAATTATTTTAAAAAAAGGATTCTTAATCAGGCTTGATGTGACACCAACTTGGGGGGCGCGGGGGAGGCTGCAGCAAGAAAATGCAAAAAGAAAAAAAAGGTACAAAAATTAGGATGCTGCAGCCATGAGGTCTACATTTAGTTTCAGGTCACATTCACACCATAAAATGGTAAACCACCTCTGAATATCTCTTACCATGACAACCCTATGAATATATATAAAAAAAGATTCATAGGGTTGCCATAAGTCATAATCAACTTGAAGGCATATAACGACACCAAAAGCACATGACTTCCCTCAAAGAATCCTGGGAACTTTACCCACGGCAGAGCTACAATTTTCAGCACCCTTAATAAATTACAGTTCCCAGGATTATTCAGGGGAAAGCCATGTGCTTAAATGTGCAATAATTGTAGAGCTTGGAAAAGTTACTTTTTTAAACTACAACTCCCATCAGCCCCAGCCAGCATGGCCACTGGATTGGGCTGATGGGAGTTGTAGTTCAAAAAAGTAACTTTTCCAAGCTCTGAATAATTGTATAGTGCAGATAGCCTCAGCCTCAAAATGGAGATTACAGGTGGAATTAGTCCCTGCAGGTATCAGGTCATGTTATAGTTAGAGATTTGTTCGTTTGTTTAAAAGCATTTCTAAACTTCTCAACATTTAAACAATTCTCTATACAAACAGTGAACATGAAAACAATAAAAATCATAAAAACAGAGATACAACATCATAAAAGCTGTAGGACAGTATTATAGAAACAGATTTTTAAAAATAAGAATCCAGTAATAGCAGAGTCCAATCTTATGAGTCAGGGAAACCCTGAGCACAAAAATACATGCTTCCAAGACATATGAAACAAGTGACAGATGATGTTTCAAGTACGGCAGAGGGAAAGGCATCCTAGAGTGCAAGAGCAATGCTCATTTTTTGGTCACTGCCCTGCGATATTCTGTAGAGTGTAGTGCCAAAAAGTAAAATCTTCCCAGGTAGTTGTTAAGCGATCTTACAGGTTTACACGGGGCATGTGTTCCTTCAGGTAACCTCTCTTTGTATAACATGGCCCCAACTTATTCAGGGCCTTATACATAAATAGTAAGTCCTTGAACATGGCCTGGTAGCTGATTGACAGCTGGTGCACTTCTGTCAACACAGGGGTAATATGTGCGTGCCCAGCATGCTGGATGCTGAGATAAACGAAGCGATGGCTGATACTTGTGAAAACATAAAACCCAGCTGTTAGCCAGATCTGACTCAAGCCTTATGTGAAACACACAGGTTCTGAGTAGAAATAATGAGAAAGATTCATTTACAGAACCATAGCCCAGAGATAAATGCTGGGAGGGGTGCCAAGTGAATGAGTAAACTGAAACCAAATTGTGTAGTATTCCTTAGCGGCAGGATAGGATGTAATCCTCAGAATGCAAAGCCTGTCTGCAGGGGATGAAGATCATCTTCCTCTGGTTGTAGATCCTGCCCTGAATGGCTAAATTTGGTGTTTTGCAACCAGTTTTCAGTTTGATCTGAGAGGCACGGAGTTGCTCTTGCAGGGCGGATCTGATGCAGGACTAGTAGGTGTGCTATCGGCTTATAGAACTGTATTTATTCTACAATGAAAGATATTGGCCTCCACTCTGCTTTGTCTGTATAAAAGCAAATATTACAAACACAGTCATGTGCCTCCTTATCTAAAGCAAACAAAACTTTGTGGCATTGTATCTGGCATGGCTTGGGGAAATTGGGAACGCGTGTGACATTATTACCTAAACCTCCATGTTTGTGAAATATTGAAGGAACTGTAAGAAGATCACTTACAAATTAATAAAGGAAACACACAATTTGTTGTTTTGAGGGATGCCTCTCCGTCATATGCATGAATGACACTGCTTGTGTGCTGTTGCACTATAAAAGCATGAGTGCTGTTGCGCTCTTATCCTGTTTGTGGGCTTCCCATAGGCATCTGGTTGGCCACTGCGGGAACAGAATGCTGGCCTATATAAGGCTTTGGTCTGATCTGGCTGCAACTCATCAGAATCAAAGTGGCTTCAACAACCCAAACCGGTGGGCTCGTAACATTTATTCCCAGCAATGAAAATCGAGCTGCCCTGATTAATCAAGTAAAACCTAAGCCGAATAATCTGTTGATGAAAGTGATTAAAAAGCTTGCAGCCCTATTTCAGAAATAGTGAGGACTGGGGATGGTTGCAGCTGTCAATTATTTTTTTCAGTTCCTCATCTTTCCAGTCTTCAGTTTGGACCACCGTATTTGGCCAATGATGGGAGGTGGAGTCCAACAACACATGGAGGACCTTAGTTTCTTCATACCTGAATTAAACCATGCTTGATACAAGATGATCTCAGTTTGCATAAAAGTGCTCTCTCATTGACAAGATGCAATCTGTCAGCGATCTGGTTCTGCCTCTAGCGCTTATTGGAACACACAGATCCTGTTGTGAGGCACAGAGCTGAAGGAACATGCACCAGTTCTTATATTAGCAAAATTTAAACGTTTAATTTTATGTGGCATATTAGGCATAAAGTCAAGAGAAGCTAGACTGGGGAGTTTTATCTGGTGGTTGGCGGAATTGTTTTCTTAAGAACAGAATGATCTGAACCTGCAGTTCCAGGACTAAGAAGAATGGAATGTAGGAAGTTACCTTCTGCTAAGACCATTGGCCCATCTACGTCAGTATTGTCTACACTGACTGGCAGCGACTCTGCAGGATTTCAGATAGGGATCTCTCCCATCCCTACCTGGAGATCCTGGGGATTGAACCAGGGACTTTCTGCATGCAAAGCAGATGCTCTAACCATTCAGTTATGGCCCCTCCCCACAGTGGGTGGATGGATGGATGGATGGATGGATGGATAAGTAGGGGAAGGGGGAGACATTTCGTTCAATGTGAACCTACCTAATTCATACTTCTCAAATCCAAACACACCCATCCTTTAAAATTTGCACTTCCCCAAATTTTGCAGTGCAGTTCTCCACACACCCATCCGAAAATGCAGATCAAAATGTGTATATTACGGGAAAGTGTGCATAAAATGCATGTTATTTGTGAAAATGACATACACAAATTCATTGTATTGGGGAACATTGTATGCAAAAAACATGCATATCAGGTGAAATGTGTGCTAAAATGCTGACGCTCAGGATAACTTTTTTTAAAAAAGTATTCTGAATTGATGATGTGGAAACGGTGAACTGAATTTAAAACTGCAAATATGAGAAGATAGAAATCAAAATGGGTAGATTCATCCATCTGATTGATGGATGGAGTGGTGTCCGGTGCTAGTCCTATTCAGAGCAGACCCATTGAATTTAACAGCTACGACTAACTTCAGTCCATTAATTTCAGTGGGTCTGCTCTGAATACGCCCATAGATAGATGGAACAGTGGCAATACTGTGGGTTACATCAAACTGACTTCTACTCAGAGCAGATTCACTGAAATGAACAGCCCTGCTTGAGGCTCACTGTTTATTTAGTTCTGTAGTTACACAACCATCCAAAATCATCATCCATGTTAAGGTTCCAGCTTGTATATCTGGATTAAACAAGGGGAGATACCATCAGGATCTGCAGGCAGCAAAGAGGCTGATGGAACAATGATCCCTCATCCTGTGCTGACCAAGCCCTCCAGGGTTTTTTCCGTTGTGATCTTGAGATAGAGGAGAGGCCAAGGGCTCTTAGAGAAACACACGACTCTCCCGCACACCGCTCAGCTGACTTGAATGGGTTTCAGCCTGATTGGACGCTGCTGACATCCAAGGATGCCATTTTTCATTCACCTGGAAGTCAGCTTACTATTTATTCAGGGTTTAATTTCTCTCCTGCCACCAGCCGTTCCTTTTCAGTCATTTTCAATAATTGCTCTTCTGATGCAACATATGGCAACCACTTTGGACAACGTCTTAAGCTCACCACGTTACGTTGGACAAGAAGGACTGCAACAAAAAGTTGCACCAGGGAGTGTTCCTGATTTATTTATTTAAAATATTTCTGTCCCACCCTTCTGCGCTATAATAGGGCACTCAGGGCTGCTTATAATAAAACCGCACACATACATAATAAAATTGTACACAATAAAAAACACAAAAACGTTAGGGTTTTCTGTTCATTGTTCCAGCCATGCCTTCTTCCAGAATATTCCATCCGGGGACCCTCCGGACATCCTTTTTATTCTGCATTCATGATGATTTGTGCTCACAATGGTATCTGTGCAGGTATGCACAATTCCGCTTTCAATATCGTCTGTGGACATACGGGGTAGTAACCAACTAAGTCCTACTCAGAGTGGACCCATTGAATGCAGTGGGCCCAAGGTAGCCCTGTCCATTCATTTCAATGGGTCTACTCTGAGTAGGATTAACACTGGAGCTGATCCACTGCTTCGCTTCCAATCAGTGCATGTCCTATAGCTTCCTACGAAAACCCTGTAACTTTTCCTACCACAAACTTTCTGGCTTATTTTTTGCCCAGCTTCCATTGTGCTAGACAGCAAGAGCGCCCTTCCAGATGGCAACAACAGTGGGGAAGCATTGCAGGACAACTCATAAAGCAGACTGGGGTGCGGACAGTCCAGTATAAATCCACCACTAATGCACCATTGTTGCATCAATGAGATGTTGCAAAATATGCTTGGGGAAAACCCCCCCACCAGTCTGGAGGAACCTTCAATCTCCCCCCCCGCAATTATGTTTTCCCCACCTCCACCGACACTTGGCATTTGTGGCACTAACCACACTCAGTCATGGGGGCCTTCAGAAGTTTTTTTCCAGGGGGTCAACGTGAAACACTGAAGGGGGGGAGGAGGTTAGTTTCTCATTCAAAAAAATCAGGAATTGTGCCTGTACATTTTGCCTTGTGTCCCAAGTTCTACAAATGCAAAAAATGTACTCTTTGTTAAAAAATGAATGCTGGGGATCTGGAGGTCATGGTTCATCTGGGTGTGTGTGACTGCACCCTTTGCCCCCCCCCCGGACACCTATGTTCTCAATCTGCTGTTATGGTTCCTCCCCACAGGATTTTAAAAAACTGATTCCAACCCTGAGGTTCCCTGCAGCATGCAGATATTTCTGTCTTGCGTGTGAGTGGCTCCATGATTGGAGAAGGAACTTTTTATATGAACCCGCTCTTGTCAATATAGACCAGGAGTGGGGGACCTATTGGCCCTCCAGATGTTGTTGAACTACAACTCCCACCATTCCTGGCCATTGGCCATGCTTGCTGGGGCTGCTGGGAGTTGTCGTTCAGCACCATCTGGAGGGCCACAGGCTTTCCAGCCCCCATATAGTCAATGGTGGCTGGTGCCCATTGGGGCTGGTGGGGGGGAAGGCAGGGAGCCCAACGGTAGGTGGAGCCAGAGCCAATGACAGGCGGAGCCAACTCATTCTAAGTTGGCTTCATCCTCCTCTCTGCTGAGACCTACAAGGGCAAATCTGAGACTTGGGAGGAGAAAGCTGACAGCCAGGGTTACCTCCTGGGCTGATTCTAAGTCAGAAGGCAGGCGGGTGGGGTGACTGTGTTTGGTAGAGCGGTGCCCTGTTCACCCTAACGGACCAGCCTCCACTGAAAATATAGTTTTAGTGTCTAACTCAATATGTAAAGAGAAAACTAAGAATCTTGGGCCAAGGTGTGGATTTTATACATTTATAGACTGTCTACATAAACTGTATTCATAATATGTTTTTAAAGATGTTTTGTTTCAATATATTTTATACATTTATAGACTGTCTTCATAAACTGTATTCATAATATGTTTTTAAAGATGTTTTGTTTCAATATATTTTAATGTCTGTTTTTATTATGTTTTATAGTGTTTTTCTTTGCCACCCTGGGCTCCTACTGACAGGAAGGGCGGGATAACAACAACAATAATAAACAATAAATAATACAGGAATACCCCGCATTAACGTACGCAATGGGTCCAGAGCGAGTACGTAAACCTAAAATGTACTTAAAGTGAAGCACTACCTTTTTTCACTTATCGATGCATATACTGCACTGCAATTGTCATATATGGGCATAACTGATGTAAATAACGCATTTATAACTAAAATAAACACAGTAAGCCTTATTTTAAGAAAAAGTTTGTAGTTGGAAACTGATTGGGCGGTGGCGTCATGCCGTTAAAGTGTCCGTCCTTGTGAAGCGAGCATAAGTAAACAGAGGAAAGGTGCTACTGTAAATATGTCCATATTCGCGAGTGTCCGTAAAGTGAATGTCCGTATACGGGGGAATTCCTGTATTAAACTGAATGTTTAGGTAGTCACCTGTCATGAAAAATTTCAATGAAAGATGATGGCTAACCACCTTATTCCACTTCATTACATACTGATGTAATCTACTTTTGGCACTCAATATTTATGCTATTTTAATGTACATTAATTCTAATATTTAAATCCTAAACGTATTTTAATTTTGGTAATATACCTATGAAATAAAGTGGTTTTTTTAAAAAAAGAAATGGATATAGTTTTACTCTTGACTGTAGCCCTTGTTTCCGATGGGTTGAATAATAATGAAAAAAAAGACTATGAACCCAAGAGTTTCTTAAGGGGTACCTTAAAGCTTCATGCCCCATGGGGATTGTCGATCCTCCCCCTTGACCAAAGCCTATCACAACCTGCTTTCATGGAGTGCGCAGAGTGGTGGGTTTGCTGTAGTTTGAGAAACCAGCCTAGATCAACCTTAAGGCTTCTTGGATCTTCTCTCTTAATCTTTTTTTCTTTTTTAACAACTTCTTTTATTATCTGTAAACAGGAGAGAGGACATTCCTTGTGCAAGAGCTAAGTGGTAGAGCAAGACCAAAAAAAAAAGTCAGGAAAAGGTCATTAGAACTATTAAGAGACTGAAACACTTTCCCTAAAGGAGAGAGGCTAAAGAATCGATTCCGTTTACATTTCAAGCTGAAGCTGTAAAACCCACACTTTCCGAAACAAGACGAGAACTGAGCCAATGATCCCCAGCTGGGTGCCCTCCAAGATATTGTTGGACTCCACCCCACATCAGCCCCAGCCAGCATGGCCACAAGCCAGGGCTGGGGACACAAAGAGACAGTGATTTCCATCCCAATCGGTATTTCGCGCAAACAGCACTGTTTCTGTTTCACAACAGTTTGATTTCTGCTAAAACTGACATCATTTGTAGAAGTGGGAGAGAACTCTGGCGCAGTTTGCACACCAGGCCAAATCTGCACAATCTTCAGAAACAATCTGAGAACCGAGACACAGCCATCCTTCGAAATTGGCACTTATCCAAATTTTGTGATGTTCTTCACCAACCAACCAACCAACCAACCAAAAATGCATATATTATCAATGCATATATTTGTTTACAAAAATGCATATATTAGGCAAAAGCGTGCATTAAAACCAATATATTATGAAACGGAAAAACCAAAATGCATTATATTAGGAGAGGCTGCTTGCAAAAATGTGTCCGCTAGTCAAAGTAGTGGACAGCACGATGAAAATGTCGACCCAGTGTGCGGCAGCTGTGAAAAAGGCAAATTCCATGCTAGGGATAATTAGGAAAGGAACTGAAAATAAAACAGCCAATATCATAATGCCGTTGTATAAATCTATGGTGTGGCTGCATTTGGAGTACTGTGTACAGTTCTGGTCGCCTCATCTCAAAAAGGATATTATAGAGTTGGAAAAGGTTCAGAAGAGGGCAACCAGAATGATCAAGGGGATGGAGCGACTCCCTTATGTGGAAAGGTTGCAGCATTTGGGGCTTTTTAGCTTAGAGAAAAGGAGGACATTAGAGGAGACATGATAGAAGTGTATAAAATTATGCATGGCATGGAGAAAGTGGATAGAGAAAAGTTTTTCTCCCTCTTTCATAACACTAGAACTCGTGGGCATTCAAAGAAGCTGAATGTTGGAAGATTCAGGACAGACAAAAGGAAGTACTTCTTTACTCAGCGCATAGTTAAACTATGGAATTTGCTCCCACAAGACGCAGTAATGGCCACCAGCTTGGATGGCTTTAAGAGAAGATTAGACAAATTCATGGAGGACAGGGCTATCAATGGCTACTAGCCATGATGGCTGTGCTCTGCCACCCTAGTCAGAGGCAGCATTCTTCTGAAAACCAGTTGGCGGAAGCCTCAGGAGGGGAGAGTGTTCTTGCACTCGGGTCCTGCTTGCGGGCTTCCCCCAGGCACCTGGTTGGCCACTGTGAGAACAGGCTGCTGGACTAGATGGGCCACTGGCCTGATCCAGCAGGCTCTTCTTATGTTCAAAGCTGCATGCAAAAATGTGCTTACTGGGAGAAATTTGCACTAAAATGCTGAAGAATTTTCATCAGGATCTGTTTGTTTTAAAAACAGAAAATTGCTGCAGAAATGCGGAGAAGTGAAACTGAGATTGGAAAAATGAAAAACTGGGAAGACCAAAATGACAGAACCTTCTATTCCTAGTTGTTTGTTTGGCCATGGCTAAAACTAACGCAATTTGCTATGTAATCAATTTCAATTGAAGGGAAATATCAAAAACAATGCAGAAAATGATGAAATTATGTACATTATGTTTGTGGGCCGGAAAAAAAAAACAAGAGTAAAGACCGCTGGCATTCACTTGCATGATTTCCATTCCTGACCTCGGATGAAGACGTGGAATTGTAGCAATTTCCACTCCCATTTCTGACAGAATTCTCCAGCGTGTGGAGACAGAGATGCTGGGAGTTTATAATCTCAAATAATTGGAGGACACCCCGGACGGGGAAGGCTGTAATCTGAGCAGTTGGGATGCTTATTAACACATACCATTAACTCATCTTTGACCGAGCCAATGATTAGAACGGATTCATTTCAAATCCAGTCAAGATGGGACTCTTGCAAAACAATCCTTGCCCAGTGCTTGAGAAGTGCAGCCTGCATTTGCCTGAAGCTCTGTGTGTGTGTGTGCATGTGCTGTTTATTCAAGTTTAGGGCAAACTGGCAAAACCCACTATTTCTCCTTAAATCTGTGTGTCCCAAATCCTTACTGGATGGCCTATCTCACGTTTCTGTTGACAACCATGGCACTCTAAAATGAGGGTGGGGAACCTGCGGCCCTCCCGAAGTTGCTAGATGACAACTCTCATGATTGTTGTCATCATTCGTTTGATTTATGACCCACCTTTTGCCCTAAGGTCCCAGGCCGTTTAAAAGACGACATTAAAGAGTTGAAAACAAGCCACAATCACCAGAAAAGGGAGGATCCTAAAAACTAAACATCGCCAGGGTAAAGAGGCGAGTCTTCAGCATTCAACGAAAACGGAATAGTGAAGGTGGAGAGGGAGTTCCACATCTTAGGGGGCTGCCACAGAGAAGGACCTCTCCTGGACCACCAGCATCCCAAGCTTCTGAGGGTGGTGGAACTACCAAGAGGACCCCCCTCTGCTGATCTCAACACTCAACAGGGTCTGCACGGAAGGAGAGGGTCATCCCATTGCCCGTGGTGGTTGGGGCCGATAGGAATTAAGAGTCCAACAACATCCAGAACGGCCTTTCTCAACTTTTGGGTCCCGAGATGTTGCTGGACTACAACTCCCATCAGCATGGCCAACAGTCAGGAATGATGAGAATTGTAGTCCAGCAACCTCTGGGGACCCAAAGGATGGGAAAGGCTGATCTAGAAAGACGATCCTTGCTCTAAAATATTATTTAAGTCGGCATCTACATACACACACACGCAGAGAGAGCCAATCAATCAAAGAGACTGAAGTGATTGACTCTGGACCAGCCTTGACACTGACGCAACCAGCATGCCGGGTCGACAAGCCTTTACATTACAAAATACTCCACGTAGCACACATTTAATGTAATAATGGGTTGTGGAACATGCATTTGCACGCAGAGGCCACATACTGGGCAGTACATGCTCCTACGGTATAATTATTGTCATTTATAGCGCCACCCGAGGTGTGCAATTATCACCCTGGAACAGACCTCATTGGCTCTGTGGCAGGGATGGAGCGTTCCGCCAGCTCATCAGACTGGGAAGATGAAATGGCTCGTTGCTGCCCTTCACTGTGATTGACATCTGTTTGGAAAAGGGCTGGGAAAAAACCTCCAGGCAACTGTACGTCTATGAAAGAAGAACCCGGTGTTGTTATTAACCAAGATGGGCTGGTGAATGGCTGGGGATGTGGGCCTCCAAACCCTCCACAAATGCCATCATCTCAAGCCAGCATGTTAACTGGTGCACAACTGGGGACGGTGCAAGCTCAGAGCTTGAGATCCCTCTTCTGGCACCAAGGGGAAATAAAAAGGTGTTTGCAGTATCAAACCCTGAGACTGGCAGGCAATATGCAGCCTCTGGATTGGCCTAACCCAATCGCTTTCCCGCTATTCCTCAGTTCGCAGGCTTGTTCTGCGGTGGAAGGAACAAAGTACGTCAGATGGCTTTAAAAAAATTGTTATTATGAATACATCTGGACTCAGCTGGATACAATGCGGGTCGCTTGAAAGCATCTCTGTATTCAGAGAATTTTATGCTATACCCTGTTGCAACATTGGCTCAAATTAAAGTTCACAGCGCGCTGGCTGGGTTCCTTAGAATATGCCAGGTTTGGGTTTCTAAACATTTGCCTGCAGGGTGTCAATTGCTACCTTGTAGCGGCTTATTTGCCACACACCCCCCCAATATTCCTTCTTGTTCTGGTGTCAGAAAATCACTTGGGAATGCCATTCCTGAATAATGCCAAGGGACAATGTTGTTTCCCCCCCTCAAACCATCTGTTTGGGGGCAGGAGATGTTTGATCCTTTCCCCATCTTGCTTTCCAGATCTATGTGGCCTCACTAGAAGTGCAATTAGTCCTTAATAATACTGGTACCTGTGACATGCCTGTATTATTCCAACTGTCAGGGTCATTTACAGCTTCAAAAGGGGGAGAGATTTAGATTCCCCCTGCTCCCATCGAAATTGGATTCCTCTGCAGCTTAAAAAAAGAGAGGAATCAGGTGATTCAGTCACAGCTGTACCAGATCACATGTTGTTTGGCCCTAAGGGTAGAGTTTAAAGGGACTTAAGACTGCCATGCACCTGAAAGCTGAGATTGGTGTAAGGCTCACTTACTCCTAAGTAATCTTCCTTGTTTCAGGAGAGTTAGTTTTGGAAGAAGGATGCTGAGGACCTCCACTTTAAGCAGCTCTAAGGAAACCGGATTGTGTAATTTCAGATTCCACAAAACATTTGTGAGTCCCCCCCCCCCCGAAAAATAATCTTCTTTTTTTCATTTAGTGTCTGTTATCTTTGACTTCAATTCTGGATGCTCTGGAAGATTCACGGGAACGACCTCACTCTCCCAAAGAGAGGGTGGAGTCTCAGCTTGGTCACAGTTCACTTGGCCACAATCCTGCCCATGAAGTAGACGCTGTACACTTCCTTAACATCACCTTTCACAGTCAGTATGGCTGATCCCGTCACCGGCTGATTGGGCTGCAGAGCCAAGATGGAGAAAAGTGTTTGGCAGGAGTTGCAGGGATAGGGAAGCTGTGACCCTCTAGATGCAGCTGAACTAAGACTGCTATCACTCATTTGCACTGGTCCTGACTGTGATCCCCCTTCTGAAGCTAGTATTTGCTTTTTTAGAGGAGGGCCAGAATCCCCTATTGGCACCAATGGGATCAGGATCTCAGGAGAGAAGAGTTAAATCCCCACACACATACCACCTGCTACAGTTTTGATAATTATCAGCCTCCCCCCACCGAAGATGCTATTTGCATTTTTTTAAAAACTTGCACATTAGATGCAAAGACACATGTCACTTGTAGTTGACCCTGTTTATAGGTTGCATCCAAATAAGTCCTACTCAGAGTAAACCCAATGAAATCAGTTGGCCTAAGTCAGTCATGTCTATTAACTTCAGTGGAGCTATTCTGAATAGAGCAAGAATTGGATTATAGCCCTATATTTTCAAGCAAGCATCTATATTATAAAACTACCATAGCTCTTCACATGGAGATGTGAAGCTCCTATATACTGAATTCGCCCATCAGCCCATCTAGGCCAGACACTGTCTGACCAGCAGCGGCTGTCAAGGGTGCCAAGCAGAGATGTCTGCAGCCCTGCTTTATGAGATCTGTTCAACTGTAGATGCCTTCCGTAGGCAAGCAAGGGCTCTGCAGACTCAGCTATACCTCTTTCTCCTTACACGGAAACAGACCCTATAAATGGCTGCCCCTTTCCTCCTGTGTGGGGAAATGCGATATGTTCATCAATAAACTGCACACTTCAAAAACCTGCAACCTACGTTTGATCCAGCAGGGGGCACCCAAGAAACACTGATGGATTTGGTTTGCCCGCGCTCAACAGTGCCTTTCACAGGGTCGATAGTGAATCCTTTTAGCTGCAGAAGTTGCATGTTCTCCCAGCTGTATTCAACATTCTGCGGAAATGAAAGGTTTGCAACACCCAAATCAGTTACTGCTGTGGAAATCTCCTTGCACAAAACATGCCTGGACGAAGAAGGTGACATCCTCCCAAGATCTGCTCGGCTCCCGTTTGTGAAGCAGACTCAAACTGTGCTTTTGGTTTTTTTAAATGGAAAGTAAGAGCATCTCAGTCTTCCTGAGCATCTCTTAGTGAGATGCACCTCAAACACTGATACATGCTGGTGTAAAAGTCATCCCCCTCTAGAGCACAGATCTCTAAGAATATTCTCAGGCCTGCGAATAATTCCCAGGATTCTTGGAGAAAGCCAAGACAGTTAAACTGGTATAGAATGACTACAAGTTTGCAGTTAAGATCTGGCTTTGCAGCAAGGATGGGGAACTCACAGCCCCCCCAGCCAGCAGGGCCAGTAGTCAGGGATGCTGGATGTTGGGAGTCCAACAACATCTGGAGGGCCACAGCTTTGCCATCCCAGTGTGGTGTAGTGGTTACAGCATCAGACTAGGACCTGGAAAACCAGGGTTCAAATCCCTGCTCAAACACTGGCTTCCCCCAGGCACCTGGTTGGCCACTGTGAGAACAGGATGCTGGACTAGATGGGCCACTGGCCTGATCCAGCAGGCTCTTCTTATGTTCTTATGTTTAACACAAAGCTCACTGGGTGACCCTGGGGCACCCTTGGCCTCTCAGCCTAACCTACCTCACAGGGTTGTTGCTGAGATTAAATGAGGATGGGGAGAACCATGTTTGTACACCACCTTGAGCTCTTTGGAGAAAAGGGGGGGTATAAATGCAATAAACAAAATAAAAATTAGAGGCTGCTACTAGAGTTGTAGAAAAAACTCAAATGGACCTGAGTAGGGATGTTAAGAAGCATAATGTTTTCCCTTCCGCCCTGTATCCGTTCCAATGCAGCACTGTTTCCATTCCGCTGCAGTATGTCTTCTGCCGAAACCTATGTTATGTGTCTTGTCGTCCACTGTTGCAAAATTGCATCATGTTTGCAATTAACATAAGTAATTATGTAAATCATGTTGTCATAATGGTTGTGGCCACTGTGTCTGACATTGTACCTCATCTGTAATATTTATTATTTTGTTTTGCCGTTCTCCGGCAGGCAAAACAAGCGAGGTTGGCCTTTGCCCCCAGGTGACACATCCCCGATTACAGATGAAAAAATGCAAAGACTTATAAAGGTCGGTTGTGATTGAGGGAGACGATTGTCTCTTTCCTCCAACAACTTTCCAAACAGCGTTAACACACGCAATGTGGCAGAAGTGTCCTGGAAAGCCACTGTGATCTGCTCCCCCCCTCCCCAGATGCTGATATTGGCAAATGCTTGCCCTAAGGCTACCACACCTTCTTTGAGGCAAACTGGGCAGTGCGTATCCCTCCGACTTTCAGCTCCCGTATGGCTGGGATAACAAAGGTCTCCGACTGAACACACTCCAGGTTCAGAAGAATGGAGTTGGTAGCCCTGTCGCTTTCTGCAGGGGGAAGTTGGTAAAAAAAAGACCGAAATCAGTATTAAATTGGCATTTGCACAGGGGCCATACAGTAGCTACTGTTACCGGTAGATACAGACACATCTGACAGTCCTCATGAAAATTCTTCATCATTTTAGTGCAAATTTCTCCTAATTAACACATTTTTCTATGCGATTTCCCCAAAAAGCTCACTTTTGCACACCAATTTCCCCTAATATAATGCTTTTTTGTATGTTATCTCACAAATAAATGCATACTTTGCTGTAGCATAGGCATTTTTGTACCTATTACTAGGCTGGAGAACTGCGCCACACAATTCAGAGAATGAGGATGACCCCAGGAGAAAGGATCCAAGCTAGCTCTTAAAACAGGGGTGGGGGACCTCCAGCCCTGTCCTAGAAGGATCTCATTTAAGTCTTCCTGAAGCTGGAGATCCACCAAGCTGGGATAGCTCTTAAGTTTGCACTTCTGATGAGTGTGAACATGTAGGGTTTGTGTGCTTTTGATAGCAGGCACATTTTCCAGTAACAAAGGATGGGGGAGAAATCGCAGTTATCCTTTGAAATTTGCACTTCCCTTGTAAAATGTGAATGATAAGGCAACATATATACAACAGTCGTTAAGTTGCATCTTTTGGGTGGTTTTTCAGACTTTGTATTGCAACAGTACTCTAAGACAAATAAGCATTATTATGCCAGTATTGCAGATGATATGGGGAGTAATGAAGGCTGGGAGACAGTAACTTGTCTGTGATCATCTAGTGCAGCCTTTCCCAACCTTCGTGTTCCCAGGTGTATTTATTTATTGCATTTATTTATACCCCACCTTTCTTTCCATGATAGAAGCCCAAGGTGGCTTACATATGGTTCCCAAGCGGTCTCCCATCCAGGCACTGACCAGACCTGACCCTGCTTAGCTTCAGTACGGTGCTGGCCTCATGTGCCTTCAGACCATAGCCCGGGACTGGACTGGGAGCCTGCTGGACTACAACTCCCATCAGCCCCAGCCAGTATGGCCAATGGTCAGGAATTATGGGAACTGTAGTCCAGCAACATCTGGGACCTAAGGACTGGGCAAGGCTGATCTAGTGTGCAGCCACTATATAACACAATGGTGATGTTTGCTAATACCGTAAGTCAGACTTTGTGGCTTAGTATGGCATTGCATGAACAAGCAAGGCGCACATGCACACCCCGGGTGCACCCACTTTGCTCCTCCCCTGGCACGAGGGGGATGAACAAACCAGGAAGACTTGGCTCCCTGTTACATCCAAACCAGTGATGGTGTTTTGTTGCTCCATAACAAGGCACAATCACTAGCCAACTTGAAGCCATGGTTTGTTGTTAGCTTGCTGACTGTGGCCGGTTAGGAAGCAACAAACCATGATCCCTGGTTCGGCCTCAATGGGAAGCCAGGGAATGAGGGAAGTGGGAGTTATTGGGCAGCATGGAAAAAAATATGTATTCACAAACTAATGCAGAAATGTGGGGAACTGAACTTAAGACTAGAGAAGCAAGAAACTGAAATTGACGGCTTTGTCCAATGCTACAGAAACTACAGATTGAGGCTCTGCTACCTGATTTGGCCGCTTCTTCAGCCACAGATGTCGTTATGGCCAATGACTCGATGGGCACATCCAGTGGGTCGCCTCCTTCCACAAACATCATGTGGTTCCTCGCTGCCCCTTTCAGCTGGATCACACGGATGACTTCCTGAGGAGGAGATCATTGCAGCTTAACATTTTTGTCACTTTATCACAACCACCCTTGAAAGTTTAGGCAGCAATCCAATGCGAACCTCCCCGCCAAGGTGGCGAAACTCAACAGATGGGAGTTCAGAAACTTTGCAGAAATCCAACTGGGGGAGAGTTTTAGTGGATTTGCCAACGGAATAGTTTCTCTCATTGCTTTTCCAGAGTGTGTTCCACCCTTTGGCCTGGCACACACTAGATGGCGCTCCTCCTTCATTGCTGATTTTCTTATGGGTCACCTTAAAGGCAGACATCAGTCATGGTGCCAGTCTCTTCTGTTTGGATTGTGCCACTTCTGCTGGACAGAATACCATGTTTATGAGAGCCTTAAGCACACTGGAACCTACTTTATACTGTATCAGACAATTTGTCCACCTACATCAGTATTGTCCACTCTGACTGGCAGCATCTCTCCAAGGTTTCAGGCTGAGAGTCTTCCCCATTGCCTGCTACCTGACCCCCTTTTTAACTGGAGATGCCAGGAATTGAATTGGGGGCCTTCTGTGTGCAAAACGAGTGCTCTACCATTGACCTGTTGGCTCTCCCCAAAGGCGTTCCTGAGTTTGCATGTTTAGGAAGGGCAACGGGGACTCTGACTTTGCAGTCCCAGCAACCCCAGCCCACCCCAAATCTCTGCGGCTTGCCAACCCCAGGGGCTAGTGCCTGATCCACAGAGCGCCTAGTCTGAGGCCGACAGCTCCTGCACTTGGGAAATGAAGTCTGAAGGCTTCCAAGGATGGCTGCGTTTCGGTTTTATTATTTCAGAAAGTGAGCATTGCATAGGTTCACCTTTAAATGCAAGCTGAATCAAATTTCTCACCCATCCCTAGTTTTCAGGACAAGGTTAAAGGAGACGAGAGACAAGTCATATCGTATACATGTCTGGAGAGGAATGAAGAGCAGCAATCTGTCCAGATTGCCATCTGGAGTTCAGCTGTAGTAGGACAAGCTCTGCTAGACTGGAGGGGAGAGGGTAGGATTCAGTTTGCATTTAACGGCAAACTTCCCTACTTCACACTTTCCAAAATAATAAAAACGAAACGCAGCCATCCTTTGAAGTTTGCACTTCTCTGAGTTTTGCAGCGCAATTCTCCGGCAGAGTAATGCACACAAAAAGTGTGCATTAAAATGCACATAGTACCGAACACATCGTACAAAAATGCATGACATTTGGGGGAACTTGTGTTGCAACATTGTGTATATTAGGCAAAACTGCACATAAATATTGCATATGACAAAAAATGTGCACTAGACATCTGATGAACTTTAATAAGGATTTTTTAAAAAGCAAACTATATATTGACCGATTCTGCCACCCCTACCTAGCAAGCCTCACCTTGCCGAAGATCACCACCTGGATGCAGTCAGAATAAAATAGGCTCTCGTGATCAGGGCTGAAGGTGACGGTGAATTCCTGACACTTCCCGAAACAGATGGTCCCTTCCACAGGGGAGACGCTGAACACACTCAAGCCACTGTAGTTTTGTGTACCTGGGAAAGGATTGAGACACCAACTTGAAGGGTTGCGTTTCCTTGCCTGACATTTTAAGCCCTCTTTGTCCTAACAGCAGAGCTGAAAGGTCTGACAGCAAAGTAGGAAAATCTGGATAATAAAACGCATTAACCTGGAGTGAGCTGCCAAGCATGTAAAAAGCGATAAAATGAGAATAGCACACACAAGGCCTAGTGAACTAAGCTACCATGGATTGGCGCAATACAGTCATTCTGCAATTCAAAACAAATTTTAGATGCAAGGGTTGTCACCTAACTGAGGAAGTCCACTTTAGTTTATTAAAGCTGCATCAATGTGCATGTGAGAAAAGATGCTTTCAGATGATGGAGCAGGCATTATTTTAGAAGAGGGACCCCCGCGCTTTCTTACACAGCTAGGAATGCCTCTTAAGGTGGTGCTTGCCATCTGATTTTTTAAGCATCAGCTGCTAGGTTGATCAGAGCCATTTTAACATTGCAGCCTACATATTGAAAACAAAATTTTCCACTCCCTTAACTGTCATCCAGCAACAGCCATTCCATCAGGTTGTAGCAGAGGAAGAAAGTGGGAGGAACTGCAGTTCTAACCTGAAAGGTGCTTCTGTGTGGTGTTGAAAGGATGTCATGTGGGCTAAAGTCGCCCTCTGGTGCCCAAAGACAGGAAACACAGGTCTTTGTCCACCACTCACTCCCCCTCCTTCTCTTGATCAGTCTGGTTCATGATTCACAAGCCTGAGGAGGAGTAGACACTTGGAGAGTACACACACACACAGGTTTGCTTCAGGCAAAAGACAGGAAGCAGACTGATCAAGACGGGGAGTGAGCAGGGGACAAAGACTTGTGATTCCTGTCTTTCGGCACTAGAGGATGACCTTAACCCTACACGCCATCTGTTCACCACCACAGGAGACGCGGGGTCAGCCTGTCGGCCACACTACAACACCAGGAACTTCTGGCTTCTCCTTTCCTAGAACTGTTTTCCTTTCAGCTGGGTTCTGTAACTAAGAACTAGAGCCTGAGTTTGCCTTTTTCCTCTTCCCTCCCAAACCCTTTTTTCTTTTGTGTTGGGTCTTCTAGACTGTAAGGCCAAGGGCAGGAGCTGACTTGTTATTTATTGTTGTGAGCTGCTCTGGGAGCCTTTTTGGCTGAACAGCAGGGTAAAATGCCTTAAGTAAAAAAAAATAAGTAAACAAATTGTGCAAACTCCAAATATTAGACAAAGATTCTGTTCTGTTTCAGCGAAACACTTTAATTGGGAGAACAGCAAGTTCTCTGTGGTCTCATAGATCACAGTGGCCTCCAGGAAAAAATGATACAAACTAACTTGCAACTAGAATATAGGGAGGCAGCAGTTTCCATCCTGTCCTGTGTCTGCTACAATCAGCGTCGTTTCCGTTTGGCTGCAGTTCGGCTTTCATGAAAACCTGCACTATTTGTCGCAACAGCCACTATGACCGAAACAAGAATTTATTTTTTAAAAATATTTCTATCCTGCCCTTCTACCCTACAATAGGGCACTCGTTATTATATATGAAATTATAGGAAATTCCTTTCCATGCATTTCAGTTGAGAGGAAACCATCAAAAACGACACAGAAAAAATTATGTACCAAATGTTCACAGGCTGACAAAAAAATGACGGCAAAATGATTCTAGCATAATCAGGCAAATATAGCTTGCGCTCGCTTGCATAATTTCTGTTCCTGGCCTCCCATGAACGTGTGAATTGCAGCAATTTCCGCTCCTGTTTCCAACAGAATCTTCTTGCAACGTGTGGTAGGAATGATAAATAGCAACTGTGCCTAAGAACCACTCACTCATAACACAGAGATTCTGATCAACACAGGATCCTCTCAGGGAGGTCCACAATTCTCTCCATCGCCACAGTTCATTCATATTCCAAAAGATTAAGAGCAATTATTTACCAACTAAGTCTGTTATCTCTGGAGATGCAAGGAAAGGGGGAAGTTTCTGGTGCTCTCTGTCTCTATTTGGCGAGAGAGATTCGAGGAAGATCGAGTATTTCAGGGGTAGAGTCGAAGTGTTCTCTATCTGCAAGAGACCAGTCAACCAACAGCAGATTCAAAAGCTGTGTCCCTTTAAACTGGCTGCTTTAACCTTTTTCCATGGTTGTTTCTGTTCCACTAAGCAGGGCAGATTTATAGGAACAAGTAATCTCAGAATAATTAGTTACAATCATCATCATTATCTTTATACCATTTTCAGGTGTTCAAAATGCTTCGTGTATGTGATCTGGTTGTAATCCTTACAACAGTCATGTAGGGAAGCGATGGGGAACTCATGGCCCACCGCATGTTGCTAGACTCCAACTCCCATCAGCCCCAGACAGCTTGGTCTGGGAGTTGTAGTCCAGCAACATCTGGAGGTGCACAAAACTTTAAGAATACTGCTTGGATTTGCTCGTGTGATTTCCATTCCTGCCCTTGGACGATCATGCAAATTGAAGCAATTTCTGCTCCCGTTTCCAATGGGATTCTCTGACATCCCTATTCATGGCGTGGTTGCGATTTACCTTGAAGGTGGAAGTGGCTGTTTCCTTGGCGACAATGTATCCCATGTTGAACACATCTCCTTCCACTGAACAAGCGATGGAGGGGACAACTCCCTGCCCCGTCAGGGTAAGTGTTAGGGTTGCTTTCCCACTTCGGATTTCCAGCGTTTCAAAGAACTGTAGGACAAAACGTTCTTAGACAGGAAGAACAGCATTGTTCAGACCGCGTGAGGATTATCAGGGGCTCAAAAAAGGCTGAAAGTCATCTTCCTGATGTTTAGGGGCTATTCAGCGAGATGGATAAAGATATGATCTGGAATAAGGCACCTCTCTATGTTCTTTTTGTGAAAGCATGTTTAAAACAGGGCCAGCCCTATCATTGGGCATCATAAAAAGGCAACAAATTAAGGGTTGTATCCTACTCAGAGTGGACACATTGAAGTTAATGAGCATGACTGACTTAGGTCCATTAATGTTAGTCAGTCTGCTCTGAGTGGGATTTAGGCCATTCCTATGCACTTACCACGTATGATGGCCTGTCTGTGTCCGTGTTAACATGCCAGCTATATGTAAGCCAGGCTGAGATTCTGCTGGCATACTAATACCGCATGTATTATGGACCAGCGCATGCGGCAAGTATATTTAAATGTGATTCGGGTGGGTGGGCAACATGGGACTCTTGCACAATGGATGGATGAAACTCTGCCATGCATATGAACTGGGATTTACAATAAAACAGGGGCAAAGGAGAAATATCCAGTATGCTAGGGGTGCAGAACCCCATTTCAGCTCGAGGGCCACATTCCCTTGCAGACAACCTTCCAGGGACCACATTCCAGGGATGGGAGGGGGCAAAAGCAAAAGTGGGCGGAGCAACAAGTGTGACTCTTACATTTGTACATAGGCTGCCCTTCAGCCACGCAAAAGTGAGAGGGTTCTACGTCCACACTCACCTTTCCATCCTCTGTCCAGCCAAGCAAGAGGACTCATCACAGTCCAAGGACACACACATCCCAGCTATCATAGTCCCAGGGCACCTCCCAAAAGCTCTTGAGAAGGGTATGTGGTAGGGCCAGTGAATGGTGCAATCTGGAGAGGGGGAGGGGCCTGTGGAGAGTCCCGAGGACCAGACAGAGAGACCTGGAGGGCCGCATTTGGTCCCCAGGCCTGAGGTCCTCAATTGCAGCAGGATGCTGTCCTTGGAGGAAGGCTGTGACGCCGACGAAATGAACGTCCTTGTGTAGAGACTCACCGGTTTGCTCTCCTCTGGACAGAACGAGATGACGAGTTCACGAGATTCTCCTTCCCCAAGTGTGCTGATGGGATTTGCCAACATGAAGGGTCCAAAGGGGTTCAGGAAGGAATACCCTAGCTGAAAATGCAAGCTCAAGGAAACACACGTTTAATGGTAACCAAAGCAACCACCTCCCAAAAAAATGAGGAGAGGAGATGGCCGTGGCAATCTGTTACCTAGAGACCATTAAAGAAATTAGCAAGCAACAGGCTATAAATGGGAGCTTCCTTTCATAGCGCTGTACCCAAGGCTAATCCTGCACAGAGAAGACCTATTGAAATCAATGGACAGGGCTCGCTTAGTCCCATTGATTTCAATGCTTTGAGTAGGCCTTACTTGGACACAATTCATGCATTTCAGTCCGTAGGTTGGCCTGTGGCTGGGGCTTTCCTTAGGGATGAATTCAGAGAATCATAGAAAAGTAGAGTTGGAAGGGGCTTAATAAGGCCATCGAGTCCAACCCCCTGCTCGGTGCAGGAATCCAAATTAACTAAACATCCCTGGGCTGTCATGTATTCCCTAACAGCATGCAAGGGTGTTGCTGGATACTTAAAAAGACTCTGGGCACAGGCCCATGATGTACATTTGCATAACATTTGGATATGCTAATCTAGATCTACAGATGCAGATGGCGCGTGGTTGGGGTTCCACCAACACTCTGCTTTGTAGTATGTTGAACAGCAAAATAATGTTCTTATGTTCATCATGTTCTTAAAGGCCTGATGATTGGTTTGTGGTAACACAGAGGCGGGGCTTTTTCACTGGTGGCACCAGTGTTGTGGAACACCCTCCCTCCTGAAATATGAGAGGCCCCCATTGGTACTGGCATTCTGCCGGCTCTTAAAGACACAACAGTTTAGGCAAGTATTCCCCTGTTCTTGTATTCCCTGATCAAATTGTTTTAATTATTCTTTTAACTGTTTCAATGGTTATGCTTTTAATGGGCTTGCTTCATTGCATATTTCAATTACGGATATTTTTAATGCTTTGATGACATTGTTTTATGGTGCGTTTTAATTATGTATGGATTTTATAATTTGCTTTATTCTTGTAAACTGCTTAGAAGCCACTTTGGCATGTAAACGGTATATAAATTTACTAATACTAATACTAATATTTTAAAAGGGGGGAAGGAGAAGGAGATTGTGGCCCCAGCACAAAAGACACAGAGCTGGCTGGGGGTCCCCTGGGCCACTACATGGTGGCCAGCTGACATACAGGTTTGAGCAAAGTGCCTTCTCTATTTCATTTCATTTGCAAATTTATAAACCACTTTGCAACAGGAAGTTACCAAACAACAAAAAATATCTTATTTTATATCTCCCCCCCAAGCAGGCTTCCCCGCGATTGCTCCTGGCAGTAAGAGGCACCAGGACCAGGGTGATCTGTGGAGGTGATTCCAAGCTCCCCGCTGTCGGGACGCGGAATTGGGGTCCCGTGGATTTAGAGTCAGAAGATGAGGGGGAGGGGAGCCCCGTCAGACTTGAGCGAAGGAGAAGGAGAGGAATGTCCAGAGATAGGGTTGCCCAGCAACGGAGATCCTGGGAGCGCCAGAGTCTCGGAGCCAACCTTGAAAGTTCACACGCCTCCCCCTCCGCCCGGACCTCCCCTTACGCCCATACCGGAGTCGGAATCTTCAGAAGGGGAGGGGCCGGCGCTTCCCCCCTCACCGCGTACTCGACGACGAGTGAAGAGACAAGAAAGGGGGAGGGGGAGACAGGTGGCCCCTGAGGGTGGATTGAGGCGGAGTGAAAGGCTTCGCGCCCGTTTGGGTCCTACTTAAGAGTTGGGCGGGAAAGTGCACTTCGCTCTGTCAACTATCTTTCCATGTCGCAGGATCTGTAAGTCAGTGGCGCTTTATGAGAAGGCGCAGCGTTTGTGTGGATGTCACTCTAATAAAAACTGAATTGCTTTCACCCACTGGTCTGGTTCCTCAGTCTCATCCTGGACCTGACACCCGCCATTTTAATTTACCCACAATGCCCCAAGGCAGGAGCTCTTTTCAGGCATTATGCCTGAAAAAGAAATATCTATCTGGGTAGAGGTGCACATGCCCCCCCCCGCTCACCTCCTGACCCTCCCATTGTTGAGTGTGGATGGTCTGAAGGAGCTTCTACTTCCATATGACTGGGAACCCAGATTCAGCAGGGTTTCAGATTTCCCAGAGATTTCTACTCACATTGAAGCAAACACGGATAAACAGCCCCTTTCAAACCTTGCCCGCTCAACACAGGAAGGTCAGGAACTAAGACGTGGCCCTATAGGATACGTTCTCTATTTCAGCAGTTTCCGTCTGTGTAATCCCTTGGAGCTCTGGGGCTGTCTAGCAATTTTCACCACGTGAATTAAATGACAATTCCCAGGATCCTCTGCGAGCAATCCTGACAATTCAATTGGCATCAAACCTATATACATTTGCAGCACAGATTATGTCCGTTAACATACCACGGTGATTCTAACCTGAGATTTTGAAAACAGAATCGCATGTGGGTATCCTAATGTTTTGATTCTGGGATATTTCATCCCAAACAGAAGATGGTGACTTTGGGAACACTCATTTAGAATCCAGCTGATGTAACCACAAAGATGCCTTTTACCCAAGAAAAATCTTGGGGGAACAGAGAAGGAATGATGCAAATGAAAGGATACAATCAGAGGTTCTTGGGATATGTTCTGTATCTTGACTTCTTTCTTAATTTTGTGCCCTGGTAGATAGGAGAATTTCACGTTTAGCAAGGTGAACCACCCAGAGAACATATGTTACTGCACAGCCATATAAGTATAATACATAAAGCACTCAGGTAATGAAGCCAGTGTACGTCTATTTCAATTTTTTTTTTAAAAAAAAATTGGCTTTGTTGTACTGGTGTGACAGCGTGCTTTCATTCACTTTAATTGTGCAAACTTAAAAGTTCCGGGATGCGCTTGGATCTGTCCTGCAAAGGACAGCCATTCTGAAGACATCCTGCATGTCTGCCTGTCCCAGCAATCCCAGGTGTCATCTGAAACCTCCATAACACTTAGGGTAGGAATGGGAAGTCTGTGACCCTCCAGATGTTGCTGGACTCCAGTTCCCATCAGCCAACGGTGAGAAATAATGGGAGTTGGAGCCCAATGACATCTGGAGGGCCGCAGGCTGCCCACCTTAACCTTTATTGGAATTTGGTGTACATAGCAGCAGAGTGCAAAAAGGAAAAGAAAGTAAGACTGGTGGCTGAAAGAATAATGAAATGTAAGGTCATTACTATGCAGCCATTATGGAGTCACGGGGCTAGCACACTCTCTAACTAACAAGATGAATGAGGAAGGAAGTAAAGCCTGAGAAAAACAATCTGCATGTCGACAATTGGTTACTCTTAAAGACGGAACCAGCAAGGGAAGAATAGGTTGCCTATCGCCATCCTTCCCCGCCCAGTTCAGGCTGGTTGTTACATGGATTGGTGCTTTACTCCCAAGAACATGGAGGATAAGTCTATCAATGGTAACCAGCCATGACGGCTATGTTCCACCTCCAGCATCAGGGGAAGTAAGCCTCGGAATACCAGTTGCTGGGAATCACAAGTGGGCAAAGTGCTGTGGCACTCAGGTTCTGCTTGCGAACTTCCCATGGGCATCTGGTCAGCCCCTGCGAGAACAGGATGTTGGACTAGATGGGCTTTTTGCCTGATCCAGCAGACAGGTTCTGCTGGTGTTCATCCCTGACCCAATAGAGCCAATCACGTCTGCGACATCCTCCTGCGCTCCAACGGAAGACTCTGACTGGATGCAAACACAAATTTCCCTGCTGTAACATCAGTGGGGCGTGTGGAAGCTGACCAAAAGTTTTAAGTTCCATACCGACTGCAACATCCCCGAAGGTGAAGAGAGTTTTCCCGTTATTTGACATCACCACTACAGCGGGAGCGACAGCGGGACAGTGCAGCTCTAGGTACAAGGTATAGTGAGGGCTGCAGACGCAAAAAAGAAAGAGAAGGAAAACGGTGATCGCTCTTGGGACACAAAAGACCTAGTGCTTGCTTCCAGGTCTCAAGTGTGTGCAAAGTTGGCTTGAAAGCGGTGGGCACTTGGAGGCACGGCCAAGTTTTTGAGGGCAGGGATGAGGGAGAATTTTGTTTGCATGTAAAGATGAATCTACCTAATTGGCACTTTCTGAAACAATATGCAAACCCAAACATTGGCCATGCTGGCTAGGGGTTGATAGGAGCTGTAGTTCAGCAACTTCTGGAGGGCCAAAGGTTCCCCACACTTGATTTAGCATCACGTAAACTACCTTGGCTCTCAGTAATCCTTACAAATTTTGTTGTTGTTATGCGCCTTCAAGTCAATTATGACTTATGGTGACCCTATGAATCAGTGACCTCCAAGAGCATCTGTCGTGAACCACCCTGTTCAGATCTTGTAAGTTCAGGTCTGTGGCTTCCTTGATGGGATCAATCCATCTCTTGTTTGGCCTTCCTCTTTTTCTACTCCCTGCTGTTTTTCCCACCCTTATTGTCTTTTCTAGTGAATCATGACTTCTCATGATGTGTCCAAAGTATGATAACCTCAGTTTCATCATTTTAGCTTCCAGTGACAGTTCTGGTTTAATTTGTTCTAACACCCAATTATTGGTCTTTTTCACGGTCCATGGTATGTCCAAAGCTCTCCTCCAACACCACGTTTCAAAGGAGTTGATTTTCTCTCGTCCGCTTTTTTCACTGTCCAACTTTCACATCCATACATAGAGATTGGGAATACCACGGTCTGAATGATCCTGACTTTGGTGTTCAGTGATACATCTTTGCATTTGAGAACCTTTTCTAGTTCTCTCATAACTGCCCTCCCCAGTCCTAGCCTTCTTCTGGTTTCCTGACTATGGTCTCCATTTTGGTTAATGTCTGTGCCGAGGTATTGATAATCCTTGACAAGTTCAAAGTCCTCATTGCCAACTTTAAAGTTACATAAATCTTTTGTTGTCATTACTTTAGTCTTTTTGACGTTCAGCTGTAGTCCTGCTTTTGTGCTTTCCTCTTTAACTTTCATCAGCATTCGTTTCATATCATTACTGGTTTCTGCTAAGAGTATGGTATCGTCTGCATATCTTATTGATATTTCTCCCTCCAATTTTCACACCTCCTTCATCTTGGTCCAATCCCGCTTTCTGTATGATCCTTACACATTAGTGCCTGAATTTATGTGACTCCCTGTACCTTCCCTATTTCCTTCACCCGCTTTTATATTGTAATTATTAATCTGCAGGCAGGGATGGCGATTGCTTCCTTAATTTTTGTGCAGGACTGATGAAATGAGAAAATATTAATAACCACCACCCTGCAGAGTAGAAGAGTAATACATTTCCCCTATATTGCATCTGGGGAAAGAGGCTGAGAGGGAACAGTTTGCCTACGGCAGGGCTGGGCAACCTTTGGCCCTCCGGATGTTGCTGGACTGCGACTCCCATCATCCCTAGCCATTGGCTGTGCTGGTTGGGGCTAATGGGAACTGGAGTCCAACAACATCTGGTGGGTCAGGTTCCCCAGCTAAGTTAGAAGCAAGATTTGAACTCGAACCACCTGGCTCAGTCATTTAACCACTACACCACGCTTCCTAAGTGACATTTGTAAATAAGCTGATTATGATTACAAAAAAGGACCCCATGAATCTACAGTACTCTCTCTCTCCTCTCAATTTCCCCCTAAATCTATGCCTATGACTCTCTGACCAGGGTGCCAAGTTTGGCATAGTACACTCGAACAAGTCTAGCCCTTCATTACTGCTGTGACACAGAGAATCAGTGTCTGTTGCAACAAGCACACAGACGGCTTGCTAATTTTAGCAGCTACAGCTGTAGCCAAAAGCAACACAACAACACCGCCCCCGCCACAGGAACTGTGAGAGGATTGTAGCACAGCAGCAGAGCACCTGCTTGGCATGCAGAAGGATTTAAGCCCCAGAATCTCCAGTTAGAAGGATCAGGTATCGGGTGACGGCAAACATCTCTCTCTCTCTCTCTCTCTGTGCCTTAGACCCTGGAGAGATGCTACTTGTTAATAGCTGCAGGTCTCCATCCGATGCTGGTTTTCCGTCAATCAGTTGTTCTACTCAGAGTAGGATGGAAAGATCTGCCAGTTTTGGTCCTCTCAGTTTCCCATTTTTCCAATCTTCAATTCACTTCTCTACATTACTGCAGCGATTTGCAATTTAAAAAAAAAATCCCCATGAAAATTCTCCAGCGTTTTAGCGCACATTTCTCCCAATCAACACATTTTGGTCGGCAGTTCTGACGAATGTGCACCATTTTGCAGGCAGTTCCTCCGAATCCAATGCATTTTGGCATGTTACATTCACCAGTGCATTCAGTTTGTGCTTTCCCCTAATATTTGCATTTTTGTAAACACTGCTTGGTTGGAGAATCGCATCGCAAAACTGGGAAAAGTGTGAATCCCAAAAGATGGCTGCGTTCCGGTTCTCAGATTGTTTTGGAAAGTGCACATTTTATAGACTGAGCTTGAAATGCGAACTGAATCAGAATTTTTTGTTTATTCCTTGAAATGAATGAAAAAAAGTTAGTTAGGAATATAGGAATCTGCCTTATACCAAGTCAGGCCATTGGTCCATCTAGCTCAGTATTTACACTGACTGGCAGCGGCTGTCCGGGATTTCAGGCAGGCAGTCTCTTCCAGTCCTACCTGGAGATGCCATTGGGGACTGAAGATGGTACCTTCTGCATACAAAGGAGATGCTCTAATACTGAGCTATACCTATCAACTTCAAGGGGTCTACTCTAAGCAGGACTAGCACTGAATGCCACCCATTAGTAGCACGCAGGAGTCTAGTTTTGAATCACCTATGGAGAACCTCCAGATGTTGTGCGGGACTCCACCTCCCATCGGCCCCTGCCAGCCTGACCAATGGTCAGGGATGATGGGAGCTACAGGTTTCCCATCTCAGTGCTAGCCAATGTGAGGCTAATCGAACCGGTGGTCTGACCTTGCGAGCATCTTCCAATGACTCTCGTTCCACATTCACCGTACCTGTACTGTAGATCTTCAGCCCCTCTCTTTTCATCTATGTCACCACTTGCCACCAGGCAAGGGATAACGTATCGGTCAAAGCGGTTGGCGAAGTTTCGGACCAGAGATAAATGAGCGGCGATATACTCTTCGGAACTACAGAGGGGCAAACGAGAACGCTGACAGTGGTTAAGGAGCACATCAGCTCACGCATCTATTTGACAACAGTCTAGTAACGGTCAAGGCTCTGAATTTGACAAATTCATGGCAGAGGAGGAGAATAACCACATGGAGCCTCCATGTTCAAAGGCAGTATGCTGCTGAATGCCAGTTGTGTGTGTGTGTGTGTGGGACAGGCAACTGCAGCAGGAGAGGTTTATTGCTATTGGGTCCTGCCCTTCCGCTCCTTGGAAGCACTCTTGGGAGCAATGCTGGACTCGACGGTCCTTTGATCAGATCGAGCAGGGCTTTTGTGCTGTTCCCAAAGTGCGGTGGCAAGCCCACTGGGATCCCTCCTAGGAGGGCAGAACAGGCCAGGGGAGCAGTCTCTGACTGCTGCAGGGACAGTTATCTCAGCCAGAAGCAGAAGTGGCATCATGAAGGGTGGTCAAGTGAGAGGCAGGCAGATCCGATCCACGAGGAGGGAAATGGGCAAGTCTCTCCATTATGGTTTCTCTCTGTCCCTCCTTTTTCCAATCTTAATTTCGGGGCTCCATTTTTTGACTTTACAATTTTTTAAAAAGAAAAGTCGTCATTAATCAGCATTTGAAGACAGATTCCTCCCAATAACTGGTGCCCTCCAGACAAAGTGGGGATTGGTGGCTACTTGTCAGTGGGGCAGCGGAGTCTGCTTCGCGTTTTAGTCCAGGCTTTCAAGGAGCTGTCCGAGGTGCTGAAACATCCCCCCTCGATAGGTTCAGCTCCTCGGAAGGCCGGATTAAAACCTGGAGTGGATTCCACTGCTCCACTGACATGGAGCCCCCAACCAGCCATCATTGGCAGCGCAAATTGCAATGGCTGGCTTGTCCCCTCCTTACTTGCCCTTTGCCTCCACCCCTTCTTTGGTTTTGCTGGGCCCAGCTTCGGCGCTTGGCACCCTCAGGCAGCTGCTGGCAGCCCAGTGCCCCAGCAAATTCCACCAGCGCTGAAGCCTATCCTGACTACTCTCACGTTGGGGGGCTACAAGCCACCATTTTCCCATTTCCCACAATGAGAGAGCGCGCTGACAAAGCACCGCTCTGGAGTTTGAGAACAAGTGGCTTGTAACGACTCACTCTTGTCATCGGAGGGAAGGAGCAGTACTCAGGTAGGAGGACATTTTGAGATGGAATCTCCCCACCTCCAGTGTAAAGCCAACCCACCCACAACCCTGGCTTGCACCCTGACAGTCATGCGCTGATGCTCGTAAGCACAGGGATGCTGGCGGAGAGCTCTTTCGCTTACGCACTCCGGGCATATGTCTTCCGGGCTGGGCGGTTCAAATGGCCGAGGGGAGTTCTTGTCCTTGGAGGCTTGACTGAGGAACGAGATGCTTGACTGCTTCTTCCCATCTTTCCGTCCCATCATGGCTTCCTCTTTCCTTCTCTGCCATTAAACAACAACAACAACAGAGCACGCAGGAGGGAAGGAAAAGTTTGCAGGAGGCGTTTCCAATGGGTCTACTCTGAGCAGGACTCAGTTGGCGACAACTCTTCCTAAGTCCTGCTCAGGGAAGTAGACTCACTGAAATGAAGAAACATAAGTTAGTCATTTCCATTCATTTCAATGGGTCTGCTCTGAGTAGGACTAGTACTGGCTACAACCCACTGTTTCGTTCACTGTGACATGCAATTTGACCTCCTCAATGGAGACAAGTCAAGTGAATTGCTCAGTTTAATCGGCCACAACTTTTACAGAAGGCGTTTCATTCACTCTTGCCTTCTGCTCGTGGCATGCTGGCAATCCGAGTTACGTCCCCTCCCCCAGGGCTTCCAGGCCACACATACCCTCCCGTGTGTCCACAGCAATGCTCCTATTTTCACCTGTTAAACGGTGCAGAATAGCCCGGTTGTTCTGTTAAAAGACCCCCCACCCACGTACCCTCATTTCACAATCCCTAACGCTGCACGTGCTTCCCCCCCGGCAGGATGCCACGTGCGCAGCGGACGTTCTTTGCCATGAGCCACCTGTGGGGGCATAGGTCACCCCCCCACTTACCTGCAGTTCCAACTCCCGGGCCTTCCTCTCCATTTGTGCCTTCGCTTCGGCAGCCTGGCACAGCAGGTGAATGGCCTCCATTCTGATCAGCTGATCGCCCAGGACTGGGCGGAAGGAGACTTCCAGCAAGCATTTCTGGCATCCAGCGGGGCGGGAGACAGAAAGGCCAGAAAAAGAGAGAGAATGCAGAATGGATTTGGGTTGGAAGAAAGGAAACCTTGCACAACAGGCCGTGCAATCTTTGGAGTCAGGCAAGACAGTCTGCAATAGCGGAGAGCAGGAGCGCCCAGCTGCTGGATCAGGCCAAATGCCTGCGTAGTCCAACAAAGGCCAACTAGTCGCCTATGGGAAGCCCATGAGCAGGACCTGAGGGTAAAAGCACTGCGCTGCTCACGATACCCAGCAACTGTTGTTCAGAGGTGCGCAGCCTCCAGAACTGGAGGCAATGTAGCCATCATGACTGGTAGCCGTTGGTAGCCTTCACGGATTTGTCAAATCCCCTTTTAAAGCTATTCAAGTTGGTGGCTGGCATTATATCTTATGCGAGCAAATTCTACAGTTTAAAAAGTTACTGAGTGAAGAAGCACCTGCTTTTGCCTCTTCTGAATCTCCCGCCATTTATTTATTTATTGCATTTATACCCAGCCTTTCTTTTCGTGATAGAAAGAACAATATGTTCTTACCGTAAACGGTGTTTCTTCATGGACGACATGAGGTCTCCAATTGGGTCATAGCTCCCTGCATAGCTTCAGCAGGGAGCTGGCCTCATGTGCCTTCAGACCATAGCATGGGACCAAGATTCATTGCAAGACCCCACTGGACTCTAGTATTAAGGTGGCAGCGGGGGAATGTCTCCTATCCACCACACCCATGCATCATCTTATACACCTCCACCACATCCCCCTTTATTCACCTTTAAGCCTTGTGACCTTTCCTTAAAGGGAGTTGCTCCAGCCCCTTGACAGTTTTGGCTGCCCTTCTCTGCCTTTACAGCTGATAAATGCAACAGGACATCCCTGTGCAATGTGGCCACCCTCAAAGCCTTCTTCTGTGGCTTCTTCAAGATCCTCAAAACATACACTGCATGTCAAACGAACACAATCCTTTTAATGTTACTTCCCCAATTGCCCAATTCTGGGGCTTTATGTTTGCAGGGTCCTTATCAGAAAACCTGTAGCCAATGCTGGTCCTACTCAGAGCAGACCCATTGAAGTTAGTGGAGACGACTAACTTAGGGACATTAATTTCAGTGGCTCTGCTCTGAGTAGAATTTACCTAGATACAACATCTGAACTATATCTAGTGCAGAAGAAAGACAACAAAAAGACTTTTTCAAAATGTGAGTTAAATCTGTGTGTGCTCCCAAACTACTATTTTCCTTTAGGACGATGTGTCAGGCCAGATACACAGGTTGTAATACTCCATAAGGGTGGAGGTCATTTGCATCCAGACAGTGGTGACTGGTGTTTCTGATTTCAGCGGGGCAGTGAATCTGTTCCAGCTTTTAGCCTGAAATTTCAGGTAGCTGTCCGAGGTGCCAAAACCTGAAATTTCAAAGAGTTGTTCGAGGTGCTGACACCTACAGATTTCAGCACCTTGGACAGCTTCTTGAAAAGTTTGGGGTAAAACCTGGAACGGATTTACTGCTCCACTGACATCAGAGCCAGCAGTCTCTACTGCATCCAGATCTTCAACATGCTCAGAGAGAATGAGAGAGAGAGAGAATTTACCTTCCCAGGCAAGACAGTTCCGACACACGGCATGATGGTGATGGGAGAGTCTTCTGGAACGAGGAACTGGAAGGAAGTTGGCCCCACGGGGGCCATTTCCTTCTTGCCAGTTCTTGGGACACTGCGAGTGAACTGATTGAGGCTGGCGAGAGAATTGATCACAAAAAGATGCGCCGTCGACACATCATTGAGAGCGGTGGCGGAAAACTGAACCAAGGAATGAAATAGCTCAAGAGGAGGGTAGACTCCAACCGCCTTGCACGACAGCTTGAATTTTCTAAAAGTGGAAACACAGCAGGAAAAATGGACGTGGCACAATCCTCACCCTCTTGCCAACACTTTAAATCAGCCCCATGACGAGTCTGGCATCCCATTGAACCCAAGTAGCAGGATATTCCCACTGCCCGTTCTGGTTGCGCGACACCTCCATGGCTCTGGATAAGGAAATCAAACTTTGATGGCACAAGATGGAACTAGTTCCTCTAGTCCCACTGTTTCAGGTATGAGTGGCACTGCTTATTTGGCCCAAAGGGCCATTTCGGCAGGTTTGGAGGAATGCCAAGGTTTGCAGAAGTGCAACAAGGGTTGCATCCAACTAGGTTATACTCAGAGTAGACCCACTGGGAGGGCAAATGGGCAAATCTGTTGGTTTCAGATTCTCTCACCTGCTCATTTTTCCAATCATAAAATCAGCTCTCCACATTTCCAGATCAGTTTGTGGTATTTTTTAAAGTCCTCGTCAGCATTTTAGTGCAAAATTTCTCCTAATAGACCATATTTGCATGCCACTTTGCTGAAAACACACCTTTTTACAGAGCATTCCTCCTTAACATAATGCATTTTTGTATTTTTTCACAAATATAGGCATTCCCAGTATATGCATTTCTGCACACATTATTTGGCTGAAGAATTCCTTTGCAAAATTCAGAGAAGGGCGAATTTCGAAGGACAGCTACGTTCCAGTTTGTGTATTTGTTTCGGAAAGTGTGAATTAGGTAAGATTCGCCTTTACATGCAAACTGTTCTCTTGCGGTGTATTAGAAGCAGAACATATATGCACTCAGACTAACAGATTCAGCAGCAAGTGCTGGATTTCCAGTTTGGGGTGTACCTCCAACGTGCAAAGGTGGGGTGGGGTGGGAAGGGGAAGATTTGCTGAGCAGAAGCCACAGGTAGTAAGGCGCATTTAAACCCAGTATTCCCAGCTGCTGTTTTTTTCTATACAGCCTTTTCAGCCTGGCTTATTTCCCCCCAGCATGACCCCAAGACTGGAGGCGCTTCCAAGCTGTTGCTGTTTTCGGGTGGGATTCAATCACAATAATTGTGCAATAATTATCATAGGTTGGGAGGCCTTGGGCAGCAAGCCCACTTCCACAAAAAAATGGATGTTTTTGCGGCAAGGAAAATGCACTGGGACAGCGTGAGGTAACACTTGCTTTGACCTGCCACTGCAGTGGCAGCTAGTGGCTGCATGTCAGCAGGGCAGTGGAATCCACTCCGGCTTTTAGTCTGAACTTTCAAGGAGCTGTCCATGGTGCTGAGCCTGTTTTAGAAACAGGCTTCAGCACATTGGACAGCTTCTTGAAATTCGGTCTAAAACCCAGAGCGGATTCCACATGGAGCCACCAGCCAGCACTGCAACATGGTTTCACTGTCTTGCCAACAGAATGGATGCTCATTAAATAGCCAACACCGTCTAATCTCCGTTTGCTCAATAAAGAGGTTGCCTGGAAGCAGCCCGTGGTTCCTGGTTAAGCGGACAAAAGTGGCCACTGTGAATGCAGGCAGATACAGGTTAGCCGTGGCTTCGCTCCCACTCTCTACTTTGCCTGTCACTGGTAAACCGTGGACTGGGGACTGCAATCTTATCATCCTGCCTCATTGTCCAAACCCCCCACGGACTCGAAACGCTGCACGTACCTGTTGATTTCCGTCTTGCAAGTCAGGTCAAAACTGTATTCCTTTGCTTGCTTGGCTTTGAAGATGATGTCCAGGTTCAAGCTTTCAAGAGGGAGCAGTATTCCAAATCCATCATTGGGCTGAATTTCTACAAACTTTCAAAAGGAAGTAAAGCAGGATAATGAATATATTAAGGAATATAGTTCCCCCCCCGCAAAGAACATACCATATATCAAATGGAAGCGGGGGAACACATAGCCTAACTCACTGATCTGGAGCAGATATTAACTTGGTCCATATTTGTCATAATCAGAACTATGCTTAGATTCTGAGGGAGCACAGAAAAAGTGGGCACATAATTATGCTTCCTGAAAATCTCCATGTAAAAAAAAAAAAAGCAGGTTCCTAGCCCTCATGGCTATGGAAAGATATACTTGAAAATGTGGGTGGTGCCTACACACCTCTTCTCAGGATGAGCAAAACCAGAATTAATTAATCGTTAACATGCCAGAATATATCATACAAAGTAAGAAAACTTGTATACATTTGCTCAGACTGTATAATTTATACAGGATGCAGAATTCGGTTCTTCTTGGTGTAGATTCCCCCCCCAAATGAAATATACAGAACTCTGATCATAACCATTAGGGAGTAATCCTCTGCTTAACTGCAAATCCCTGCAGAACATTTATTGCACTTGAAATTGAGCAGCAGGTATATACCTCAGGGAGACCCACAAACCCAAATTCTTGGGGAAGGATGCCTTTGTTTGTTAGCACGATTGTTGTTTGGACAGCTTCATAGATAGAACAGAATCCAAAGTCCACCTCGGTTGGGCTGATCTCCAAATCCGAGGGGGTGACGATGGCATGGACGGTAAATTCAACTGGCTTGCTCTGAAACGAGAACATGAGTCATGGTGGTGCAGAGGTTAGAAAGTTGGCCTGGGACCAGAGAGACCCAGGTTCAAATTCCCACTCAACTGTGAAGCTCCTTGGGTGACTTTAGCCCAGTCGCTAGTTTGGTGTAGTTGCCGCCCTGGGCTCCTGAAATCAAATAATATATAAATAAATAAATAAATAAATAAATACTGTAGGTCCTAAGAATTTTGATAGAGGTATCTCTCCACGCCTTCTACCATAAATACAATTCCCAGAGATCCTTAGGCAGAAACCATGAAAACAGTGTGCCCAGTTTTGTAGATATGCCCCGAGAAAGACACAACATCATGAGAAACATATTTTAAACAATTAAAACGGAGCCCCATGCATCAGGATACAGCTATAGACTTCGTAAGGGCAACTCCTGCTATCCCAAGGAGCTCTCCTAGGTCCTGAAGGAACACATTCCAACTCAGGCCCTGAACGTCAGGAATGAAGAACCTTTTTCGGCACAAGGGCTGCATACAGTCGTAGGTAACCTTCTGGGGGCTATGCGGCAGGGGATGGGCAGGGGCCAGAGCCAAAGTGGGAGGGTTAGAGGCAAAAGTGAGCAGGGCAATGGATGTGACTTACCTTTGTGCAGTACTGTATGTCCCAGCCATGCAAAAGTCAGAGGGTTCTGTGCACACATTTTTCCATCCAACATCCAGGCATGCAAGAAGCATTATCACAGATCAAGGACACATTCAGACATGCGAAAAGACTCAGCTGGGTCAGTGAAGAGGCCTGGGGAGAGGGAGTGTGGCCTAGGGAGAGTCTTGGGGGTCAGGGAGAGAGGCATGGAGGGCCACATTTGGCTTCCAGACCTGAGATTCCCCACCTCTGCTGTACCTGTTTCTCTGTTTCTCTGTTTCTCACTGCTGATGGGTGCTGGGCTACCCAAGTCATTTGCTCTCCCCCGGCCTGAGCAGGGCACAATCCTCCATCGTTCTCCAATAGCAAGCAGCTGAATTGTGCACCACTGACCTGATCTGAAACAATTATTGTCATTGGGACTTCCAGAACTCCTGTTTTTTCATCAAAGTACTTCTTTGCATCTTCCGGGAGAGAGAGCCTGAAAATGGAAAGTACCACATATTCTCGAAAGACCCAAGACCACCAGACTGCGGGAATCGGGTGTTAAGAGTGTGTTTATGCTCTTTATTGCTGAAGGGATCAATGAGAATCCCCGGACAGAATGTGATGGTGTGAACAGGAGGAAAGAAAAGCAGAAGAATCTGTTGTTTGAGGGATCATCCTGAAGAGCGGTGGCTGATAGGAAATGGGTTTCACTTAATTAATTTTAAAACCTGCAAATGAAGTCACAAATTCACCTACCTGATTCAAAACCTGAAATAAAAACTTCCCCGCCCCCATCCAAAACGCTGTGTGAAATCATGGCACCGGTTGCAGCTGATTTCTGCAATGCGGATAGTCTAAAATCCAGGCTTGTTTTGTGCTATGGCACATTTTTAAGTACCAATTCCACGCCGGGATGACAAAGGCCATTGAAGGGTTTTGTCCTTTCTTTCTTTGCCCGTAATTCCCATTAATGCTACCATAAGGGTTTGCGGCTTGAGTTACTAAAGGGAGCTGATTATGGGGCAGTGTTGTATTTGCCGGAGTTTTAAGAAAGTATTTAACTGATGCATCGCTTTTTTCCTAGGAAAATATTGACGGCTATAAATAGGCCTTTGGAAACTTGCTTGGTAATCAGTATGTAACCTTCCTCGGCCGCAGCTGTAGTCAGGGAGCGCAGATGAGACGCCCATCTTGAGCAATCTGTTCCTTTTGACATTGACGTTAATTAATTACCAGCTCCTCTGAGTCATTATCAATAGGAAGGCAACCTCACACAGATTCTGAACTAAGAACAGGCTGCACGGACAGTTTTAAAGACCAGCTCCGTCTATCTGATTACCCACCACGGAGAGGGGATGTGTAGGGAATCGTTTGCCAGAGCTCATTTGCAAGTTTGAGCCAAATTAGTACAGTATATCCTTTTTAGATCCATCTCCCTATTTATAATCCCTGGGTCCTAAAGCCCAAAGTGGATTTTCCCATTGTGTCTCCAGGGAGACAGCATTCTATCTTGGAGTCTTCTGCTTTGAACAAATGGGCTACTAGCGAGACGGTACAACTTCATACAAATTTGGTTTCCCGCCATGACCCCATCCTCCATGCAAAATATTTAGGGATAGGGAAGAAATTTGATTCGCTTCACACTGAAAGCCAAATTTATCACATCAAAGTCACACTTTCCAATACAATATGAGGACTGAATGATGACAGACATTTTTCAAAAACGCCACCCTGGGCTCTTTCTGAGAGGAAGGGTGGGATATAAATTTAATTAATAAATAAATAAAAATAAATGGGCACATCTGAATGTTGAGATGCAGCTCTTCAACCAAACACACACCTTTAAAGCACATGACTTCCCCCAAAGAATCCTGGGAACTGTAGTTTCCCTCCTCACAGATTGCCAGCACCCTTAACAAGCTACAATTCCCAGGATTCTTTTGGGGAAGTCACATACGGCACATGTGCTTTAAATGTATGGTGTGGATCTGCCTGTACATTGTTCACACCTGTGTAGTTTACATGCTATGGTTTGATGAATTGGTAATCCATCTTTCCTTTTTAATTAACCTGAGGACAGGTCGGTTATCACATCTTCCCTTTTCCCTTGCACTCTGAGTCAAGGTCGTACAATTACATACCAATGGTACAATCCTACATGTACTTATTTATTTATTTATTATTTGATTTATATCCCGCCCTTCCTCCCAGCAGGAGCGCAGCGGCCCTCCAGATGTTATTTACTGAGCATTCATCTGATTTGCTTGTGCAAAGACTAACATGGAGGTTAGATTACAGCTGGTCTCTATTGAGCAATTATCCTGATTTCTTTTACAGGGCAGTTATACAACAATGAACATTTGTCCTGCTTCCATCCCAATTTGCTTGTGTGGTGCCCGCACGTCTTCCCATTAGCCATTTGCTCACCCCACATTTTTCAACACATTCCCCTGTCACTGGGTAACCTTGGGCCCGTCATTTTCTCTCAGCCTACCTCACAGGGTTGTTGTGAGGGTGAAAGTAGAGAAAGTACCATGTATGCTTCACTGAGCTTCTTGGAGAAAAGGTGGAAGAGAAATGTATTATAACAACAACAACGGAACATAGGAAGTAGACTTATTCTGAGTCAGACCGTTGGTCCATCTAGCTCAGTATCAACTGCACTGACTGGCAGGGGCTCTCCAGAGTTTTAAATTGGAAACATTCCCAGCCCTCCCTGAAGATGCCACTGGGGATTGAACCTGGGACCTTCTGCATGCCAAGCAGATGCTTTGCCCCTGAGCTACAGCCCTCCCTGTGCCCCAACAACAGTTTAGGCCCAGGATATCTGAAAGCCCACCTTCTCCTGGAGGAAACTGCCTGCCTGCACAGAGTTCTCCAAAGGCCACGTAGTGGGGCCCTGACAGTGGAACAGCCCCACCAGACGTTTCCACTTCTCCTTTCAATAGCATCTCAAGATGGTTTTATTCTAAGCCTTTATATGATTTTGATTGTTCTAAACTTTTGGCAGGTTGCTCTTGGGACCTTTTGACAGAAAAAGGTGGGCTATTGCTTTAACTGTTTTTAATTCCGAATTCTGAACGGTTGTGATCCACCCTGGGGCCTGCTGGTGAAGGATGGGTAATGGCAACAATAGCAAGAGTGTTGTCAACTCATAAATAAAATTGAGAGACCTGGGCATGGATTGTTGAAGCCTACCTTGGCAGAAACTTCAGCTGCACGCTAAACAATGAATGTGCTTGGATGTAGCCCGTCTTTGGAAGCAGCTCCATGTGGTTGGCGAGTTCCTTGCAAACATCAAACTTCAAGCGCAGGGCAATTGATGCTCTGTAAAGAAAAGAGGGAGATCTGAGTTGGCTTTCCACTGAGCTACTGACAGATCTGACTCTAGATAGATAGACAGACAGAAAAAACTAAACATAAAAAAACCAAACATTGATCCATCAACAGCATATAAAGAAAGCTATATATATATGTTTGTGTGTGTTTGGTTTTTTTTAAAAAAAATGCAGGTTATGTATTGGGCAAAGCAACTTGACAGCTTTCTAAGAGGAACACTTCAAAACCTGGGATTTGGAAGGATGAATCAAATGGATCTGATAGCAAAGACACTCTGCCTCTATACTTATAATCTTGGTCCTGGCAGTGGGGGTTATCTAGATCCAGGAAAGTCTCTTACATATTTGTCACAGTTGTAAGCTGAATTTCTGAGATAACAGCTTTATCCATTTCCTTCCAACTGTGAAGAATCTCAGTGGTGTCTAATTCTAGTAAGGAGCTGAGAATGTCTGCCTTCCAACAGAAATAGTAAAAAGGAAAGAAAAGGGGGGAAAGAAAAACAAATTAAAAAATCAATCTTATTTGCTTGAGTTTAAATGGAATGCAAAGCAGAGTTAAAAATAGCAAGACTCAGCATCTAGCTGGCAGGATCCGAGGGCTGAGCAAAAGTTGAGTCAGCAATAGCTGGTCAAGGAAGGCAACACAACTCTAAAAGCTAAAACTGAGCCTACATGGTTTGCATGAGCAATTGCAGTGGATTGTACAGAGGATTTGTTAAACTGAATCTGTCTGCACTTTGTTATTGTATATATATTTTCTTATTCGGTTTGTGATGGCTTTTAGTCAAATACAATAAAATGAACCTGAACCTGGTTTGTATGAGGGAGGATGTTTGTTGCAAAAAAGCCAAAAAACCAAACCCAAATCCTATCATTTCTACAAGATCAAAATAATGCTATTACTCAGTGAGGGTTAGATATAATCCCAACAGATGTCTGCGAAACGCTGTCAGTGTGGCTGAATAATGTTTGCTTATGCGTGCTTGAGAAGAGAAGGGCTGGATGTCTGGCTCTTTGGGAAGAAGGGCTGGATAGAAATTTAATACATGAAAGAAATAATAAATGTACGGATGAGGGAGAAATTCGTTTTGGTTCACATATTAACGCGAAACGCCCTGATTGGCACTTCCTGAAACAGCACGCCAACCGGAACGCAGCTTTCCTCGAGATTCTCACTTTTCCAAAATAACCACATAATGTGTACAAAGATAAGCATCTAAGGGGAAAGTGGGAGCAAACATGCACGCTTTTGCGACATTTACAAAACTGCATTACGTTGGGGAAGTTTGCTTGCGAAAACGTGCACATCCAGAGAAATCTGCACCAAAAATGATAATGAACTTTCATGAGAGCTTCTTCCATTTTCAGTGGCACACTGCTGCAGAAATGTGGAGAAGTAAACTTAAGGAAAGAACTTAAGAGGCCTTTGCCTGTCTCTCAGGGGAAAACAAAGAATGATACAGTATGGAGAAGAAAGAGGCTGAGGCCCACTAACAATGGGATGGAGGGGCTGTGAGACTGGAGGCTACAACAGGGGCACAGAGGGAAGCCTCAAATCCACACAGCAGTTTTGTGGGGAACCTTTGGCCCTCCAAATGTTGCCGCATGACAGCTCCTGTCAGCCCTGGCAGGCACAGCCAACAGCCAGGGAAGAAAGGAGATGTCGTTCAGCAACATCTGGAGGGCCACAGGTTCTCCACCAATGCTGTGTTAGATTGAAAGTGTGCTTCAGAAGACTCGGGAGAGCTCCCAGGAGATTAATCCACTGACGTGTGACCCTAGACGTGCCTGCTCAATAGGAGGTTCCATTGAGTTCAGTTTAGATTTCCTCCCAAGTGCACAGGAATAGGATTATGTTTGAGAGCGAGGGCAAATTTAAGAACCGGTTGCGCTCCAATAAGTTCAGCGAGGGAAGAAAAGCGGAAGCGAGTGTGTTATCGGGGTCACGCACCTGCTCTGAACGATGATGCAGTCCTGGTAAAGCCTGTCGTACATGCAGATTTTGAGGTCGACGTCTGAATTCGGCACCCATACAGGCACGGCCACAGAAACAGCAATGGCGCTAAAGCGCAACTAAATATGAAGAAGGGCGAAGTAAAGTGTAAGGGGGAACGGGCTCGACAGGCTGAAAAAATGGCTGCTCCAAAAATGTTGAGGTTCGGCGGCTTCCCCAGCGCTCTTGGGAGCCCACACTAAGTCGGAGAGCAGAAGATACCTTTGTTTTGTCTAGGGATGCGGAACATCTGTGGCCCTTTAGATATTGTTGGGCCGCAGCCCCCATCCTCCTTGACCTTTGGCCATGCTGGCTGGGGCTGATGGGAGTCCAACAATATTTGGAGGGCCACACATTCCCTGTCGGTTTTCGTCTGCTCTAGTCAAGTATTAAAGCTGGCGGTAAAGTGCTTTGAAAGCTCTGATCGGCTTAGGGAGGGACCGGCTTGTTTCAAAACACCTCTGCTTCTGCCCTTGCCATGCCCATCACTGGTATGCGCTGCTGGCAAGTTGCCCATTCGATAATGCGGCCCTTGAACTGAAAAAGGTTTCCTGTTCTACAGCACATCCTAGCACCAGCAAAACAAAGAACAAAACTCTAAAAAAACCCACACCCCAAATTACTCACTGGTTTGCAGTCTGGGTTGTCAAAGGTAATCTCAAAATCAGCCTGAGCATCCCCAGGAATGGCTGGGGTGAAAATAATCTGAAGTTTGATGGAGCTGAAGGGTCCGATCTCACCTTCGGTGACCTGCATGGCAAGGAAAAAGAGCGACGAAAGCGCAACTTTCCAAAGGCAGTGGGCGGTGATTGCTTACTTTTAAAGGTGGGCTAGATTTTATTATTCTGGTTTCCAGATTTTTAATGCTTATTGTATTTGTATGTTTATTTTGTACGTTGCCCAGAGTGGCTGGATAGCCAGCCAGATGGGCGACTAAGAAATTCAATAAATAAATAAATAAATAAATTTCAATTCCTTTTAGTCTTGATTCTGCATCCTTTCCCATCCACTTTTAGAGGGTTTTTATCACTCCAGAATAAAACAGCCATATGAAGGCAATGGATGGTATCTGACGCTAGTTCTGCTCAGAGTAGATCCACTGAGTTTAATACAGCTACTATGGCGTAGTGGTTAGAGTGTTGGACTGGGACCTGGTAGACCAGGATTCAAATCCGCTCGGCCATGAAGCTCGCTGGGTGACCTTGGGCCAATCACGGTCTCTCAGTTTTAACCTACCTCACAGGGTTGTTGTGAGGACAAAACCGAGAAGGGGAGGACCATATTTGCATGCCTCCTTGAGCTCCTTGGAGGAAAGGTGGGGTATAAATGTAGCAATAACTAACTAACTTGAGTCCAATCATTTCAATGAGTCTACTCTGAGTAGGACTTCGTTGAAAACAACCCAATATTTTGTCAGTTGCATCCTTTATGATGAAATTCAAACCTATTCATGTTTATTTAAGAACATAAGAACATAAGAAGAGCCTGCTGGATCAGGCCAGTGGCCCATCTAGTCCAGCAGCCTGTTCTCACAGTGGCCAACCAGGTGCCTGAGGGAAGCCCGCAAGCAGGACCCGAGTGCAAGAACACTCTCCCCTCCCGAGGCTTCCGGCAACTGGTTTTCAGAAGCATGCTGCCTCTGACTAGGGTGGCACAGCACAGCCATCACGGCTAGTAGCCATTGATAGCCCTGTCCTCCATGAATTTGTCTAATCTTCTCTTAAAGCCATCCAAGCTGGTGGCCATTACTGCATCATGTGGGAGCAAATTCCATAGTTTAACTATGCGCTGAGTAAAGAAGTACTTCCTTTTGTCTGTCCTGAATCTTCCAACATTCAGCTTCTTTGAATGTCCACGAGTTCTAGTATTATGAGAGAGGGAGAAGAACTTTTCTCTATCCACTTTCTCAATGCCATGCATAATTTTATACACTTCTATCATGTCTCCTCTGACCCGCCTTTTCTCTAAACTAAAAAGCCCCAAATGCTACAACCTTTCCTCGTAAGGGAGTCGCTCCATCCCCTTGATCATTCTGGTTGCCCTCCTCTGAACCTTTTCCAACTCTATAATATCCTTTTTGAGATGAGCCGACCAGAACTGTACACAGTATTCCAAATGCGGCCGCACCATAGATTTATACAACGGCATTATGATATCGGCTGTTTTATTTTCAATACCTTTCCTAATTATCGCTAGCATGGAATTTGCCTTTTTCACAGCTGCCGCACACTGGGTCGACATTTTCATCGTGCTGTCCACTACAACCCCAAGGTCTCTCTCCTGGTCGGTCACCGCCAGTTCAGACCCCATGAGCGTATATGTGAAATTAAGATTTTTTGCTCCAAAAAAGGATAGGAAAAAAAATAGGTTAGGAAGGGCGCACTACTGGGTTCCATGAGGTTTGCACCAAGTATCATAACCTAGTGGCGAGCTTCAGCACAAGAGTGATTTCTGCCAATTCCATGCACCAGGAAGCACACAGGATTGTTTCAGAACACAGACCTTCATTAATTTCAATGGCTCTACTATAGAGATGGAAAGATATGTCAATTTCCGTTCTGTCAGTTTTTCATTTTTCCAACTTTAAATTCATTTTTTCACATTTCTGCAGCAATTTTGTGTGTGTGTGTTTAAAAAAATCCTCCTGAAAATTCTTCAGCATTTTAGTGTGAATTTCTCCTAATATATACATTTTTTGTAGTCAGTTTTGACTAATGTGCACATGCTTGCAAGCAATATATAATGCATCTTTGTATGTAGTTTTCACAAGTATATTCATTTTCATGCACACCCTTTCCCCCTAATATATGCAGTTTTGTAAACCTTGCTTGGTTGGCAAACTGCATTGCAATTCAGTCAGGTGCAAATTTCAAAGGATGGCTGTGTTTCAATTCTCATATTGTTTTGGAAATTGCGAATTTGATCAGATTCAGCTTGAAATGCAAACTGAATCAAATTTCTCACCTTCCCTACTCTATGGTGAGCAGCACTAAGCTGGGTACTACCCAGACTGTTTCTCCATCAATTTGTTACCTTGCCCAACCTAATCTCAGTGACTTCTTCCATAGAAAGAGGGTGTTCCACAGGTGTTGCGTCCAGACAGCTTTGCGGAATTATTTCAGCAGTATCCATCCCGGAAGCTATTCGACCAAAGTGCTCTGAAAGTTTCGACAAACAAGAAGAAATTGTAATATCGTTAAGCATTTATACCGAGGGCTTTTCAGTGCTGCTTGACCATCTCTATAAAGCAGTGATGGAGAAGCTGTGGCTCTTCAGAGGCTGCTGGACTACAACTCCCATCATTCCTGGCCATTGCCCATGGTGGCTGGGAGCTTGACAGGAGTTGGAGGCCAACCCCATCGGGAGGGCAGTGGGTTCCTCACTCCTGCTATAGAGCAAAACGTGACTCTTCAGACAAACACGTTGGAGCCAACAGTCCACTGACCTCTGCAAAATGATCGAAAGCATGTTTGGCCCTTGCTAGTGTATTTGAGCTGCTGGGAGGAGTGGTTTCTATTGGCAAAAATGGAGTACTCCAGTTCTCCCTTTCTGACTTTCTGTCAAGCTTCCGGGTTCCATTTTCTAGGCAAACAATCACTCCTGTGAGCAAGTTGCTAGTGCCTGGACGCCAGTGGGAATGTAACCTCTGAGTGTCTAATACACATGAATGGCTTCCCCTAATAAGTCCTTATCACTACTGGTCATGATGGCTTTAACTACCTCTAGGGTCAGAGGAATTTATACATGAAAAAACACAAAACTGTAGTAGGAACTGTAGCAGCAGAGGGTTCTAGTCAGAATTAGGCTTCCTGCTGGGCCTGTGTCCAGGGCTGAGTTTGAGGCTCATCTGGAGAAACCAACAGTGGGTGGAGCCAGGGTCAATAGGATGCCTACCTCAGTCTGCCCCAAGCCCCACCTGCTTGCCTTCTTAATTACAACCAATCAGGGGATGGCATTGCCTCTGATTGGCTCTGGCTACACCGACTGTTGGCCTCTCTACCTTCCGCCCCTCCAGTCCCAATGGGCAGCACCATCCACCACCGCTGTGATGCCGTGTACCACTGACAAGTTGCTTTAACCGTACAATGCTTTACCCACAGGCATGTTTTGTTAAAAAAAAAAAGCAACAGCACAACTGTGGCACAGGCTGCATTTGCTGAGAACAATGGAAATAGCTACGAGAGAGAGAGAGAGAGAGAGAGAGAGAGAGAGAGAGAGAGAGAGAGAGAGAGAGAGAGAGAGTTAATATTTCCAAATCAGATTGCTTTGTTTTCTCCAAAATAAATAAACTTGATGACGCTTTCTGAAACATTTAAAAGCTTGGGGGGGGGGGAATTCTTACGGAATTTGTCTTTGTGTCACTTTGTTCGCAAAATTACGGGGTGTAAAAATAGACTTGTCATGTGGTTCTTGCTTTTGAGAGGTGGGCGTTTCAGATAATGAGATGGGAATAACAATAAGGATTCTGCAGCCTTGGGGAGGAAATCCAGAGAGATTTTGTATTTGAGGGAAGGGTGCCATTGACTTTTCTGGATGGGGTTGCACTCCCTCTAAAGGAGCAGGTCCACAACTTGGGGCCGCCCCCGGAAACGTCTTTGTCATGAGAGTCCCAAGCGACCCCTGCGGCGAGGAGTGCCTTTTACCAGCTTTGCTTCTATGCCCGCTACAGCTGTATCTGGATGGTGATGACCTGCCCACTGCATTGGTAACCTGGAGACTGGATTACCGCAATGTGCTCTATGGAGGGGGCTGCCCTTGGACCTTGCCCGGAAGGTCCAGATGGTGCAGGATCCTATGTCGGACCATGACCTGAGAGAAAATGGAAATGGACTGCCTTCAAGTCGACTCCGACTTATGGCAACCCTACAAATTGGGTTTTCACAGTAAGCTGTATTCAGAGGTGGTTTTACCATTGCCTCCCTCTGAGGCTGAGAGGCAGTGACTGGTCCAAGGTCACCCAGTGAGCTTCGTGGCTCTGTGGGGATTTGAACCCTGGTCTCCCAGGTCATAGTCCAACACCCTAACCACAACACCACACTGGCTCTTTCCAGAGGTCTCAGGTCAGGTATGGACCTGAGAGACCAGGGTTCAAATCCCCACATGGTCATGAAGCTCACTAGGTGAACCTGTGCCAGTCACTCCCTCTCAGTCTAACCTACCTCACAGGGTTGTTGTGGGAAGAGAATGGAGGGGGGAGAAACATGTACATCACCTGGAGTTCCTTGGAGGAAAGGTGGGATATAAATGAATAAATAAATAAAATATGGGGGGGGGATCCAAAATCCATAGTAGGCCAATGATTAAGCAAACCTGATTAAACAAGATTCAGCCAACCCAACTGTCACAACATAGCAAGGGTGTTTTCGAGTTCTTCAGAAATCTTTACCAGGGTGGCTGTTAAGCCAAGCCAAGCGGGGCAGAGGGTCCTTGTGGAGGAAGTGGATAGGGGTGGAGTCAAAAGAAGAAGCAAAAAAAGCAAGAGGAAACATCTGCAAGAGAAAAATATTTCGTCTTTACTTTTACTTCTACTCTTGGCATTCACCTTCAATTTCTCAAGTCAGGCACCTTACCAATATTGCTTAAGGTTGGGCTTAGCCTCAGTCTGTCAGGCAGAACGGTGTGCTGGATAACTTCTTCAGAGCGATTCAGAGAAACCGTTTCCTTGTCGGCAAGGCAGCCCATCAGACTAATGCCGCTTCCCTTCTCGGGGCCGACGGTTGCTTCAACCACAGGGACACAAACCTAATTGGAAGATTTTAAAAAGGTACGTGGCATTACAGATTCAAATTCTGTTAGAATCGTAGGATCCCTGAAGAGTAGAGTTGGAAGGGGCCTATAAGGCCATTGCGTCGAAGGCCCTGCTTGATGCAGGCACCCGAGTTAAAGCATAAAAGAATCATTGCCAGGTAGATGAAGAGCAGCTGTCTCTAGATCGGATTCCTTTCCCCCTCAGGTACGCCTTTTGTGGAATCGTTTTTTGATTGGACAACGGCGCCAAAAAATCCAGAGCAGTGAGCATTTTCAAGGGAGAACTGCATTTCGTTTTGATTAAAAAGTGGGAATGAGGTCAGCTCAAATTAAAATGTCAACCAAATACTTTTCTCCTTTACCGTTAACGTGCAACCTGCAAGAAGTTCTCATCGGCTGTTTCCTTCCCTCAAAAAGCCTTGCCTTAAACTTTCTTTGAAGTGTAGACATTTTGGTGGCAACTCTAGGTTGGCCAGACTCTCCGACCCCAGTGGGAAGCAAAGGGCACTTTTTTTCTACAACAGAGTAGCAACTTTGAATTGCAAACTCAGCAGGAAAAGATTCCTTCTTCCAAGTATGCATAAGGGAAATGACAATCTGATCGCTCTGAGAACAACATAAGAGGCTGCCTTGTACAATGTCAGACCACTGGTCCATCTAGCTCATTAATGTCAACACTGACTGGCAGCGGTGCTCCAGGGTTTCAGGTAGGGAGTCTCTCCAGCCCTACCTGGAGATGGCGGGAATTTTTTTATAGAGAATGCATTTTTAAAAATTCATTTTCTATTGCTTTTTCCAACAGGTACAATAGAAATAAAGATATAACAGCAAAACACTAAATCAACATCATCAGAGGCATGCAACATGTCTAGGGAAAAACAAAAACACAGTCATCCAGGAAGCACATATAGGAAGCCACAGGAACAGAAATATATCAGCAATAAACCTCAGCACAGAGAAGGGAATTATCCATATACAAATGGATAATAAAGGGTACGGTGTTCGGATTACAGGTGTCACCAAATGTCCCGATTATGCAATGATAGTCTCTGCATAAATGTTGTCTTCACTGTATAGGAAATAAAAGGATACCAAATGAAATAAAGCGAGTCTGGAGGTTTGTTTTGGGGAGACGTTCAGCTGATGTGTTACCAGATCACAATATTCCACAAACTTTGATACCGCCTGTCCCGTGAGAGATTGTGTGCAGTTTTCCACACTGGAGAATTGAATACGGGATCTTCTGGATGCCACTGAGCTATAGCCCTTTCCCTGTCTATAGGAGCGCCTACAGACTATCAATGATTATTTTATTTATTTAATTAATTAATTAATTAATTTGTATCCCACCCTTCCTCCCAGCAGGAGCCCAGGGGGGCAAACAAAACACTAAAACACTTTGAAAAATGGACTGCCTTCAAGTCGATTCCGACTTATGGGCGACCCTAGGAATAGGGTTTTCATGGTAAGCGGTATTCAGAGGGGGTTTACCATTGCCTCCCTCTGAGGCTAAGAGGCAGTCACTGGCCCAAGGTCACCCAGTGAGCTTCATGGCTGTGTGGGGATTCGAACCCTGGTCTCCCAGGTCCTAGTCCAACACCTTAACCACTACACCACGCTGGCTCTCTAAAATGTAGATGTACTGCCTTCAGGTTGATTCTGACTTATGGCGACGCTATGAATACTGTAGGGTTTTCATGAGCCTGAGAGGCAGTGACTGGCTCAGCTTCATGGCTGTGTGGGGATTTGAACCCTAGTCTCCCAGGTCATAGTGCAGCACCTTAACCACTACACCACGCTGGCTCTCAAAACACTTTAAAACATCATAAAAACAGATCTTAAAATACATTAAAACAAAACAGCATTAAAAACATTTTTTAAAAAAACCTTAAAAAGGGTTTAAAACATTACTAAAACATATTAAACAATTCTGACACAGATGCAGACTGGGATAGGTATTTTAAGGTCTGCTGATCTGTGCTGCTTTTAAGTTATCCGGGGGAGGCTTACAAAGACTAACCATAGTCTTGGTGGAAGGTGGCTCAGTCGGAGTGTGCGGCACCATGGCGGCGTGGGCAGGATGAGCGTCAGCTGATTTGCAAAGCTGGAAGCGCGTTCCCAAGGCACCACAGTTCGTCAAGGTGATGGTCCGTGAAATTGTCTCCCCCACCACATGAGTGCCAAAGTCAATGAGCTCTTTATCTAGTGCCAGCTGAAATGAGAGGGAGAGCAAGCGAGTGGGGGAAACATAATTACTACTGTCCTATATAGGCAGTAATGTCAGTTAAATGAACATCTACCATTTCAAGCACAAGACCTTAAAAATCCCTATCACGGCTTCAAAAGGCCATGTCAGAGAGAGATCGTTTCTCCCTTTACTTTTGCATGGAAACCACAGTGGATGCAAATCAATGATTTTTTTAAAAGAGAGGAATAAAAGGCTTTAAAAAACTTCAAATCTGATTTTTTTCAGGTTTTTTAAATAAAAAATCATAAATACTACATTTCTCATAAATAATTGGGTTAGTATTAAATACTCTCGATAAAGGCACGTGAGCCCAGTTTTAATCTTTAAAGTGAATCAACGACTACAACATACATCAAGTTAAAGGAGTCTTTTCTGTTTAAGTGAAGAACTAATTGGATCGTTTCTCAAATATGAATATTTACACTCTACCTATTAATAGGTAGAGTGTAAATATTCTGTGCAATATTTTGTCATGGAGGGCGGTGCACGTCCTATCTTTTGGTGATGCATAAGTGGCCACTCTACATAATGGTCTTCAAGAATTGCATCCAATCCTACTCAGCGCTGCCTCACTGATGCACTTTCCGGGAAGCGGCATGAACTATTTTCACAATCCAGCTATTTTAGCATTTAGGCATGTTTGTTGTGCTGCTTGGTTTTGACAGTTAGTGACAAATCAGAGATCGAGCGAGCTGATTTATTAAGCAATTCATTTCCTGCCAATTTGCTGCCAAGTCAGGGGGCACATGTCTACGCTTGGCAAGGTGGATTGCCACAGAGAGTCAGCAAGAAGCAGATTCTCGTCCAAGAGTTGAGAATTCGTCATGGTTTATCTGACGGGGAAGGAAGAAATGAGTAGAAGTAACGGCCCTGATGAGGGGGAGGGGAAAACCACACACATGCACACAACATCGTAAGTACATAAGAAGAGCCTTGCTGGATCAGGCCAAACGCATGTCATAGTCTAACATCCTGTTCTCACAGTGGCCAACCAGATACCCCTCTGGGAAACTGGCAAACAGGACCTGAGTGCAAGAGCAACTCTCCCCACTTGTGATTCCCCGCAACTGGTATTCAGAAGCATCCTGCCTCCGACAGTGGAGGGAGAACAGAGCCATTAGCAAATGCGAGGACATGACTGAGAGGGTGGTAGGGAACTCAGTCACTTAGGAAACAGCCAGAACACACATGGCAGCAGCAGTCTCAAATCAGAGAGTCGGGCGGCACAGCACGGGCACCTCCCTCCTTGCACCACCGGGCTGGAGAAGCTCCTGGCTGGACCTTTACTGCGCGGCATTGCTACCCTTATAATGACCAGAGTCCTGGAGCCCATTAGCCCCGTCAGACCAAGTGACTGGAGGAATCGACAGGGGCTTTGCTGGCTCTTGACCACGATTGCATCAGGCCTGTTCCATTGGCCTAAGCAAGTGCCCCACTCACAACAGCCACCTGGACTGCCTCGCTCGCTTCATCACCAGCCAATCGCTGACCATAAGAAAAGCCTGTAGGGTCAGGCCAATGGCCCGTCTAGCCCTGCTCTCGCAGTGGCCAGCCACATGCCCATAGGAAGCCCGCAAGCAGAACATGAGCACAGAATCGTTTCATGTTCAGAAGCATACCACCCTCCCCCCAATGGGAGTCGAACATGTCCATCGGGGTGAGTAGCCATCAATAGCCTTCTCCTCCTCCATGGATTTGTCTAGTCTTCTTTCAAAGCTCTCCAAATGGGGGCCCGTTACTGCCTCCTGTGGGAGCAAATCCCACAGTTTAACTATGCGCTGAATGAAGAAGTCCTTTCTTTTGCTGTCCTGAATTCTCCAACATTCGCTGGCTGTCTCTGTGTCTTCTGCCTGAGGCAACGGCCTGCTCCAGAACCAGGCCATCGTCTGTGGCCTGTCTTGGAGTTTGTCTATTTATGTATTATTTTATTTATAACCCGCCCTTCCTTCCAGCAGGAGCCCAGGGCGGCAAACAGAAACACTAAAAACACTTTAAAACATCATAACAAGACCTTAAAATACATTAAAACAAAACAATGTTAAAAACATTACCAAATAAAAAACTTTAAAAACATCTTTTAAAAAAAGGGTTAAAGATATTAAAAGGTAAAGGTGTCCTCGCACTTATAGTGTGAGTCGTTTCTGACTCTTAGGGTGACGTCTTGCGACGTTTACTAGGCAGACCGTGTATATGGGGTGGGATTGCCAGTTTCTTCCCCGGCCTTTCTTTACCCCCCAGCATATGCCCGGTACTCATTTTACCGACCACGGATGGATGGAAGGCTGAGTGGACCTCGACCCCTTTTACCGGAGGTTCGACTTCCTCCTTCCGTTGGAATCAAACTCCGGCCATGAGCAGAGCTTTGGCTGCGTTACCGCCGCTTACCACTCTGCGCCACGGAGGATCTTAAAGATATTAAAAGACATATTAAAAGCAATGCTAACACAGACGCAGACTGGGATTGGTCTCAACTTAAAAGGCTTGTTGGAAGAGGAAAGTCCTCCAAAGGCGCCAAAAAGATAGCAAAGATGGCGCCTGCCTAATATTCAAAGGGAGGGAGTTCCACAGGGTAGGTGCCGCCACACTAAAGGTCCGTTTCTTATGTTGTGCGGAATGAACCTCCTGATAAGATGGTATCTGCAGGAGGCCCTCACCTACAGAGTGCAGTGATCGGTTGGGTATATAAGGGGTAAGACGGTCTTTCAGAGTTGAGCCAACCCTTGTCAGAACATCTATCTGCACGGTCCACGCACGGACACACTCACCCAAGGTGCAATGCCACCTTCACCTTGTCTGGTTGCAGCACAGTAGGTCAGACCGGTCTATGTCATTTACACGGCAACAGCTGTGCTAGCTACCTGCGGTGAAGGTGTCCCTTGAGAAGGGCTTGCTTTGCTGGCTTCCCATACTTTGCCTTTGCAGAATTAAAACATCGCCACCTTGCAGTGCGTTGATAGCAAGCACACAGCGTGGAACTAATCACGCCCTGGGTGGTACAGCAGCTTGTTTATGGGTCTACGTTTAATAAAAGTGACTATCCTTGATGGAACTTGAATAGCCGGCTTGATAAAATTCTCAAAAGACTACGAACCATGGATGAGCAAAAAAAAACGGCTCATAACATTTTATTGGAAGCTGCTGGTGAAATTTCAAGGTGTCGTTGTTTTCAACTCCACAGCTAATTTTAGGAAGAAATTCTCTGTAGTCATTGTCTTGGAACATTATACTCAAGTGCACTTTTCAATGGAACCTCCTACGTTTGTTTTTGTAGGGCTGGCTCCTCTAGTCTTTAAAAAAATAAGAAACCACCAACAGCAGTACTTAGGACTGCTGAAGTTTTAAGACAGCCATCTTCTGTGTTCTTGGGACCAGGCTATTTTCTATGGGTCATCTGAGGCTTTCCTCCAGGTGCCACTGGCAAACAACATGCAATGCTTGGAGCAGGGCCTTTTCAGTTGTGACACCAGTTCTGCGGAATGCCCTTCTCTGCAAGGTGTGCCAGGGTTTGCAACATACTCCTTTCAATGCCAGGCCAAGAGCTGGTTCTCTTCCCCTCCCGCCCCAAGAAGGCTTTTAAGTCAGGTGCGTTCTGGCCTTTTTAAAGTTGCTGGCTTTTGACAGCAATGGGATTTTGCATGCTACTTTTCCTGCTCCAGCGGGAGTCTCCTGGTGGAAACAGAGGAGTAGCTTTCTCCCGTTCTGATCAGCCAAGGAGCACACAGGGCAAGGTAGTAACGAGATCTCCTGGAGACCAGCTGGCTTCAACAGCAAAGGGAGAGGTGAACGGAGTCCTTTTGAGCCTCTGCCTCCTGTCTGCCCCTCGAACGTTCTGCCCTCTTTGTCTGGGAAGGAGAAACTCTTCAAGGGCCAAACCTATGACCTGCTCTTTTGCCCCAGTTTCCCAGCTGGCGCACTCTCTGAGCTGCAAGGCTCCGCTTAGGCAACAGCTGCTCCACTTTGGAACGCTGCCACGTTGACTGGATCAGAGTCACAAGGCAGCAGCCAGCCGTTTTCCTAACTGGGAGCTGATCAAGGGGGTGGAGCGAAGCATTTTGAAAGGCAAGCCTAGGTCTTCAGGAACCCTCACCTGGAAAGGCCGCTGGACTTGGCAGGCGGCGGGCCCCCACAAGAGAGAGCAATCATAAATCTGTTGCCTATCTCTCATACATGTTGAAAAGATGAGATGGGGTTATTCTTGACTTAAGCTTGATTCAATCTCAGATTTTTTAAAAAAACTGCCCTTGTTTTTCTTTGTTTTGGGGTAGGGCTGTAGCTCAGGGGTGGAGCTTAATACTGACATATTACAGGGCTATTATAGTGTTATGAGCATGGGGGCTGGGATGGATGATCCCTGTGGGTCCCCTTCCAACCTCTGATTTGGAATCCTATGCCTTGGGGACAGAAACTCACTCTGCTGGTCAGATGAGCCTCTCCTTCGTTAACCAAATAGATTGGCCAGGTAAGATAATGGGCTTATCAGTTGCCCAGCAATGGTGAATGGGCCAGGAAGACCTTTTGTCACTGAAGCTCCTCAGGAGAGCGTCTTGAACCAAAGCCTGGAGGAGCGCAGGGACCCCTGAAATCTCACCGCTCGGAGATTGGGGGAGGTGCGCAACAATAAGGTTTACAAGACAGTGGAAGCTGGTCCATTAGGGCAAATGGGGTGCTGCCTCCCCAACCTCAGTCTGACCTCAGTCAGCCCCCACCTGCTTGCCTTCCTTCCTACATCGAGTCCAGGGGGTGGATGGCCTGTCAGCTTCCGCCTCCTTAGATTCAGTGTTACCATTATAGCACTCCGTGAGGAGGAGAAGGAGGGGGACAGACAGTAGAGTGAGTTGGCTCCGCCTGCCATGGGCTCTGGCTCCACCCACTGCTGGGCTCCCAGCCTTCCGCCCCACCAGTCCCAATGGGCACCAGCCGCCACTGCTTGCATCTATATCCAGGGAGTGGCCCCGGCGGTCAGCTTCCTCCTCCTTAATCTCAAGGCTGCCCCTTGTAGAATACAGCAGGGAGGAGGACGGGAACAAAACTAGCATTAGTTGGCTCTGCCTATCATTGGTTCTTCCTCTGCCTATCATTGGCTCCGGCTGTATCTACTGTGGGCCTCTCTGCCTTCCGCCCTACGAGTCCCAATAGCCATCAGCCACCATTACAACTGGGCAGTGCATGCACTTTGAACACCTGAAAAGGGCTAAATGAGAAGGATTATGATCAGCATTTGACAGCTAGGTACAACAGGCAAGTCACAAGTGACTTGGGGTGCAGTTTCACAGAAAACTCACCCAAACTTGTGGAGAACTACAGTATTTACTCCACAATTAATGGCCTGTGGATTTATTGCTTGAAAGAGGAGAGAGAAATGTAAGCAATTTCCTCCCTCCCCCCACCTCACTTTCTTGGTAATATATTTATTTTCATTCCTATCTCCTGAAACAGGATTGACTCATCCAAAGATTCAAGGACGGGTCTTGGACTTACCACACACTTCTTGGTTGAACATTTTAGTGGGATTGCGAAGGAACCAATCTGAGATAAAAATGTGACCTCTCCTTCAAGATCTTCATTTATCTAAAAGGAAAACAGAAATTGCTGCTAAGAATCTCTTAATATCTTTCAGCAAATTATGCATTGCTTTAGACTGTTTAAGGGATGAATAAATTGCCATGACCTCGTACTGTTTTAACTTTATTGCGCAAGCCAACCTGAAGGTTATATTAGTGGACATAAAAGCAATGGCGGAGAGTTTCTGGCCTGGGGGCCGAATGCAGCCCCCCAAGCCTCGCCATTTGGCTCTTGGAAGTCCCTCCCGGTCACACTACCTTTCCCCAGGTCACACACCTCCTCTCCAGCATTTTTGCCTTGAACTCTGATAACAACTCTGATAACACTGCAGGCCAGCCAAGATGAGATGCCACTCACACTGTACCTCTTAGCATTCCATAGCAGCCCTGATTGGGCCCCTACACTTGCTAACTGCATTACCCCAATGGAAGCTTTGTTGCCCATGGAAGCTTTTTTAAAAATGCAAACAGCAGGCATGCTCCCCCTCCCCACTCAGCCAGCAGCAAAGGGGTTAAACCACATGAAGGCTGCATTCACATCATACATTGATTCCACTTTAAACACTCATGGCTTCCCTTAAAGAATTCTGGGAAGTGTACTTCGTGAAGGGTGCTGAGAGCTGTTAGGAGATGCCTATTCTCCTCACGGAGATACAATTGCTGGAGTGGTTTAATAATCGGTCCCTCTTCCCAGAGAACACTGGGAATTGTAGTTCTGTGGAGGGAACAGGGGTCTCCTAACAACTCTCAGCATTCTTCACAAACTACACTTCCCAAAATCCTTTGGGGGAAGCCATGGCTGTTTAAAGTGGAATAATAGTGGAACAAACATATGGTGTGAATGTGGCCGAAGACTGCCACCATCCAGAAAGTATCTCAGCCAAGTCAAGGTCTCTGTCTAGATGCATTTATGGATCCACCCCCCACTTTAAAAAGATCAGGTACCAGACAAGGGAAAAGACATTCTCTTCACTGAAATCCTGAAGAACTATGGCCGGTCAGAGGAGCCAGTACTAGGATACAAAAACAGTCTGACCTGGTATAAGGCAGCTTTCTACGCTAATTTTTTCCACTTTTCAACAAGGAAGGATTTTGGAGCTTTGCCTCTACGACTGATACAGTTATAAAACAGAGTGACGGGATTTCATGCTGTAGGGAAAAAGGCGCATCAACCTTGGGTGACTCTTCACTTAATCCTTTTGCTACTGTGAAACCTGCAAATGTCATTTAATCAGGACGATTGTAGATCACGCCTACCATTGGTTTAAAGGTCACCCCGACTTCACAAGACATTCCGGCAGACATGGGACCAGGAGGATCAAAGCTACAACAGGAAATAAAAAGTACAATGAGATGACCATTGAAAGGTATATTAGTGCGCTACTGTTGACAAAAGCAGGCAAATGCAAATGACACGACTTCAGTCAGTGGTTCTCAAACCTTTTTTCCCCATGGACCACTTGAAAATTGCTGAGGGCCTTGGTGGGCCACTTAAAAGATTTTCCTGCCTGTTGTAGCAATCGCAATGCCAGATTTCATCCGAACATCAGGCAAAACTTCCTTACTGTTTGACCAGGGCAACCATGGAACCAATGGCCTAGGGAGGTGTTGGGTTCTCCACCACTGGAGGCCTTCAAGAGGCAGCTGGACAGCCACCTGTCGGGAATGCTTTAAGTTTGATTCCCTGCACTGAGCAGGGGGCTGGACTAGATGGCCTTAGAGGACTCTTCCAGCTCTGCTATTCCATTACTCTATGAGCCGTACTAGCTGCCACAGATCAGTGACAGAGCATCTGCTTTGCATGCAGAAGGTCCAGAGTTCAATCCCTGGCAGCATCTCCAGTTAGGGCTGGGAGAGATTCCTGCCTGAAACCCTGGAGAGACACTGCCAGTCAGTGTAGGTAATACTGAGGTAGGTGGACCAATGGTGTGACTCTGTACAAGGCGTCTTCCTACGTTCCTAACTGTATGTTTGTTGCTTCTTTTCTTTCTCATATATTATACTTTATTGTTTGGGGGGCACAAAGTGGACACCAATGATGATGATGATGATGATAGTAGTTTATACAGGAACTCCCAGGGGGTTGGTTCCTCCGTCTTCATAGGAGCAGTGATTTTAATTTGTAAAAGTCCTGCCTACTTAGGAGGACGTGAGGACAATCATCCCTATCAGGTTACTGTCCTCTCCTGATGGAGAAACTACACCGCTCTGTTGGGGGCTGAGTTGTGCCTCTGCATTCCAAGAAGGGCAGCCGGAGGGAGGAAATGATTCAACACCTAGATCATCTAACCAAGAAGCTCCAGCTTAACACTCACACACACACACACTCCCTTTGTTTGAAAGCGGCCGCAAGCTGTGAACGTGGCCTCTGGAGTACAAAATCAACCACGGCAGTGAAACGATTGGCTCACTCCTGGTGGGGAGTGTGCCGTCTCGCTTCCGTGGGGCAGCGGTCGGACGCATCAACGTTGTGAGCAGCTTCTTCGGGGGGAGATGTTCACTTTCACCTCTGCTGGCCTTGCAGGACAGTCAGCATTGGCCAGACCACACAAATGAGAAGCCACGCAATGGCGATCCTGGCCAGGGCTGTTGATCCCTTCCCATTCTTCCTCGCACCCCAAACCGAGCCAAACCACGTTCAGATTTACGTACAGGACTGTGATGAAATTCTTGAGGTGTTCGCTGACTCCGACCAGCTTGCAGTAGTTGATGCTGTAGAAAGCATTGATCAAAACCATCTTCTTTTTATAGGTTTTACCAATGTCAAAATCCTGGAAAGAATGAAATGTGACGGTCTAATTATTATTATTATTATTATTATTATTATTATTATTATTATAATTTATACCCCACCCTTTTTCCAAAACTGGAACTCAGGGCGGCTGACTACTAAAAATGGGTACATATAATTTGGACATATAAAAATCTACATTTAAAATAGAATTAAAGTCATTACAGCATTAAAACAATTGAACATCACCTAAAAATGCCTAAAACCAATTTAAGAATAATGTGATCAAACCGTAAAACAATACAGGATACCTCTAGAAGTCCTAACACATGAAGAGGTTTTGGGTGGGGTGGGGGTGGAAGGCTGTGATTGGCTGATCTGCCCGTATGCTACACAAGAACTGGAGCAATCAAAAGTGTCTCTTGCTGCAATTTATTTGTGACTTACAGCTAAGCAGACGTGTATAGGATTGCACTGTTAACTAAAAGCCGCTCAATAGACTTGAAAAGGAGTCCCCAATTGATTGGGCAGCGCGCTTTTATTTTTTTAAAAAAACATTTCCATATAAGGACCAACAAATTGTAGATGGCAAGTACTGTTTTAGAAAAAAACAACTACCCATTCCGTCACACGTGAGAGAGCCCCTGCATGAAGACTGCCTACACCAAGGGTGGCTAACTTCTGGCCCTCCAGATGCTGATGGACTCCAGCTCCCATCAGTCCCAGCCAGCATGCCCAATGGGAGGGCATGATGGGAGCTGTAGTCCGACAACATCTGGAGGTCCATAGGTCCACCATCCTTGCCTTACAATGCAATCTTGTGCATATTTGTTCTGAGTTGAGTTCCACAGTATCAAATGGCGCTTACTACCAGATAAGTGTGCACAGAATGGTTGCCATGGTTCATTGCCCCATCAAATAGGATCAACATGTAATGTTTTAATCAGTGAAATCAGTCAACGGCAAACTTGACTGACTACAGAGATTCATTGGGTTGATTTGTTTAAAAGGTATTTTCAAAGCTGTAGGTCAGGGTTGAGGAGCCTGTGAATCTCCAGTTGCTGTTGGATTCCTATTCCTGCCAGCATAACCAATACTCAGGGAACATGGCAGGGAGTTGACGTCCAGCAACTGAAGTGGCATAGGTGATCCTTCCTTGGTATCACCTTAATGAATGAACACAACAGGTTGCATCCAATGTGATGAGAGCGAGAGTCTACGTGAGAGTCACTTCTTGTTCCACTGGCAAAATGTTTTGCACCAGTGGAATGTTGCGGTGCAATCTGCTACCACAATGGTTGTGATGGATTCGTCTGCTGCTAACATTAAAACTCACCTGTCCTCTAGTGCAAGAGACCTTACCCTAGTAGTCAGAAAATGCTGGATACAACCCAATATGTTTTAATATGGTGTGAGTGCCTTAAATATCCTGAAATACCAAGGCCTTATATTTTTCCTTTATAAAAAGAATGATGCTTTTTTAAAAAAGTGTTGCTCCACTCAAATGATGAAATATGCATGCAGCATGAAAAGATATATATATATATATAATGTTGATCCATTGACTTACAATTTCTTTAACCGTAACTGGGAGGCAGCCCAAAAGATTAATTTAATTAATCTTAAAATGAATTGATGAAGAATTAGAGAGCAAATACGGTGTAGTTGTTAGAGTGCTGGACTAACAGCCGCTCAACTGTCATGCACATTCTTTGACCCTGGACCAGTTCCTCACTCCAAGGGTGGGGAACCTTTTTGGCCCAGCAGGCCAGATCTTTTTTCTGGTTGGGGCCACCCACCCATCAATCATCTGTTGTCATGATGTCATGACACCCACCTATCACAATCCCACCCACCTGTCAAAAGTTGACCGGCGGCACGTTCCCTGCAGGGAACAGTGGTGACGCACGGCCCAGCAGGATTGAACTCTCCACTCATCAGCTGAGGGTTCAGTCTTGCTCTCTGCAGGGGTCTGTTTGCCAACACACTCCACACAAGGAACACACTGGTGAAACAGCACTGAGCAGGAATGAACCCCACCCCCTGCCCATTAGCTGATGTTGCTCAGAGACATCAGCTGATTGACAGGCAAGGGTGGTTTGGGGGAAATGGCTTCATGAGCCAAACTGGACTCCCTGGAGGGCCAAGATTTAGCCTGCAAGTCAAAGATTCCCCACCCCTGCTCTCTCTCTCAGCCCAACCTACCTCAAAGGGATGTTGTGAGGATAAGGAAAGTGAACCACGTACACAGCCCTGAGATCTTTGGAAGAAGGGTGGGATATAAATGGAATCATCATCATTTTACGAAACCTAACTTTGCCAAAGCGGGAAGCTGTATGTATTCTAAGACAATGAATTAAAGTCACCAGAAGTCAATGAGTAGCTTTTATTCTTTCTAGAGCAGCGAGCTCAAATTTTTTTTTTAAAAAAAGGCCCTGATTCATTTCATCTTCCCCCCATGTAAAATTCATACTAACCTTGAAATGAATGAGGCTCGGCTTGCTATAGAAAGGGCACCCCTTAAATTCACGTCCGCAGACCTTATGTTTGTGAATGATACTGCTATGCAGCTTTTCCAAGTTTTGAGAAAAAATCTCCTTTTCCAGTTTAGATGCACCAAGGGGTTTGGAGTCTATTCCATTGTCTATCATCTGCGCAGTGTGAAATGGAGGAGGAACAGAAACGTGGTTAGGCCACTTCAGAGAGGCGGAATATTATTTATTTATTGCTATGGGTGTTCATTCTCCCTAGTTAGGAGAGCAAATGCTTTGGGGAACAGTGTCAGACTTCAGTGCCTTTGACTGAGAGTATCCCATAATGAGAGTTTCAGCAAACCCAACTCTTCTCCAAGCTGAATGGCAGAGAAAGGGAGCCGGTTTCAGAAAGGCACAAGAGATATAACATCCCCAGAAGACTAGGAAGCTGAAAACTATGTTGCCCATCGATACGTTGGGGCTTTTGGAAGCACCAGCAGACAGTGGGGGCTGGCAGCTCCAATGTGAGTGGTGCAGTGGAATCCACTCTGAGTTTCAGAAGTGCTGAACACCTTGGACAGCTCCTTCAAAGGTCAGATTAAAACCTGAGTTGATTCCACTGCCCCACTGACATCAGAGAAATGAGGGCTGCCAGCCTCATATTGCATTATTGCAGGTTTGCAAAAAATGTGTACATTTGGCAAAATTATATTGAAAAATGTGTATATTAGGACAAACTCACACTAATATGCTAGTGAATTTCCATGTGGGCTTTTTTTTATGGCAAACACATGTGGAAAAGCGGAGAACTGGAGACTGGGAAAATGAGAAACTGAGAGAATCCAAAATGGAAAGATTTGCCCATCCCTAGTATTGATTCTTTTATTTATTAAATTTATTAATCACTTTTCTTCACAAAAGTGAACCCAAAGCGACTTAACAATCAATAAAAAGATTGAAACTGATAGAAAACAAAACAAAACAGAGCCGAATGCCTGGGAGTTGAGGAATGTTTTTGCGTGGTGCCTAAGACAGATAATGATGGTGCCAGGTCTGCCTCCCTGGAGAGACAGGGGGCCACCACTGAGAAGGACCGTTCTTGCGTTGCCAACCTCCACACCTCTCTCGGAGGTGGCACACAAAGAAGGGGCCCAGATGCCGGACGCAGGGTTTGGGTTGGATCATATGGGGAGTGGGTGGGTCTCCCCAACAACAGACTAAGTCTCTACAGAGACTGATGCGGTCCCACCTGAGGAGCAGATGGGAGGAGCAGTCCATCTCAGCATAGCCTCCTCCACTGAGGAGAGAACTAGCACCGTTCCACCAACCTAAAATCGACAAAAAAAGGAAGTCAAGAATGACGAACCTTGGATAAGTTGCACTCTTGGTTCCAAATCCCCACAAACTCTGGCTCAGCTAGAGTCTCGTCCTCATCATTCTCCTCTTCCTCCTTTTCCTCCTGGTCTTTGCTTTCTGGGACCGTCTCTCGGGATGCTTCCAACATGAAGTTTCTGTCATCAAGCGAGGCGCAAGGGGAAGGAGAGCGCCAAGATTTCTATGGTAAGACACAAACAGCAGCAGCCTGACTGAGTCGCCTTGACAGAGGCCATTTTGAAACCGAGGGTTTACAGATTAAAAATTACACGGAAGATAAATGATGAAGAATGCTGACTGATCTAGAATCAGTAAAAACTGGAAACTATACCGTAGAGGAGGAAGGTATGCCTTTCCAGATGTTGCAACGCTTAAAAAAACAACAACATCATAGCAGCCCTGCTGGATTGGACCAAAGTCTCAGTTAGTCCAGGGTTCTATTTCTCACACTGGCCAATCAGATGCTTCCAGGAAGCACACAAAGGAAGAACATTAAGGGTACAGCCTCTGTCTTCAAGGCTAGCTGCACCTACTCACCTGCGTAACAACTGCCACCGAATCATCACACGCTCTCTCTATGTAGCGCCAAGTTTTCATGCGCCATTTGGTGGCATCGGAAAGCTTATCCTGTCTCTTCGGGATCCGCGGGTGCGACTGCTTTCTCACTCTCTCCAGCTGAGCTTCTTCTTTCAAAATCCGAGTGACAATCTCCATTTTTCTTGCTTTCTGCTGCTCCATAAATTCCCTGCATTGAAAGCAAAAACGAGTGCTCACAAACGGTCGGATGGCTTTATCTCTGCCTAAACTGCTGAAATTTTGGCATAATTATTTTAAGAGAATGCAGAACAGAGAAAAAGGGCAGACGAGCATTGTCGCAAGCATGCTCTTTGCGTATGTATCGCATCTCCTTTCGACACTTTTGTATGGTTTGCAAAAGCTGAATAATCTTTGATGGCTGGTGGCTGCTAGCTACTGGAATTTCTGTCGTACCTGCTCAGAAACAGTTGTGCAGTTAGAACGTAGCCAGTGAAAGAGAAAGATGTTCTGTATGGGTAGCAAAAATGTGCCAGGGAGGAAGTCTCCAAAGATGTGCTCCTGGGGGAGGGAGGGATGCTGATGTTTATTTAAAGATTACTGCATTACATCTGGATGCCTACCTGCTCCCACTTTAGTCTATAAACTGCTGTAAGAGTCTGTTCAATGATTATATGCCTTTATTAATTATAAAAAGAAAGAAATATGGTGTGTGTGTGTGTATATTTTACTAATTCAAAGCTTTTCAATAAAGTGAGCATTCTATTGCAGAAAACAAGCTCTTAGAGACGTTGCTCACCATGTGACTTTGGACCAGTCCCCGTGGGTTGCAGCCAATACTAGTCCTACTTGGAGTATTGCCACTGAAATTCATGGACATGACAAAGGTTCATTCATTGCAAGGGGGTCTACTCAGAGTATAACTGGATTGGATACAATCCTAGCTTTTAACCTACCTCACAAGGTTGTTGTGCACCTAAGATGTGAGAGGGAGGGGAAGGATCAGATATGACACCTTCCCCTTAGTAGAGAGGCAGGATTTTAAAAAGTAAAATGCATTTGGCTAACTATTATCTTATGAGTTTTTACAGGTTCCTTTATACAGTTTCCTAGGGATTTTCTAATAATAATAATAATAATGACAGACTCCTACAAAATGCCTAGGAAGCCAGTGCTTAGTAATACAAATGACTTAATGCAGATTGCTATTTTCCTTTCTTTTTTTTTTGACAAACCCACCAAGCAAAGCATAAAAATCTCCATCTAATCTTTGCCTTTGGTGACGCAATGCCACCCACACCTTTTCCAGCATTATTATATAAACCAGCATTCAGTTGGTAGTTGCCTCTAAGTTTGAGACTTCACATCTTTATTGCAAGAGACACAAATCGTTTTCTTCTTTTTTTAAAAAAAAGAACCATACGAAAAGAAGAGCTACTGCATGAAAAGTGGCGGCTCACTTCTTCCGCCTCTCAAACTCGCCCTGTCGTTTAAAGAGAAAAGCCTCCCGGGTGACATTGTGGCCCTGCGCCTGAATGGCCTCCTTCATCTTCTGGTCCTGCTCTTGAGCATCACAAGCATCAGCTTTTTTCCGGGCCTGGAGGGTTCGGAGCTTTTCCTACATGGTGATAAAAAAAAAAGAGAGTCAAGCATGCGCAGATCCGCAACAAAGAACCTGAAGAGACGTTTGCAGAGCACAGCCATGCTACAGATCGAAACAGGCTCTAACTAAGGCTGTGTATGGACCATCCGATCCGATTTGTGGCTCCAATTTGTAACTACAGATCAGGCCCAATCCAGTCTGGACAAATATGGACCCAATCTGGGTTCGAATCCAGATCATAATCTGGATATTACAAATTTCTGGAAATCCCACTGACTTAAATTGCAAAACCCCCAAAGCTGTAACTTTCTTGTTGTTGGACCCAGGAACATGACATTTGGAGACATGGTAGCTGCTATTAAACCTGCGAAGTTGTAGGTGGATAGCCCTAGGTGATTAAAAGCCTGCCCTGCGCTTCTCCTGGGAGGAAGGGAGGGATATAAATCTAATAAACAAACAAAGTAGGGTTTTTATGCTCGCCACCTTTAAAGTTTAAAATATTTTAAAATTAAAATGGATATAATGGTTTTGTTTTTCCACACGGGGATATGAAATCTGGCAACAAGGTAGCCCCTATAGAGGGAATTGACAATGCCAAATATTAAGTGAGTAGCTCCTGGGATTTTTATGCAAGCCACCTTTAAAGTTTGCTTCTTTCCACACTCTGGTGTTATTTTATTTAGGGTTGTGGTTAGATATCATGATTTCAACACAGAGTTAAAACTGGTCACAGAAAGTGAGCAAGATGCAAATGAGCTTCCATGGATCACAAGTATTCCAGCTTTTCAAGTGCTCACCTGGCTCTTATTGATGGCACTCGCACATGTTCACCCTGTTGTGGATGGGGTTACACTCCCCTTGAAAGAACAGGTTCGTAGCTTGGGAGTTCTTTTCGACCCTTCCCTGTCTCTTGAGGCTCAGGTAGCCTTAGTGGCACGGAATGCTTTCTACCATCTCCGATTGGTAGCCCAGCTATGTCCCTATCTGGACAGTGACGACCTCGCCTCAGTCGTTCATGCTCTGGTAACTTCTAGATTGGACTACTGCAATGCGCTCTACGTTGGGCTGCCCTTGAAGATAGTTCGGAAACTACAGTTAGTCCAGAATGCAGTGGCCAGATTGTTGACGCGGACCAGAAGGTCCGCTCATATAACACCTGTTTTGGCCCGTCTGCACTGGCTTCCTATTTGTTTCCGGGCTAAATTCAAAGTGCTGTTTTTGACCTATAAAGCCTTACACGGCATGGGACCGCAATACCTGGTGGAGCGCCTCTCCCAATATGAAACTACCCGTACACTGCGCTCAACATCTAAGGCCCTCCTCCGAGTACCATCCCATCAAGAAGCTCGGAGGATGGTGACTAGAAATAGGGCCTTTTCAGTTGTGGCTCCCGAACTGTGGAATGGTCTTCCCGATGAGGTGCGCCTGGCGCCGACGCTGCTATCTTTTCGGCGCCAGGTGAAAACCTTTTTATACTCCCAGGCATTTTAAAGTGTATTTTTACAGTATTTTATTACTATGTTGTATTCTGGATGTTGTTTGGTTTTTGTATTGTTTGTGTGTTTTTGTTTCTTGAGTTATTGTATTTATTGTATTTATATATTGTGCTTGCTTTTACCTTTTATGTACACCGCCCAGAGAGCCTTTGGGCTTAGGGCGGTATATAAATTAAATTAAATAAATAAAATAAATAAACCACCTTCCACATAATAGCAACACTGGTGTTTGCTAGAGGAAGAGTTGTAATTATTACATTTCCTCTAAGGAGCTTATGATTTACACACACACACACACACACACACACACACACACACACACACACACACACACACACACACACACACACACACACACACACACACACACACACACACACACACACACACACACACACACACACACACACACACACACACACACACACACACACACACACACACACACACACACACACACACACACACACACACACACACCATCTTCACAACAACCCTGTAAGGCTGAGATGCAGCAACTGGCTCAGAGACACCCACTGAGCTGCATGACTGATCTGAATCCTAGCCCACGCCTGACACTCGATCCACTGTGTGGTCCTGTCAAGAGCACGCTGAGTGTATCTCTCTCTAACAGAAACTTCCCAGCTTTTCACTACTTTATTTTAAAAAGTCTACCCCAGCCTTCTCCAACCTGGTGCCCTCCAGATGTTGCTGAGCTAAAACTCCCATCGTCCCTGTCCATTGCTGGCTGGGGTTGATGGGAATTGGAGTCCAATGATATCTGGAGGGCACCAGTCTGTTCTACCCCAACTGTCCAAGACAGACTGAGCAAAACCAAATACCCGATTGGAAGAGATGCTGCTCTTCAGGGACAACACTGTCTCCATCCTCTTGTGCATGAATTCCTGGCGTTTCTGTTCCTCGCTTGCTTCTTTCTCACGGACTCTGTTGGAAGAGCACGACCAGCAAATCCATAGCCATTTGCAAGACAGTCAAAACTGAAAAGAGTGCCTTGCCTGTAATAGTGGTGCCGAAGGGGTCTTACCCACTCAGACCTGATTAACTGAAAAACCTGAAGGCAAGCTCCTCGCTCTGTCGCTTATAGGGCCACTGGCAGCCAATCAGCTACCAAGCTAAGGTATGAAACCCTATAGGCCTTGGGGCCATGATATTTAAAAGATCGTCCCATCCCTTATATACCCAACTGATCACTACACTCTGCAGAAGAGGGCCTCCTGCAGATAGCATCTTAGGAAGACTTCTAAGTGGTTTACAAGACAGTCTAAAATACCAATCAGGAAACAATCATTAAAAAGAAGTTACAAAAAACGTGCATAATAATGCAGGGGAGGCGCCTGCCTAACGTCAACGGGCAGAGAGTTCCAAAGTGTAGGTGCTGATGTTTATAAAGGCTACTTCTCTCAAGAGGTTGCTGTGAAGACCTGCTCTTACAAAGGTCACATCGCTCCTTTCCAGTGTGGCTCTTTTTAACTTAAAGGGTGGTGTGGGGGATGTGTAGATGGCAAACCTTCCCAGACTGTTCTTCAGAAACTGGACTGCTCTTTCGTGGTTCCTCTGAGCATCTTCCAATGCTTTGGAAAGACGCTGCTCATAATCTTCCTTGGTTTCCTGTATTTTTCTACAGAGAAGCAAAACACAGATTAAATATGTACATATATTCATCCTGGCTCTTATTCTTGAGTTAGCAGGACCATGACTGGCACTAGGGGTTGGTATCTGTTGGCACCTGCCAGCGTCCACATTCCAGAAAGCGGCCCATTGCTCCTGTTCCTTGCTGTTGCGGCCTGTTCATCTGTCCAAAAACAGAAGGGAGTAGAAAAAGAGGAAGGCCAAACAAGAGATGGGTTGATTCCATAAAGGAAGCCACAGACCTGAACTTACAAGATCTGAACAGGGTGGTTCACGACAGATGCTCTTGGAGGTTGCTGATTCATGGGGTCGTCATAAGTCGAAATTGACTCGAAGGCACATAACAACAAGAAGAAGAACATTTTACCCAAGATCCATCACCCTAAAAAAATGTTGGATCCAGCAGTGACAAGACTTTCAGAAGATAGCTGAGCTTCTGTTTGCTCTCAAGCTAGTGATGTGCAAGTAAGCAGGTCCCATTCAGGTGGCCTCTCCACCTAGGAAGAGGTTGGGCTGTTGAAAACAGGTACATGAAAGTGAGTAAGGGCAATCTGAGTGCATCTCAGACCACATCCACACCACATATTTATTCCACTTTGAACAGTCATGGCTTCCCCAAAGAATCCTGGGAAGGGTAATTTGTGAAGGGTGCTGAGTGTTGTTAGGAGACTCCTATTCCCTCCACAGAACTACAATTCCCAGTGTTCTCTGGGAAGAGGGGCCGACTGTTAAACCACTCCAGCAATTATATCTCTGTGAGGAGAACAGGCATCTCCTCGGCACCCTTCACAAAGTACACTTCCCAGGATTCTTTCAGGAAAGCCATGAGTGTTTAAAGTGGAATCAATGTATGATGTGAATGCATCATGTGGTTTAACCCCTTTGCCTTTTGGCTGCTGGCTGAGTGGGGAGGGGAAGCATGCCTGCTGTTTGCATTTTTTTAAAAAGCTTCCATGGACAACAAAGCTTCCATTGGGGCAATGCAGTTAGCAAGAGGTTTAAGGGTCAATCCCTCTTTGCAGGGATTTCTCGGAATTGTAGCTACATGAAAGAAACTGGGGTCTCCTAGCAACTCTCAGCACTCTTTACAAGCTACACTTCCCAGGATCCTTTGGGGGAAGCCATGACTGTCAAATGTATGGTGTGAATGTGTCCCTAGTCTGTACCTGGGGAAGTGAGTTCAGGAAGTTCTTCCTGATGTTGGTCCCAAATTCCCTTTCTTGTAATTTGGAGAATCGGTCCCGACAGCTATGTTACAGTAAAAGTACTCCTCAACGTCCAAAAAGATAAAAACAATGGAAGATTCCTAATGCATTCGTTCCAGTTTGGCAACAAGAATGGATGATACAGAACTCCAAAAATCCAGGGAGACCTATGGATGGGGAGACTTGGAGAAGCGTCCCCAGAAGAGGCCCCAGCACCAGCCTTCTCAACCTAGTACCCTCCAGATGTCGTTGGGACTACAACATCCATCACCCCAGCCAGCATGACCCATGGTCAAGGGTTTTGTCCAGGGGTGAGGAACCTTTCTAAGACCAAGGGCCACATTCCTTTCTGAACAACGTGTCAAGGGCCATGTGCCAGCAGTGGGCGGAGCCACAGGCAAAAGTAGGGGGAGCAAGGAATGTACATTTTTACCTTTATACGGTAGGCGAATTTCGGCATACATTTGCATGCCCCTCACCATCCTTCATCCGGGCAAGCAGGAGGCATGAGCGGAGTTGAAAGATCAGGCAAAAACACTCAATGAAGGCGCAAAGCAGGCAATGGCATCTGGTGGGGCAGTGGAATCTGCTCCAGGTTTTAGTTTGAACTTTCAAGGAGCTGTCCGAAGTGCTGAAACCTAGCTTAGTCACCAGCCACCGCTGAAAGTTCCGAGGGCCAGAGAGAGAGGCCTGGAGGGCCAGATTTGGCACCTGGGCCCAGGGTTTCCCACTCCTGATTTAGTCCAACAACATTAGGGGGTACCAGGTTGGGGAAGGCTGCTTACCTCTCCATGGCCAGCCACCTCCGGCTCAGCTGCTGAGCTCGGCCTTTCTGCTTCTGGAGCCGTTCGGCCGCCTGCTCTTGGCGTTGCTGGTCCAGTTCTTCTTCATCCTTCCTGATCTGCTTGCGGAGCTCCGAAAAATTACCTTGCTCAATTTCAATCTTCCACATCTCGAGCCTTGTAAAAACGCACAAGGGAGGACCATTGTTAAGGAGAGCTGTCCACTGACTTTCCTTGTGGGCCGTTAGTCCGATCGCTAAAATTATTGATGGATGGGAACCATCCTGCAAACTTCCCTAAGGGCCCACTGCAGCTTACAATAAAAGGCCACGTCAAGAGAAAACTCGCAAGTCGCAGATCAAAACAAAAAAACAAAACATTACAGTATCTCAATACCATGAATGTAAAAGTTTTTCTTAGCTAATTGACGGCAAAAGCCTCCGGCACATTAGCTGGGATCCCCCTCCCCTAAATTCAACAGCCCTATGGAGACTCATAAGAGAGCCAGTGTGGCATAGCGGTTAGAGTGTTGACCTGTGACCGGGGAGACCAGAGTTTGAATCCCCACACAGCCATGAAGCTCCCTGGGTGACCTTGGGCCAGTCACTGCCTCAGCCTCAGAGGGAGGCAATGGTAAATCACCTCTGAATACCGCTTACCATGAAAACCCTGTTGATAGGATCGCCATAAGTCGGGATCGACTTGAAGGCAGTCCATTTCCATTTTTTTCATAGAAACTCATCATGCTCAATGGGAACAGAATGCTGCCTGACTGTTGAGGGTTAAAAATGAACACGGCGTAGGGCCGGGTATGGAAGAGAGTATCCTAGAAGGAGGCATGGCTAGCTGCTTGGAACCCTGAACAGGAGCACTTGACACAGAAACATTTTGTTATAGGTCCCAGTTGTTTCTCGTTATTACAGAATTTAAGTTACTCTGGTTTTATCAAATTTTTACTCCAAGCAGACCCACTAAGATTAATAGGCCTAAGTTAGCTGGAAAGAATCAAAATGGTATAAAATTTTATTTCTAGGCATCTCACTTTTACCAACGACGGAAGAAGATAGCCAGCCTAAATGTTCGAGGGGAGGGGCACAAGAAAAGTAGGGGTGAGTCAGAATCTTTTTTCTGTAATAAATTTAATTATTTAGATTTGTAAAAAAAAAATAGAGGGGGCAGAATTTTTTGAGGAGGGCCCCCCCAAGCCCCCTGGCTATGGACCTGAAGATACCCCCCCCCAAAAAAAACTGCTTTTACAATCCAGCCCTAACTATCCTAAGAGAATTTTTTCAGTTTCGATCCATCCAAGTGTTAGCCCTTAACGCATCTGCATACTTATTGAATAATTCCACCACTTTAAAAAGCAAAAAAAAGAGAGAAAACCAAGTACATTTCTCCTCCCCCCCCCCCCCCCGCACTCAAGGCTAAATTGCTAAGTCGCATTAATAGAAAGCCATAATGCTCAATCCTGCAGCCTCCTCTTTTGGGCTCTTTAAACTTACACGTTTTCGTTCAGCATCTCGGTAATTTTTGACTCAAGGTCCTTTTCATTTCCCAGTTCAGCACACAAGCGCCGATGCAGTGCTTGTAGGCGGAAGACGGCGGCACTGTTACATTAAAGGGGGAAAAAAAGACTTAAAAATGGGAAATAATGAATGTGAAAGCCTGGCACAGAAAAAATAGAAAAGAAACAATTATGGTGCCTCGGGGGGTAAAGGCTTATGTTTTCAGGATTCTGCTGGTTTATATTAACAGAATGTCTTTCAATTACGTTCCTAAAGTGTCCATTCTCCTTTCAGTCTCTTTAAAAACCTCTACACCGGGTTGACTGACAATAACAATAACAATAACTAGAGAGAGCACTTTTGCAGACATCACAGCCTGTTCTGTAGTGGTTGGCGACTACTAAGAAAAGGGAGGAGGGTAAAGAACAGAACAGATATTGCAAGAGAGGCCACCTTTGCAATTATCATTTTAAAAAAATATTCACAAGCCCACATTCAGTGGCGACGGGTGGCTCTGACGTCAGTGGGGCAGTGAATCCACTCCAGTTTTAATCTGAACTTTCAAGGAGCTGTCCAAGGCGCTGAACCTACTTTGGAAATAGGCCTCTGCACCTTGGACAGCTCCTTGAAAGTTTGGGCTAAAACCCGGAGCAGATTCCCTGCCCCGCTGACATCGGAGCCACCAGTCTCCATGTTAATGGTCCAGAAGTGGCACCAGCGGGCGGCATGGTCAGGCACCCATAGAGGCTCATGTCCCACTGCCAATTTCCAGGCCTGCTTGTCCTGGTGTTCTTCCTTCTTGCTACCACTGCCTTTCACCTTCCTTCTCGAAGTGAATGCACAGTGAGAAGAGCAAGGGGGTGTGGGAACCTTTGCTTGCCGCATCTTCTTCCTCCAGGAGAGTGGTGCCAACTGGGTCTCTAGAGAGGGACTGAAGCCGCTGGCTACAGAAGGCAGCTACAGGCCATCCCAGCTAGGCGTTTGCCCAGGTGACACCGGAAGGCCAATGAGGGATGGCAGAGGAATATAAAGACTAGTGGGCTTGCTGAATTCCCTAAGGTTAGGCAACTCACCACTGGGGATGAACCCCCCAGTCCTCTCCCTGCACCTCTGGACTTCCTAGTTTCTGGTTTTTAAAAAGTTGAAAATGGTTTTAAAAGCCTGCTAGCCACAATAGCCATGCTCTTCCTTCCACTCTCAGAAGCAGTATGCCTCTGAATCTCAGTTGCTGGGAATCACAAGTGGGGAGAGCTGCTGTTGCCCTCAGGGCCTGCTTTCGGGTTTCCCATAATGGGCATCTGGTTGGTCCAGGAAGCTAGACTAGGTGGGTCTTTGGCCTGATCCAACGGGGCTCCACTCGCGTTCGTATGCAATTGCTAAGATATATGGAGACGTAGGTAAATCTAAATAATAAATTGGACTTCCTTCAGGTTTGTATTACTCTATCTGAGGACAAAATTATGATCACAACGTGGCGTTCGGCAAGTGAATCAGAGGCCCACCTTGCTGCTAAACACATTTTGTGACCCTTGTTTCTGTTCCCTGCTCCGTGAGCAGAACAATTAAAAAACACCACTGTCGGATTTTAATTAATCCCATGAGCAAAGGGTTGGCAGCAACAATGTGCCATCTCGCCCTCTTCTCCTTAACAATCTGATGTAATAACTGTACGTCGGGAAAGGGGACATTCTGCTTGATTTCATTTCACCTTTGGATCTAGAAAAAAAAAAGCCCTTCTGAAGGTTTCTGCAAATTAACTAGCTTGCCCCAAATGATAAGACCCCCAGGCACCTGGTTGGCCACTGTGAGAACAGGATGCTGGACTAGATGGGCCACTGGCCTGATCCAGTAGGCTCTTCTTATGTTCTTATGATGTGGATAGTACTTTGAAGTGTTCAAAGCACTTCAAGGACATTATCTAGCTGTAATCCTCACAACAACCCTGTGAGGCAGGGATGGGGAACCTGTGGCTGTTCAGATGTAGCTGGGCTGCAAAACTCATCACTCTAAGCACTGGCCATGCTGGAGACTTGTAGCTGAAGGTTGCGTATACACCATGCATTTAAGGCTCATTCCCCCCACCCCCAAGAATCCTGGGAACTGTAGTTTGTTAAGGGCCCTGGGAACTGTGTAGCTCTGTGCACGGTTGTGTAAACTACTGTTCCCGTGAGGGAAATGTGCTTTGAATGTATGGGGCACATGCAGCCTTCAGTGACAGTCTCCAGTTTGATTCTGGATCGGCAGAATCTGGTTCTGCCATGAACTCTCTCTATCTATGCGAGCTCACATAGCCTTTGCATTAAGCCAGCTCACAGGAAATGAAATGTTATGGTTATGAGCAGTAGCCTAGTGGCAAATTCAGAAGTGCAGGGTCCCTTCATGATAGTCACTGTCATGCCCCTCCCTTCCTTTTTTTGCTCCTGGGTTTAGAATGAGATCTTTGTGAATGCCCTTTCCTACAACAACAGACATTCCTAGGAGCCAATAAGCATGAAAGAGGAGAGTGTTAGCTACTGAGAAGAGTCTTCTCAGTGGTTGCCTCACCTCCTTTCGCTCTGATTGGCTCCAATTAGCAGGAAAGTACAAGGAAGCATGTTAGAAGACTTCAGTGGCTAACATACATCCCTTTCATGATATTTTTAAAGCTTTTTTTAAAAAACAACAACAATATTTTTAACCTTTTTAAAAAACAATGTTTTTAACCTTTTTTTAAAATGTCTTCAAAGCTCTTTAAAAATGTTTTTAAAGTTGTTTTGTTTTAATGTATTTTAAAGTCTGTTTTTATGATGATTTAAAGAGTTTTTAGTGCTGTCATTTGCCGCCCTGGGCTCCTGCTGGGAGGAAGGGCGGGATATAAATCAAATAATAAATAAATAAAATTGGCTTGCAGGATGCTGAAGACATAGGGAAACTGCCGGGACTCTGCTCCCAAAAAAGTAAGGGGACTAAGACACACACACCCCGAGACCCTGGACGACTACACCACTGGTAACAAGAGGATAGGATGCTTGCCTTGAGTCTATGGAAGAGCCCACTACCCCACCCCCTGCCACAAGGTCCTCTGTTTGCTACAAGATCTAATGACCCTTGCTCCTTTTTTTTTCCTCCTTGTCCTCCAGCTACAAAGAGAGATCCACAATCTGCTATCAGGCCCCTTGCGCGGGGGAACAATTGCACTCCTGTAATCTTACCTCCAGCTTGGATGCGGAGAAGAAAAAAGACCAAGCGTTTCCAAAAGCGGCTGCTCACAGCTAACTCTGCCGAGTAGGCACCCACTGGGTTACAAACAGCGTGCGATGCGCACAGAGATGTGCTATCAGCCACATGGAAGCAGTATGCTCCATCTGCTTCCCAGCACAGAAGAAAAGGTTAAAGTTTTGTGCTGTACGCTGTGGTCCTCTGAGATAACTGCCTCTCGTTTGTTTATCGTTTGTTTTTAATCACTGACTCATTAGGCATCATTCGATGAAGAGAAATGGCGGAGGGCACTACCAAGCCCTTCCAGAAACATCAAGAGGCTGGAGACGTCAACAAAAGTTCAGAATGTATTCTTACACTGTATGAATAAACACTGGAAAGGGTAACCAACTGTCACACGCAGGTATGGCTACCTACGTGTTCCCAGACTCCTTCTCGCTCTCGATTCCACTCTTGACATCCCTTTGTTGGGTCGTTAGAGCCTCAATCCGGACATGGCAGGCGTTCAGTTCCTCCCTGAAAATAAGCAGACACAGATCACTCTGGGCCTTGCTTGTTGTCGGGTTTTTCTTCCGACATCTCAGCTTTGCTACTCTCTTGGACAGTTCTGGCAGCAAAGCCCTGAGGCAGGGGTGGCACTTTGGCACTTTGGGTGGAGATTTCAGGAGAGCACCAAGAGACAGGATCGATGCACAGATTAACGATTACGAATCTGGTCTATTTCAATAGTTGCTTTTTTATTGTTTCATTGTGTTTTATTAGAAATTTCGCACAAAATATATTCTACAGTACGCAGCATAAATTCACTTACATTGTATGATAACTAGTACAACAATGATAAGGTTTGTATAACCTAAAATAATTATACTTGTGAGTGATTGCTTATGGTTTCAATTGAGCTCTACAGAGTTCCTAACAGAGTACGGATCTATGTTACCTTATACTTTGTTACACCAAGGGATAGGGGTGGGTGAATTTGATTCAGTTCACATTTAAAGTCGAATCTATCAAATTCACACTTTCTGAAACAATCTGAGAACCAAAACAAAGCTATCCTTCAAAATTCACACTTCTCCAATGCAGTTCTCCAACCAAACAAGGATTACAAAAGTGCATATATTAGGGCGAAAGGGTGCATATAATGCATATATTAGTGAAAGCAATATACAAAAATGCATTATATTAGGTGAAATTGCTCGCAAAACATGTACATTAGTCAACATGCCGCATACAAAATGTGTTTATTAGAAGAAATTCACGCTAGAATGCTGAAGACATTTCTTTCTTTTCCCCCCATTGTGAACTGCTGCAGAAATGTGGAGAACTGAATTTAATACTGGAAAAACAACAAAGTGAGAGAACCGAAACTGACGGATCATTCCATCCTTAATACTTAGTATTTATTTATTTTTAAATCATTTGTAAGTTGCTTTTTATTTAAAAATAAATCCCAAAGCAATTTGCAACAATAAAACAACAATACTAACGAAACATAAAACATGTCTAATTTATTTTTTAAAAATACGTTGTTTTTTTTTAAAAAAATTGCTATTATATTCTGTACTGCTATTAACTGGGGTTTGGGAGGGGCTATTGTTACTATATTTTGTACATCGCCTAGAGGCATCTATGTAGAAGGCAATTAAATAATAATGATGAGCGGTATCCAATGCGAATCCTGTTCAAAGTAGACCCATTGAAGTTAATGGACATGACTAACTAAGGCCCATTAATTTCAACGGGTCTACTCAGAGGAGGACTTTGTTGAATACAGCCCTCGGTTTGAATTTTAGGAGAGGGGTAAAAAATGGAGCTCTGAATCTGGGATCCATTCCTGGATGATGTTGATTTTTCTTAAGGGTTTCACACCAATGCAATTACAGAGCCAGGGCTGCTAAAAGCTGGCATCCACAGTTGGGAAACTTATTTGTATTTATTTAAAATCATTCATTTCCATGTTGAGGATGTGGGGGCGGTACGCTTACTTAGGGCAACCGAGTGGATTCATAGCAGAGGTGAGGTTTGAACTGCAGACGTCCTGACTTAGGTCAAGGGCCAAACTAGGCCTCCATGTGCAAACACATCATTGATGTATTTGCTGTAGAAAGTTTGCTTTACATAAATTTCCAGCATGGGTGTTACCTTTCAGCCCATCCGGTGATTATTTTGACGGTAAGGATGCCTGACTGACCAACCAACCTTCAATAGGGAATCCCCCAATCAGTACTAGGGACCCTAGTGTGACGGGTAGGGAGGCTTTAACCCAGGGGCAGCCAACGTGGTGCTCTCCTACTGGGAGGAAGGGCGCGATAGAAATCTAATAAATAAATAAATCAGAAATATTGTCAAACAGCATCTCCCATCAGCCTCAGGCCAAGGATGATGGGAATTGTTGTCCAGCGACACTTGGAGGGCACTGCGATGGATAGCTCTGCTTTAACCTTTCGGGGCCATGTCTGCCACGTGCATTGTGAAAAAAAATCCCCTTCAACGCGAGGGCTTTTTTCTTCATGCAAATTGCTGTTGCGGATGCCTCCCCCCTTTATCCCAATCAAGACCATAATGGGAAGGGGGGGCAAAGGGTTAAAGGCCCCCTGCCCACCTTATGAGGATCCCAGTCTGGATCGGGGGCTGCGCACTGGCCGTTTGCAAAATGAAACAAAACTCCTTTGTACTTCGGGACACAAGGAAGCTGCCTTAGGCTGAATCAGACCATTGGTCCATCTAGTTTAGTGTTGTCTGCACAGACTGGCAGTGGGTCTCCAGGGTTTCAGGCAAGGGTCTCTCCCAGCCCTCCCTAGAGATGCCATCAGGGGTTGAACCGGGGTCCTTCTGTGTGCAAGGCAGATATTCTGCCACTGAGCCCTTCCCTGGTTAAGGGCACTGACCCATGGCTCACTAGCTTGGCCCACCATCCTTTGGTGCTCTCATGCTACCCTCTTTCCTCTTCCCCCCGCCCACTCCGACTTCCAGGAGTATCTCAGAAGCAAGGGCAGTCCTTTTAAAATAACGGGCAACAGAAAGGCCCTTTCCGCATCGTGAGGATTCAGCCCTTTAGACCAGGGTAAAACTGGCAAAAGCAACTTTTGCTCCGTCCGCCGTGGAAAACGGTGGAAGGTGCGTGCCTTGCCGGGGAGAGGAGGGAACCAACCTGGTCTTGCGAATCACCGCCTCCTTCTCTTTGGCTAGGTTGTCGAGCTGGTTCAGGTTCCGCCGCAAGTTGAGGACACGAACCCTGTCTACGTAGTTCATAGTCCTTCTGCTCCTGGGGGTCATTGGTCGTTCGGAGCTTTCCCTTCTTGGTTAGAGAAGAGGAGACAGATTTCCGTTTCCATAAATATGAAGACCAAGGAACTATAACTCATAGGTTGTCCAGTCCACCCCCTTGCTTAAATACCCTTCTTCCTTTATTTGTACAATGATCTCTATCCCTCAAAATGGGGCCCTTGAGCCAGAGAGAGACAGCAGGAGGACGTCCATCACCTTCCTGCCCTTCTCAGGAGCTTCCCATTTCGTATGCAGTCAGTCTGTGTGGAAGACAGAATGCAGCAGGTAGTGATGGGTAAGGATTTCAATTCAGTTCGCATTTCAAGCAGAATTTACCAAATTCGCAATTTCCGAAACCATAGGAGAACCGAAACACAGCCATCTTTCGAAATTTGCATTGATTAGAATTTTGGGATGCAGTTCGCCAACTAAACAACATGTACAAAAATGCAGATAATAGGGGAAAGTGCGCATAAAAATGAATAGATGGGTGAAAATAACATGCAAAAAGGCACAATGTGATGAGAAATGGCTTGCAAAAATGTGCACCTTTGTCAAAACTGCCTACAAAAATGTGTTTATTTGGAGAAATTCGCACTAAAATGGTGGAGAATTTTCATGAGGATTTTTAAAAAATAAATTCGCAGATTCCTGCAGAAATGTAGAGAACTGAATTTAACATTGGAAAAATGACCAACTGGGAGTACCAAAACAGACAGATCTTTCCATCCCTAGCTGCATGATATCGGGGTGGAAAATCTGTGTTCCTTCAGATCAGGGTGGGAGCTGAATGCGGCCCTCCATGTGTCTCTATCGGGCCCTTGATTCTCTGCCCAGGCCATGCCCCCCAGGCCACACCCATAATTGGCCCTGCTTTGCACCCTCCTCTAGAGATTTTACCCAGCCAGAACGTATCCTTGAACTGTGAAAATATATCTTGGAAGATGGAGAGCAAAGCATACCACTTTTGCCACACCCACCACTGGTATGCGGCCCCCGGAAGGTTGTCCATGAGGGAATGTGGCCCTTGGGCTGAAAAAAAGCTTCCCCGCTCCTGATCTAGATGCTGTTGGACTACAACTCCCAACACGCCGATGCTCAGGAGAGCTGGGAGTCCAAAAACATCTGGAGGGCGAGCAGTTTCCCCATCCCTGAAATAACCCTTCACCTAATCAGGAAGCAGCCTTAGACCAACTCAGATCAATAGTCCATCTAGCTCAGTACTGTCCACTCTGACTGGCAGCAGCTTTCCAGGGTTTTGGGCAGCGGGACTCTTGCAGTCCTCCCTGGAGAAGCCTGGGATTGAACCTGGGATCTTCTGCAATGCAAAGCAGACAGTCAACCACTGACCTATGGCCCTGTCCCACACAAGAACCTTCCGTTCTCATGGGGCACTTCATCAGAAGGAAACTCAGATGATTTTTTCCAATGGTGAAAAGCATATCTTCTCGTGCCAAAGCCAAATGAATAAGAAGCAGAGCTGCCGTCTCAAGTTGACACTTACCTGCCCGAATCCAAATCCTCTCCAGCTCCTTCCAAAGCCTCTTTACTGTCTCTGTGGGCCACCTCCTCCTCCCCCACCTCGAAATCGTCTTCAAGCTCGGGTCCTGATGGAAATGAAGGAAACTTTGGCTCGACACAGGTGTGACAGCCTTCCTTGACAAGTCAACACAAAGACAAGAGGCCGCCAAGTTGACATGCTAAAAGCTTTACCGCTGTGTATAATGGCAGGGCGGCGGGGGGGGGCAATCTTGTCACAAAATATATACAAAGACCATTTGACGCTCGGGGACTCAACGCAGGCAAATGCTCTCCACCTCCGCAACAGCGCTGTCGCAAGCAATGTGTCCTAAGTGCTGAGCAAAGGGGCTCTGCAATCAGCAAATGGGGATATGGGGTTTGAAGTCCAGTGATGGGTTGTGGCTGACACCAGAGGAAAATGCATTTGGGGATGCATTCTGCCTGCGTGAGACTCCTCCATTTCCAGGAAAGGCAATGAAGGTGGCAGAAAGTAACAATGGGCCTGGTTGCCACCCTAGGCTCCTTTGGGGAGGTTGGAATAAAAATTTAATAAAAATACATGTTGACCAATAAATTGAAGATGGACCCAGAGCTTCTGTGCTTTCCAGGTCCAGGATTTGGTGGACAGGACTGCACCTCCCTTGAAAGAGAGGGTTTGTGGTTTGGGGGTGCTCCCGAACCATTATGTCAGCAAGTGACCTCAGTGGGCAGGAGGGCTTACACTCTGCGTCAGCTGGTGCATCAACTACAGACAGGGATAGCCTGGCCACAGTTATCCACACTCTGGTAACCTCCAGGATGGACTACTGTAATGCACTTTATGTGGGGTTGCCCTTGAAGACGGCACAGAAGTTGCATCTAGTGCAGAATGCAGCAGCCAGGGTGTTGATGGGAGCAGTAGAACTCCTTTTTTCAAAACAGCTGCACCGGTTGTTGCCAGTTATCTTGTGGGCCCAGTTCAAAGTATTTATGTAGATATTTAAAGCCC